>NC_092774.1:55618953-55962643 GCF_047496795.1 Chiloscyllium punctatum | reverse complement strand
GACGTTCAGCCTCCAGGCATCGAGTGGGGAGGGAGCGGCGATGGAGGAGGCCCAGGACCTGCATGTCCTCGGCAGAGTGGGAGGGGGTTTGAAATGTTGGGCCATAGGGCGATGGGGTTGATTGGTGCCGGTGTCCTGGAGATGTTCCCTCAAGCGCTGTGACTTGACTCTGCGAGGAGTCGCCAGTCTCCCCAATGTAGAGGAGACTGCATCAGGTGCAATGGATACAAGAAATGACATTGTTGGATACACAGGTGAAAGCCTTCGAACGACCACGGCCCGGATTCGATTTCTGGGCAGGGAAGTAATTTTCAGTAGATCTATCAGGCTGTGTTTGCCATTCCCTGGTGGTCTAGTGGTTAGGATTCGGCGCTCTCAGCGCTGCGGCCCGGGTTCGATTCCCGGTCAGGGAAGCTATTTTCAGAGGGTTTATAGGCTCCCCGTTCTTCGTAATTGCTCTATACAGTTATTTATTGATCTTCGTAGTTCCTGGGTGCTGCAGTGTGTCGTGGCTCGTTGAAATAGTGTCCTGATTCAGATATGTTTGTATGTGTCGGGGTGATTGCTTCTGTGGTTAAGTTCTTGGTTCGCGTGCATTGTTTTCCGATAGACGCTGTTTTGAATTTACCATTGACTGTTCGCTCTCCTGTGACATCTAGAAATGGCACTTTGTTGTTGGTCTCCTCTTTTGTGAATTTTATGCCAGTAAGGATATTGTTGATGGTGTTGTAGGTTTCCTCTAATTTGTTTCAGTTTTTGATGACAAAAGTGTCATCGCTGTAGCGGACCCAAAGTTTGGGTTGGATCGTTGGAAGGGCTGTCTGTTCGAGTCTCTGCATTATTGCTTCTGCTAGGAATCCTGATGCTGGAGGTTTCGTGCGTATTTTGTTGATTTGTTTGTCGGGCTTGTTATTGAATATGAAGTGGATGGTAAGGCACAGTTCCACGAGCTTGACAGTGCTATCTTTGCTGATGAAGTTGATGCTGTGTTTTTGTCTTTGGTTCTTCGAGTAGTGTCTTCAGTTTTCTTTGGCCACGTTGATGTTAATGGATGTGAACAGGGCTGTTATGTCAAAGGACAACATTAATCCATCCTTTTCTATCTCAGTGTCTTTGGTGTTCAGGAATTCTTGGATGGAGTAAATGGAGTGGAGTGAATCTTCGACTCGGTGTTTTCGCCTTCAGTAGAAGCCTTTGACTAGTCTGTATATTGCTGTTCCAAGTCGTGAGACTATGGTCTAAGGGGGGCTCCTCGTTTGACGGGGAGGAGAACAACAACAAAGCGCCATTACTTGATGTCACAGTAGAGCGAACAGTCAATGGGGAACTTCAAACTGGCATCTACAGAAAAACAACAGACCCAAACCAAGTACTTAACTGCAGAAGCAATCATCCCAACACCCACAAACGAAGCTGCATCAGGACATTATTTCAACGAGCCACTACACACTGCAGCACAGAGAAACTACGAAGAGCACAAGAGAAATACGTATATAGTGTATTTAAGGAGAACGGGTCCCCAATAAACCCTCTCTGCCGATTTCTCATTGATGCTTCCAAGGTGACTCTCAAAAATTCGGTTTATCCCTCCATTCTTTCCTGTTTGTTTTTTGTGGGTTTTGAAAGCTTTCCCAATCCTCTGACTGAGTATTGGAGTTGGAAGGTTGTGTTGTGGTTGTACAGGACACTTTTTAGACCACTTTTGAAATATTGTGCACAATTCTAGTCTCCCTCCGATCAGACGGATATTGTGAAATTTGAAAGGGTTCTTAAGCACCAAAGGGTCCACAGAGATGAAGAGGCCCTTCTGCTGCCCTGAGTGTGGGAAGGCCTTCAGTGATTCCTCTGCCCTGCTGACGCACCAGTTGGTCCATACCGGGGAAGGATGTTCTCCAGCCCCAAGTGCGAGATGGCCTTCAGCAGTTCTTCCCACCTGCAGAGACACCAGTGGGTCCACACTGAGGAGAAGCCGTTCTTCTGCCCCGACTGCAGGAAGGACTTTGCACTTTCCTCCGACCTGCTGCCCCATTGGTGGGTCCACATGGGGGAGAGGCCGTTCAGTTGCCTAAGTGCAGGAAGTAATTCATCAATTCCTCAGCCCTGCTGATGCACCAGTCCGTCCACACCGGGGAGATGCCATTCTCCTGCCCGAGTGTGGGAAGGGCTTTACCCGCTCCTCCACACTGCTGAAGCACCAGCTGGTCCACACGGAGGGATGGGGGGTGGAGAGGGGAGGCCTTTCTGCTGCCCTGAGTGCGGGAAATCGTTCAGCAATTCCTCCGCCCTGCTGAAGCCCCAGTGTGTCCACACGGGGGAGAGGCCCTTCAGCGGGCCCGAGTGTGGGAAGAGGTTCATGTTTTCCTGCAACTTGCGGAAGCATCAGCGGGGGCACCAGCGCTCCCAGCAATCAGATCCCACCGGTAACGCTGCCTTTAGTCACCCCCCAGGACTGAACCTCCTGCCAGTTCTGACAGTGGGTGCACTGGGAGAGTAGGTAGGCTGTTTTAGTCTTCTGCTGGACTGCAATTGCCTGCCCCACCCCCCACAACTACAACCCCATGGTGGCTCAGGGTTAGCACTGCTGCCTCATGGCACCAGGAACTCGGAATACTTCCACCCTTGGGGTCTGTGTGCAATTTATGGAGGGTAGGAAAATGGATCTGAGTGGGTTACTCTTCGGAGAATCAGTGCAGATGTGTTGGGCTGAAGGACCTGTTTCCACACTGTCAGAGTTCAACCAACATATGAGCTTTGTTTTCATTGGAAACTGCTGCTCATTGAGCCAGGGACTGCACATTGCCAAATGAAATGATCCAGAGAAACGTAAGACCGCAAGACCATCGGAGCAGAAGTTAGGCCATTCGGCCCATCGAGTCTACTCAGCAATCCGTTAGTGACAAAAGTAGCGCAGATGAGATTAGCTACAGTGTGGAAACAGGCCATTTGTCCCAACAAGTCCACATCGACCCTCCGAAGAGTAACCCATCCAGACCCATTTCCCTCTGACGAATGTACCTAACTCTATGGGCAATTAAGCATGACCAATCCACATGACCTGAACATCTTTGGACTATGGAAGAAAACAGGACCACCCAGAGAAAACCCACGCAGACACTGGGAGAATATGAAAACTCCTCACAGACAGCCACCCAAGGCTGGAATCAAACCTGGGTCCCTGGCACGGTGAGCCTGCAGTGGTAAACACTGAGCCACTACATATTGCAACCCGAAGTAGGCAAGCAGGAGGTTGGGAGAATGCAGCAAGCCAGGCAGCACCAGGATGTGGAGTAGTCAGCGGTTTGGGTATTAACCCTTCTTCATGATTGAAACGTTGATTTCTCTGTGAGAAACGATTTACGGGAATGTTGCTGGGGGTTGGAGGGTTTGAGCTACAGGGAGAGGCTGAATAGGCTGGGACTGTTTTCACTGGACCATCAGAGGCAGAGGAGTGACCTAATAGAGGTTACAAAATCATGAGGGGCATGGACAGGTTAATAGACAAGCTATTTTCCCTGGGATGGGGGAGTCCAGAACGAGAGGGCATGGGTGTAGGGTGAGATGCGAAATATATTAAAGGGACAACTTCACAGGATTTGGGTCAGGTGTTGTCAAATGGGACTAGATTACTTTAGGATATCAGGTCAGCATGGACAAGTTGGACCAAAGGGTCTGTTTCCATGCTGTATGTGTCTCTGACTACGAGTCCTGATCTAAGTTTAAAATAGATTCCAAGTAACTTTGAACACTTCAATCTTGTTGAGCTCACCTCCTGAAAGGTTTCAGACGAATCCCTCTGAGCGATACTGTTTAAACATGCTGATTTGGACAAAGTATCCCATCAAGTTCAACACAAACCCAGAGTTGAAGAAGTCAGAAGTCAGAACACCAACGGGACCAAAACTGATCATAATATTCCAGGTACAGCCTCATCAACGTCCTGTATAACTACAACATAACTATATCTATACTCAATTCCCGAACTGATCAAGGTTCGTGTACCTAAACCTTTCTTCATTGCATTGTGTATCGATGTAATCAGAGATATAGGACCTACTTTAAACTGAACCACAATCCTGCTTCTGGGGGCACAATGACTGACAGGGAAGGCAAAAGGGAGATTGACCTTTAAATGGAGTATAAAAGTAGGGAGGTGAAAGTGGAGGTTTTGATTGAAAGGGCAGTGACGATTCAACCAGCTGACAGTGGATCTGAATCACATGTCGATCAGATCAGGTTCGGACGGCAGGAAACCAGATAAGTTTTTACAACAAACCACAACGAGGTCATCATTAGACTCTTAATTCCGGATTTATATTGAATTCAGATTCCACCATCTGCCGTGGCAGGTTTTGAACACAAGTCCCTAGAACATTACCTGGGTGAATAGTCTGGTGACAATAAAGTCGGCCATCGCCTCCCCTGAACACATTGGCCTATTGTGTTCAGAGGTAACAAAGGAACAAGAGGTTTTAGCAACTGTTAAGTTGTTGATGTTACACAAGGGAAAATCAGCACTCTCAGTAATGGCACATACTGAAGTCAGTGTCCTGGATCAGAGGTAAGGGCTCGGGAACCATAAGAAAAAGGAACAGGAATATGTTATTCAGCCCGTTGAGCCTGCTTCTCCATTCAGTAGGATTCTGGGTGATCTGGCATTCCCCACAGTCACTTTCCTGCCCTTTTCCTGCAACTGTTCATCCCCTGACTCTTCACGAATCTATCCATCCTAGTTTTAAAGTGACATAAAGACTGTCAACAGAGTTACTGGGGTGGGGGTGGGGGAGTGGGGGGGGGGTGGGTACGGGGGCTGAGGTCGAACTTGGGGACTAAAACAATGGCTTCACACTTCACAACATTTAACTAAGGGAATGTTTATGGTTATCCAATGCTGGAAATTGGGCAGGCATTCAGGTAAAATTATTGGTAAATTATGAATGACAGAGGAGTCGGGAGAGAAGTGGTGTTCAGGTACAGTTGGATATCATTAGTATAGATGCCAACACCAGCAGCTACGGTAAAACAAATCAGAACGGAAGACGCTAAAATCATACCCTCCCAGAGGATAGAGTGATGCTAAAGAGGGTCAGTACTGTCATTAACTCTGATCAAGGCTGTCCGTAGGTCGACGAGGGAATGTTCATCCCTGTCACCGTGACAAAGGATGTCAAATATCACCTTGATAAGAACTGTTTCAGGGGTGGAAACCAGACTCCAGGGCTTTAAACACAGAATTCTGGAAAAGATGGGAATGGCTAATTCAACAATGTTACATCCAAACTAACACTTCTTTTCGTGCGATAATAATAGAAGTGTTTTGGTTTTATGTTTGAAGATTCTCAGCAACACTGAATAAGAAGCACCAAAATTAACACAAGAAATACTGCAATTGCTTCAATGTGCCTGCTCCCAATAGGGGGCCATCGGTGTGAAATTAACTGTCTACAAGGGGCAATATTGGAAAGGAATTACCCAGTTCATAGCTATAAGAGGGGAGACACAGACTGCTTGATACAAACATATAATGGGCGGGAGTTGGCCACTCGGCACTTCGAGCCTGCTGCAGCATTCAATAAGATCATGGCTGATCTGAATTCAACCTCAACTCTACATTCCAACACATCCCCGACAATCTTTCACCCACTTGGTTATCAAGAACCTATCTACCTCTGCCTTTAAGATTTTGAATCCACTGCCTTTTGAAGAAGACACACAACCCTCAGAAAGAAAATAAATCATCCTCATTTTTGTCTTCTACATTTAAAATATGACCCTGTACTTTCAGATATTAAGATAGGGACACAAGCTGCATTCAAATAATACCTGTGGTACAGTTAACTATCTCAAAGTGCTTCACGTGAACATTATGAGAATTCCTTTAAAAATCACAAGACCGGAGCACAGATGAGACAGGTGACAAAATACTTGGTCAAAGGGACAAGTTTAGGGGAATCTTTTAAACAGGTTCAATTTCCCAAACATCAGAAGACAAAGACGTGAACAACAAACACAAAATAGCAACGAATGGGAAACAACAGTGTAGTCATAACGTCACAGGATGAGTAATCCAGGGAACATGAGTTCAAATCCCACCACAGCAAGAGGTGAGATGAGAATAATTCAAATCATCAATGGGGAACACAAAGTAAGTCTCAGTATGGTATCGATGGCACTGACGTCAATTGTCCTAAAAACCCATGTTCACCAATGTCCTTTCAAGAGGGAAACTGCCATCCCTGCATGGTCTGACTTACATGTGACTCCAGACCGACAGCAATGTGGTTGACTCTTAAACTGCCCTCTGAATTGGCACAAGCAAGACACCTTGCACTTAGGGATGGATAACAAATATCAACCTTGTGAAAGTGTCATAACAGAAATTGCTGGAGAAACTCAGCCAGTCTGGCAACACTGGTGGAGAGAGAGAGAAAGAAACAAAGACAATATCCGGGCTTGAGTCCAGAACAGTTGTGAAGAAGGGTCACAGCACTTGAAATGCTAACTCTACTTCTCTCTCCACATGTGCTGCCAGTCCTATTGAGTTTCTCCAGCATTTGACGCATTTTTGTGTTTCAGATTTCCATCATCTGCAGTTCTTCATTACACTGACTTAGGGAAGCTCAAATCCCATAAAAGGGTAGAGCAGAAGCGCTGGAATTACTCAGCAAGTCTGGCACCAGTTATGGAGATAAAAACAGTTCGTACTTCGGGTCATTGAATGATCTTACATCAGGGACAAACTTTTGGGGAAGCTGCAAGAATAAAAGGCACTGGTGTAACTTCAACATCTGGGAGAACTCTCTCAGCCATGGAGGTCAGGCTGACTCAGCATTCTGTTCCTGCTCATTACCTGTTAAATTCTCCATTTGTTTTTCTTGTTATATTTCTACATGGTTGACACATTCCTATGTTTTAAAATGAAATTACAAACAGACAAGAATTTTCCATGTAAGTAATCATACATTAGAGGGTTTGGAACGTGAATGTAAACTTTTAAACTATTTATTCATGCATGGGGTGTGGGCATCGCTGGCAATGCCAGCATTTATACCCATCCTTAACCACCCTGTGGTTGGTTGGAAAAGTGCATGAAGGTGTCTGAGATTGTCTTGATCAGCACAGCAATCTCAAAGATGGGTGTGCTCAGGTACAAGTACCCTCCACTCCCACAGCCAAGTCTGCATTCACTTCAATTATAGATGCCATCTAAACCTCCCAGGACAAGGACAGCATGGGATGACAATCAGAATAAAGCTTCCTCTACTCTTGAATTTCAAGTGAAGCTACCTCAACACTGTCCCCAACAAACACTGCCAAGACAGAGACTGCATTGGGTTAGATACAGAGTAAAACTTCCTCTACACTTCCCCATTCATACAGTCCCAGGACAATGACAGCAGAGGGTTAAATAAACAGGAGAGCTTCTTCCATTCTGACTGACACTTAGTACGTCCTACACCAACCCTCAAGGAAAATTCAGAACTGAAGTATTATCTGGTACTGAATTCACACATCCTAATGGGAATGACAGCAACAGAAAATCATGTAGTGAAACACAGATAAAACACACACAATGTACAACAAAACTAGACTGTTATTTGGATCAAAGACATAGTCCCTGCAGTGATCCGAATGTGAGCTGAACAAATTTCATACTTGAACAATATTCTCTGGGAATGCAATGTCCACCTCACTGCTGTCTATTCAGTTCCTCTGCTCTCGTTCAGGGCTGAGTTGCGGCTGACCACATTGTGGCGTGGAGGTCAAGAGGTTGGACAGTGAAGGTCAACTTGGATTGAGGGCATCCTTTGTCATGCCAGTGAGGTCGAGGGTCGCTCATTTACTCAACTTATAATCGGGGACAAGGGGATGTCAGGCTGAGTTTAGAAGAAACAGATGATCCGATGGAGCTGTATAACATCTGGAGAGGACTTAATGCAAATGTAATGTCAACTCAATTCTAGCCAGAGACTAGTCTCTCATTTAAGATAGAAGAGTTTTGTTTTTCTCACAAGTGTTCTCGAGTCTTTGAAATTCACCTCTTTAGAGAGCAGCATGTGGTGGTGACACGGTGGTTAGCACTGCTGCCTCACGGCATCAGTGACCTGGATTTGATCCCACCCTCGGGCAGACTGTCTGTGTGGAGTTTGCACATTCTCCACTTGTGTCTGCGTTGGCTTCCCGTGGTGCTCTGGCCTCCTCCCACGGTCCAAAGGACATGCAGTTGATGGTAGACTGACCATGGGAGATACAGGGATAGGGTAACGAACTGGGTCTGGGTGGGACGGTCAGTCAATGTTGACTCGATGGGCTGAATGGCCTACTTGCACGCAATTGGCCTATAATAATCAATACTATGCACTTGCTTTATGGTTATCGACATCAAATTACATGAGTGGTTTTGGTTATTTCATCTCTTATTATCGTATTCAACCAACTACAGCATCTAGAAACTTGCTTAATTACAATATCCAATATCTGCCGAGTACTGTTTCTTTTTGTCACGACCATTATCTTGAACTCTGACGTGTGACCTCCTCATTGCTGTCAAAGTTCTTTATTTGTCTATACATTGTCATGTTTTTACTTTGTCGAATGTCTTCCTGGCATTTGTAGTTAAGACCCTATATTCTGCCCTCGTCAACATTTTCCCTTACAATTCTCTACTAAGGATTTCACGAAAAAACTCAGAGTGTGGTGAGACTGCAGAACTCACTACCATAGTGAATACTTGGTTTGGAAGACACGACAACTAAGGGTAAGCAACCCAATACAAATGACTGTCACTGACACCAGATTCACAACACAGTGAAATTTAAACATGCAATATCCCTCAATTTCTCAACTGTCCCAAACCAGACTTGGTGAAGAACAGATCTTGCACCTCAACATTATAATTTTAACAAAAACGAACAATTATAAATACGGCAAATTTTCTAGGGCAAAGTTAAAGAAGATAATCTAATTAATAGCAATGATTTAAACCCTTTGATCAAGTCCCCCACCATCTCAGAGACAGAGACTTAAGCGCCAAATTAAGAAAAAAAAAAATTTTTAAACATACCAATTCAAGCAAACAGTTTCCAACATAGGATTGCCAAGCCTTTGTGCAATCTTTGGACTATCACTGTTTCACAGACACGTAACTGTAAATCCAATTTAAAAGTCACTGCTGAATGTGAATAGACACCCCAGTATTCAGCTGTTTCTTACAGGCTGGGACTCATTCCCAGAAAGAGACAACAATTCTTTAACAGGACAGTAGAATCTGGAGAGAACAGCTCCTGGTCTCAACGAGCAGCAGTGCCCAATGGAAGCAAAGTTTCAGGGGTGGGGGAGCACGACGGCATAAAACAATAAAAACCGACCGACTCTCCCACTATAAGCACTGTCAGAATGTGCAGGGGTTCAGTCCTCTCAGTGACCCACAGCAGCTTCACCAGCAGAATCAGATTGTTGGGAGCACTGGTGTGCCCGCTGGTGCTTCTGCAAGGTGCAGAATGATGAGAACCTCCGCTTCCACTCGGGGCAGGTGAACGGCCTTTCCCCGGTATGGGCCTCACCTGTGCCTCAGCAGGTGCGAGGAATTGCTGAAGGCCTTCCCGCACTCTGGACAGGGGAAAGGCCTCTCCCCCGTATGGACCCGAAGGTGGGATGCCTGGGTAAAGCCCTTCCCACACTTGTGGCAGGAGAACGGGCTCTCCCCGGTCTGGACCCGCTGGTGCCTCAGCAGGGCAGAGGTATCCTTGAAGGCCTTCCCGCACTTGGAGCAGCTGAAGGGCTTCTCTAATATGTGGACCCGGCGGTGGGTCAGTCGGACGGAGGAATAGCTGAAGGCCTTCCCGCATTCGGGGTAGGAGAATGACCTCTCGCCTGTGTGGACCCCCTGGTGCCTCTGCAGTGCATGGGAATTGCTGAAGGTCTTCCCGCACTCAGAGCAGGAGGACAGTCTCACCCCGGTGTGACGGCGCCCATGAGTCTCCAGGTCAGATGGGAAACGGATGCCTTTCCCACAGTCGCCACATTTTCATGGTTTCTCCACGGGACGGGATTCCTTGGGTTTCTCCATGACCGAAGCTTCAGCTGCACACAAACGCATGTACAGCACCTTCCCGCCGTGAATTACTTTTCCCAAATGTATAACTTTTACTGGCTCCACAGTCAGAGTGCTGCAATAGTCGGGTCTCTCATCCAGTCTCACTGATGCTGAAAACATACTGAAAGAGGAACCAAAAAGCTTGTTTCCTTCTCACAGAATCAGAGTCGAAAATTGTTATAGTCCCGATGGATTCAGTGACTGCCAGACATTGACGTGAAATTGAGGACTGCAAATGCTGGAGAGTCAGAGTCAAAGCACAGCAGATCAGGCAGCATCTGAGGAGCAGCAGAGTCAATGTTTCAGGCAAAGTTCTTCATCTATTGATATTGAAATGTCCGTCTTCAGATCTTCAAATAATCTGTAAAAAGAGATTACAAAAGTCATCACTGTTAGTCCAGGTTAGAAATTCCAAACAAGCAATTCTACTTTCTGCAGAACATTCTTTTCTTTTTCCACAAAATTGAAAGCCTCATCGCACTCCCTTTCATCCCTCTATTCTCACTCCGCTCAAACTAATCCTCCCGACGGTACTGATTCAGGATCTTACAGAGACCGAAAAGTGAAAACATCAAGACAGACACCTCTGAATTTTGGATACCTCCACCTGAAAGTTAGTATCTTTCACGACATCTAGGAGTGAGTAAGTCTGATTTTGGGAAGCAAAAAAAAGTGTTAATTCAGGATGAACCTTCATTGCAGCTTCTTGAGAAACAACCAGACACTAAATGGTTAACATCTGGGGAGGTGGAAGTGGGGGGATGGATGAAATGAGATATCAAGGCATTGACACCGACACCAGACAGAAACTGAACACATAGGCAGGGCAAACATGACGGGCAAGCCAGAGTCATAGAGATACACAGCACAGAAACAGGTCCTTCAGGCCAAATCATTCGTGCCCACCACATAGCCTAAATTAATCTCGTCACATTTACCAGCACTTGGCCTATATCCCTCTGAACTCTTCCTATTCATATACCCGTCCAGATGCCTTTCAAATGTTATAATTGGACCTACGTCCACCACTTCCTCCGGCAGATCATTCCTTACACTTGCCTCCCTCACCTCAAACATATTATCCTCCTGTTCTGGACTTCTCCCATCCCAGGGAAATGACCTTGTCTATTTACCCTATCCATGCCTCTCATGATTCAATAAACGTCTGTAAGATCACCCCTCAGCCTCTGGTATACCGGGGAAAACAGCTCAAGCAATGCACTGCGTTTCCTTTTAGCTTCACACTCACAGAACCTTACTCCCGTGTAAAACATTGTTTCCCTCCCCCACACTGTCCATGGGAAAAGCCAAGGCTGCTGAGACTCTGGAGTTGGGGGAATGCCACGTAGAATTCCTGCAATGTGGAAACACGCCATTCAACCCAACAAGTCCACACCGACCATCCAAAGCGTAACTCCTGTGGACACATTCCCCTATCCCATGCCACGACACTTACTGCACACTATGGGCCCATCTAGTATGGCCACTTCTCCCGAAACTGAACACCTTTAGATTTTGGGCGGAAACCAGAGCACCCGGGTGAAACCCAGCAGACACGGCAGGGAGAATGTGCAAACTCCACACAGAGAGTCGCCCCAAGGCTGGAATCGAAAGTGGATCCCTGGCGCTGTAAGGCAGCAGTGCGAACCACTGATCCATCGTGCGGCCCATGTGTGCAGAAAGAGGTGGGGGCTGGGAACTTTGTTAATGGTACGGCACAGTGGATTCTTGAGTAAGGTTAAATCTCACGGCATCCAGGGAGAGCTAACCAACTGGGCACAAAATTTAGAAGCGCGTTGTTGGAGATGCTGGAATCCTTCCTGAAAACAACAAATGCTGGAGATCACAGTGGGTCAGGCAGCGCTGTGCTACTCTATGACTGGACAGTGTGGACGTGGAGATGATGTTTCCACTAGGAGAAGGGTTGAGGATGCCAAGTCATTGAGGGCATTTAAGACAGAGATAGGTTCTTGAATAATAAGGGGTCAAGGGTTATGAGGAGAGGGCAGCAGAATGGGATAGAGAAACATATCAGCCATGATCGACTGGTAGAGCAGACTCGATGGGCCAAATGGCCTCATCCTGCTCCTGTGTATTGTGGTCTTAAAGCTCGGCAGATAACTTAAGGGGTTCTCACAAACTATTTCAGAATCCTGAAGAGGAGTTGTTGGACTCGAAACTTTAACTCTGCTTTCTCTTCACAGATGCTTCCAGTCTTGCTGAGTTTTTCCAGTGTTTTCAGTTTTTGTTTCAGATTTCCAGCATCCACAGTTCTTTGTCTTATTTATCAAATTCATTTCTTGCCCTTCCCAAGTGTCTGGAACTTCATCTCCCTGATCTACAAACTGTTCACTTACCCTAGAAATGACCAAACCTCCTTATCAAAGTAGATCCCTTTGTTGCAAAATGATTGTTCAATTCTGTGACCAAAATTATTGCATTCGTAATTACTTACACCAGGGACTCACAATATCTCAGGCCAGAACACAGCTAGATTGTTTCAGACAGTACATTTATGTGATTTGATACAATTCCCTATTCCCGACTTTACCAGCGTGTTGCAGGGAATGGCGGGTTTGAGTTAAGAAGAATCTGGGACATTTTTCCAATGGAGCCGAGGAAGTTGACAGTTAACCTTATAGAGATTTTTAAAATCAGAAGGGGTATAGATAAGGTGTCATTCCCAGGAGGCTCCGAATATTTTATTGCTCCAGAAGGTGTAAAAGGGGGTCAAAGCTTCAACAGAAATCGAGCAGAGCTGAGAACAGACAACATTTAACTCTGTGGGAACAGGGAGATTAGAGGACAGAGAAATCAGGACCTGAAATCCGAGCTGACACCAGACTACCATGCTATCAGTGCTTTGATTAGCAGTGCCCACCCTCTACCGTTACTGAGCTCCTAACTCGACTTGAATGCCACGTATCCCCTCGATATTCCGGATCCTTGTCATTCTGAAGCCATGTCTCTGGAAGGAGTCTCAGATCATAATTATTCTCTACAATGTGTGCAGTCAATTAATTCGCTTTTGTTACAATGCAGCACACATTCATATACTGAGCTTTTAGTCTTATTTTTTGTGATGGTGAGAATCCAGTTTTGATTGCTAGTACATTTATTCTCCTCGTCCCTTTCTCTCATTCTCTGGTGTTTGGTTTCCACATCACTACATTGCTCACTGGCCTTGATTTGGATTGGCTATGCTAAATTGCCCAGTGTTTAGGGATGTGCAGGTTAGGTGGGTTGGCCATGGGAAACGCAGGGTTATCGTTTCAAAGTAATAGAAGGAGTAGGCCATTTGGCCCATCGACCCTGCTCCGCCATTCATTAAAATCATGGCGGATCGATCAATCGTCTCAGCTCCTCCTAATTGCATTATCCCAACTTCCCTGAGTTCCCTTACCTCGCAAAAAACCCATCCAACAGTGTCTTAATGAAGCTGCCTCTACTGCTTCCTTGAGCACAGAATTCCATTAATTTACCATTAACCACATTGGTCCTGCCCTGAGTTGCCTCATCAAAATGCAACAGCTCATATTTGTCTAAATTAAACTCCATCCACAATCCTTGGCCCATCGGCTCATCTGATCAATTATAATTTATATTAAACTTTCTTTCCTACCTTATTCCCTAAAAGCTGAAAATCTCCATCCCAAACTCTCGCCCTCCGTTCTCACTTTGTTGAATCTAATCACGGATGTCCTCATTCTGAAGGGTTTGGTTCATGCTGATTAACAGGCCCACATTCAAGGGGGATCTAACTGAACCGTACAGAACATTGAACGGCCTGGACAGAGTGGATATTGGGAAGATGTTTTCATTGGGAGGAGAGACTAATACCAATGGGCATAGCCTAAGCATAAAGGGAGAATGGAGATTAGGAGCAATTTCTTTAGCCAGAAAGTGGTGAATCTATGGAATTCATTGTCACAGAAAACTGTGGAGGCCAGGTCACTGAGTATGTTGAACATTGAGATAGAGATGTACAGCACAGAAACAGACTGTTTGGTCCAACTTGTCCATGCCGACCAACTATCCCAACCCAATCTAGTCCCACCTGACAGCACACGGCCCCATATCCCTCCAAACCCTTCCTAATCATACACCTACCCAAATGCTTTTTAAATGTTGCAATCGTACTAGCCTTCACCACTTCCTCTGGCAGATCATTCAATAAACGTACCATCGTCTGCGTGAAACAGTTGCCCCTTAGGTCTCTTTGTATCTTTGCCCTCTAACACGAAACCCATGCCCTCTCGGTCTGGACTCACCCACCCCAGGAAAAGACTTTGTCTATTAATCCTATCCATGCCCCTCATGATTTTATACATGTACAGTTACAACGTTGAAAAGATATTTGGATAAGTACATGAATACGAAACTTTCGAAGGTTTATGGGCCAAACACTGGTAGGTGGGCCGAGTTTAGTTTGAGAATATACTCAGCACGGGCTAGTTGGATGAAGGGTCTGTTCAGTGCTGTCAGACTCTGTGAATGACCTGTACTGTTCTTAAAACCATTTTCTTACCTCCCCCGATAAGCATCCACTTCTTTGTTGTTCAAAACTCAGATGAACTTAGCCTTGAATATGTTCAATGACCCCACTTCTGAACTCAATTCCTCTTCGTAATATATCACTTGCCTCGCTCATTGCCTGCTGCATCTGCCCGACAACTGGCATTGACTGGTGTGGAGGGACTCTGAGACCCCTTAGTACATCCATACATCATTCCTGATGAAGGGCTTGTGCCCGAAACGTTCCCTGTCCTGCTCCTCAGATGCTGCCTGACCTGTTGTGCTTTTCCAGTGCCACATTTTTCGACTTTCACCTCCAGTCCTCACTTTCTCCACATTCCAATATGTCACCATTTCAACAATGCACTGCTTTTTTTTAAACAGCAAAGGCTATAACTTCACATTGCAGCACTGCACTTGCCATGGGTTTGCCAATTGAGACACAGACCTGGACCAACTTCGGGAAGAGGCAAAACACTGAGTTCTGAACAAAAAGCGTAGCACACTCAAAACGTCGGCTCTGTTTACCTTTCCACTGATGCTACTCCTCCCGTTGGCTTTCTGCAGTATTCGCTGTGTTTGTTCTACACAAATGCTGCTTTCCATTAAAGAACTGCAATCCCTGTCCTCTGGAAACTGACCCTAGTCAGTGGCAATAGGTTCTTCTGATCATTCAGGTAAAAACGATGACTGCAGATGCTGAAAACCAAATACTGGATTAGTGGTGCTGGAAGAGCACAGCGGTTCAGGCAGCATCCAACGAGCAGCGAAATCGACGTTTCGGGCAAAAGCCCTTCATCAGGAATAAAGGCAGTGAGCCTGAAGCATGGAGAGATTAGCTAGAGGAGGGTGGGGGTGGGGAGAGAGTAGCATAGAGTACAATGGGTGAGTGGGGGAGGAGATGAAGGTGACAGGTCAAGGAGGAGAGGGTGGAGTGGATAGGTGGAAAAGAAGATAGGCAGGTCGGACAAGTCAAGGAGACAGTAACTGAGCTGGAAGTTTAAAACTAGGCAAATGTGGCTCTGGTACCGAGTTTGTTTCACAACATGGTTGAAGAGCTTCAGAGCAGAGGAAATGACCTGGGAGTTGCAGTGGGAGAGGGACTCCCTGAGATTCTTGTAGAGAGAGGAGGAAAACTTCTTCAAGGCAGGCATCCTTGCAAGAGGATTCGCAGTTGGGGTAAAATCAACAAGGTAAAAACAATGACTGCAGATGCTTAAAACCAAATACTGGATTAGTGGTGCTGGAAGAGCACAGCAGTTCAGGCAGCATCCAACGAGCAGCGAAAACACCACGTCTTCTCCCATCATTGCCAACAGCCCCTGGAAATCTCCAGTTAACCATCTTTGCTCCAAAGAGAGCATTCCCAAACTTGGGAATGTCTCCACAAAATGGAAATTGCTCATCCCTGAACATGATGCATGTGTTACAATGGGGAAGAGGTTTTGGCAAAATATTGTCAGTTAGCAGGTGGAAAAATGTTCAGGAAGTAAAACACAAATCCCAGTCTCCAGCTTTGTGAATCTTTAGAAACTCTTTGGGAAGTGGAATTCGAGGAGAATGAAGGATGAACTGTCCGACTGAGCAGAGACAGTCCAGACACCGTCCCCTTGTTTAAGAGGCTGATTGACTCTGATATTCTCCGGAGATGAACTGACCCGAGACATTGAAAGAATTCTCTGCACATCAGGAATTCAAACCCATTCTCGGCTCGGGGCCAATGAGAAAATTCGGGAAGAGGCAAAAACTGAAAGGCTTGGAGGGCGATCGCTCCGGTGTAGGAGAGCTCGTTCCTAGTGTCATGGATGTGCCTGCAGATCGTGGGATCAGGCTGTCGCCATGTCTCCATAATGAATGTCCAAGGCTTTATTATGGAAAATTAAAACTGATAGAAGACAATGGTAATTTTGGGCGGGGCGGGTTGAATTATGAATTGAATAGTAGGTTCCTCAAAGACACTTTGCGGGCTATGCTGGGACCTGTCTCTGTGGCGCAATTGGTCAGCGCGTTCGCCTGTTAACCGAAAGGTTGGTGGTTCGAGACCACCCAGGGACGGAGTGCTTCGTGTTCTCGCTCCTACCGCTTTCTTGGCTGCGAATGTGCACGTTTTTCATGGTTTCAGGAAAATGTTTCCCAAACGGAAATCTTTTCCACTGAGGCAGCACAAAGGGGTTTCTGAATTTATTGAATTTCTAACGTAAAGGACTGCGGATGCTGAGAATCCGAGACAGAAAGAGAAACTGCTGGAAAAACTCAGCAGGTTTGGCTGTACTTGGATGAGGTAAAAAACGAGTTCTGAAATGTTGTCTCTGATTCTCTTTCCACAGATGCTGCCTGACCTGCTGAGTTGCTCCTGCAATATCTGTTTTTGACTGAACGTCCATTTCATCTTTCGGGATGAAACACTCAGACTCGCCATTTGCAGATATTTAACCCTTTCGAAACCTGTGAAGTGATTGGATTCAAACAAACTCTGCAATGATTTACTCTTTCGCAGCTCCACAGGCAGATAGACCTGGGAAATGAAGCTGTCAGTGTGGTTCTGTATTGGTGGGCCGAGTGGTGAATGCGATGGACATGAAATCCATTGCGGTTCCCACACGCAGGTGTGATCCCTGCCGACTACAGTTGAGAAACGACATCAAAAGAAAAGGGAGATTGTTCCACGGTTTTTTTTTTAATGCAACCAGTGGACGGGTTGAAATATTTCAATCACATTGGCACTGGTCGGGAATCTGCAACCCACTGCCTGACAGGGTGGAACAAGCAGATACCCACAGAGCTGCTATTGAGGCGATGAGCCAAGAGTTTGGAAATGAGACTAGAACAGTGAGGGGCGTGAAGTCGTGATCGAAGTTAAGCAGGCACCTGAGGATAAAGGTGTTTTATTTCCCGGTGAAAGATACTGCTTCACAAAGTTGGGACTATGGAAGGGAAGCAGTGACGGTGATTATCTTTGGTTGTTCACCTTGTGAATGTTCCCATTGCTGCGCATGTCCGTGTTAACGTCAGAACTCTGCAGCATGGCGGCGTCAGTGACGCACAGGGCCGGGGCGCAATGGATGACGCATCTGACTCCACCTACCTGTTTGAAATGCAGCTCACAGCTTCTTCACACACCCCAATTAATCTTTCTCATTGTCCTGAAGCCGGCATACGGTTTGAATTCCCGATCTGCAGGAACGAGACTCTTTTCACTGTCTCGCGTCAGGAAATGTCCCTGAGAACATCAGAGTCAAGTCATAGCGCTGTCGGAGGAGGGGAAGCTGAAATAGTCCCACACGCTGCTCACGGGCACATTTCACTTTCCCCAACACACCGCCCCAACCACTGCGGCTCCTGGGAGTGGAAAGGAAACAAACACCAAAACCCAGTCTCAGCTTTGTAAATCTTCAGGAAATAAGAAAACTGTTCATCCCTTCGGATCTTCCATCCTGGGCTGACAGCCTTGATTTTAAATGGATGTCCAGTCAGTGCCGACTCGTTTTGGCTGAAAAAAATCTTCCTTATCTCATCCCAGCATTTCTTGCCAGAGAGACCTGTGTGGCAGAGTTCATGTATATATTTCTTTGTATGGTATTTTGTAAATAACATTCGTTTGCTGGTTGTTTGTATCGGGTATTTCAGGTTCATTAGCCGCTGTTTAAGTGTGTTGGTAGGTTTGTGGGCTACCATGATGCTGAGAGGTTTGATTTGTCTGGACATCATTTCCCAGATGTCTTTCATGTAAAGTAATGTGGCTCGGGTTTCTGTAGACGTTGTGTCTACTTGTGTCTATTTGTTGATGTGAAATCGGCACACTGGGTTTATTGGGTAGGCAAAAGTGAGGACTGTAGATGCTGGAAACCAGAGTTTAGATCAGAGTGGTGCTGGAAAAGCACAGCAGGTCAGACAACTTCCGAGGTGCAGGAAAATCGACGTTTCGGGCAAAAGCCCTTCATCAGGAATGGAAGCAGGACGCTTCCAGGGGTGGCGAGATAAATTGGGGGGTGCTGGGCCAAAGGTAGCAAAGAGTACAATAGGTGAATGGGGTTGGGGACGAAGGTGACAGGTCAGAGAGGAGGGTGGAGCGGATAGGTGGGAAGGGAGATTGACAGGTCCTGAGGACAGCGCTCAGATGGAAGGTTGGAACTCAGGTAAGGTGGGGGGAGTGGAAATGAGGAAACTGGTGCAGTCCACATCGATGTCCTGGGGTTGAATGTATCCGAGGCAGAAGTTAGGGCGTTCTTCCTCCAGACATCGGGTGGGGAGGGAGCGGCGATGGAGGAGGCCCAGGTCCTGCATGTCCTCGGCAGAGTGGGAGGGGAGGTTGAAATGTGGGGCCACAGGGCGATGGGGTTGATTGTTGCGGGTGTCCTGGAGATGTTCCCTCAAACGCTGTGACTTGATTCTGCGACGGGGCTCCAGTCTCCCCAATGTAGAGGAGACCGCATTGGGAGCAATGGATACAAGAAACAACTTTGGTGGAAGCCTTCGAACTCCCGTGACCCGGGTTCGATTTCCGGGCAGGGAAGCAATTTTCAGTAGAGCTGTCAAACTTCGCTGCTATCTCCCTGGTGGTCTCGTGGTTAGGATTCGGTGCTTTCACCGCTGCGGCCCGGGTTCGATTCCCGGTCAGGGGAGCAATTTGCAGTGTGTTTTTTGGGCTGCCCATTCTCTGGGTGACTGCTGCACAGAACATCTACGTTCTGCCTGCAAAAAAGACCCTGAGCTTCCAGTTGCCTGCCAATTCCACACCCCACCCTGTTCCCTGGCCAACATCTCTGTCTCAGGTTTGCTGTTGTGTTCCAGCGAAGCTCAGCACCAGCAGAACGAAGAGCACCGAATATTGCACTTGGGGACCACACATCCCTCTGGTCCCAATATCCAATTCAATAATTCTAGGACCTGAACTCCATAGTATCCTCGTCCCTTCCACACACACCAAGCCTTGTTATCACATAGTCTGTCATTCCACACTACTTCGCCACGAACAGTCTCCATTAACAGTTATTCACCCTCTCACGCAGATCGTTATCAACTCCTTTTTCTGTCCAACAGTTCTTCCCTCGCTTTGGGCTCTGTCCTGATCTCCGCCTTCCTCCCACAATATCTCCTGCATATAAACCGACATTTTCCAAATCACCATCTGTTCTGTGGAAGGGTCACCGGCAACTCCTGTTTTTTGTTCCTGATATACAGCACCCGCAGTTCTTTCAGATTTTTATTGAGAGAGAGTTGGAAATTGTTTCGAGAGACAGAAGGAGAAGGGGGAGAAACAGAACAGACATGAACGTAAAATCATTGTAGTGCGATCACTTCCCTTAAGCATGAAGAGAGCGCATGGGCCATCTGTGAGCTTGTGGCGCAACGGTAGCGCGTCTGACTCCACTTCAGAAGGTTGTGTGTTCAAATCACGTCAAGCTCACTACAATCAACGTCGAACATTTCCAATGAAGAAAAGAGTACGTTCACTCCGTATATCTGTTGTGTCAAAAGTTGTGGACACTTTCGATCATGCATGAATCTTTGCTGTCAGTTTGATTTGTGAACACTGTGTCAGGGAGGTGGGGTGCCCATTGTTTGGGGAAATGCTGAGCTCCCCGCAATATGACAAGTCGAACACAAACTGTTCATCACGGGATTTCAACACACAGCCGCTTCGTTCAGTTGGTGACCGCGCAGTGTGAATCACATTATACCGATACTTTTACAACAGAATCCAGAGATTTCCATCCAGGTTTTAGTCACATCAAACTGCCACGGAATGATGTTATGGCCTCAGAAAACTAGAATAACGTGAAGATCGCTGGGATGATTTTCTACATCGGACTGCAATCGAAACACAGATCATTGTTTCCAGTTTTGGTGGAACAAAAGACATCGTATTGGTGGATAATTACAGTTTGTGCAAACACAGCTAGCCATCGATAAATATTAATCCTGTTCACTTCAATGGCAAAATTTCAATTCAGAAACCAAGTGCACTTGGCTGTTTGTAACAGAGACAACATGACAAAATGGCTCTTAGGAGGAGAAATGGGACATTGAGGAGAAGTGAAATGTTTGCTTTTGGTCACCTCCACAATTGTTAGAAAAACAGGTTGAAAGGATTCTTAAAAGGTGGCTGAAGGAGTGGTGAGGGATAACACTTCAGACAGCGCAAAGTGGAAGACCACTTTCTAGTGGAAGAAAAAGACATTCCTTATTTCTGAAAGAACTGGGAAACAGAAGAGGGGATGAAATCTGACTTGGGAGCTATTTCCTACTTGTTGAGGATGTTGCTTCATCACAGTCTTGGTTTAGAGCATAAGCTCTTCATCAGGAATAAAGGGTGGCCCAAGGGGGCTGAGAGATAAATGGGAAGGAAGTGGGGCTGGAGGGAAGGCAGCTGGGAGTGCAATAGGTAGATGGAGGTAGGGATTGATGGTGATAGGTCAGAGATGAGGGTGGAGCAAATAGGTGAGAAGCAAGGTGGACAGGTATGACAGGTCAAGAGGTTGGTGTCGAATTTGGAAGGTTGGATCTGGGACAAGGTGGGGGAGAGGAAATAAGGAAACTGATGAAATCTGCATTGATACCATGTAGTTGGAGGGTCCTAAAGCAGAAGTTGAGGTGTTTTTCCTACAAGTGTCGGGTCGGAAGAGGTTGGCAGTGGAGGAGGCCCAGGACTTGCATGTCCTTGGTGGAATGGAAGGGGGAGTTAAAGTGGTAAAAACAATGACTGCAGATGCTGAAAACCAAATACTGGAATAGTGGTGCTGGAAGAGCACAGCAGTTCAGACAGCATCCAACGAGCAGCGAAATCGACGTTTCGGGCAAAAGCCCTTCATCAGGAATAAGGCAGTGAGTCTGAAACGTGGAGAGATAAGCAAGAGGAGGGTGGGATAAAGTGTTCAGCCACAGGGCGGTGTGTCGGTTAGAATTAGAGTCCAAGAGTTGTTCCCTGAAATATTCGGTTAGTTGGCATCCAGTTTCCCCAATGTGGTTGAGACCATATTGCGAGCAATGGACATGATCTTATAAATAGATTGCATAAGTCTTAGCCTGCCAGAATTATTTTCTTTTATTAAATTAAAGAAAATTTTTATTCAATTGGATGACTGCATGAAACGGTTTGTTGGTCAGATTTGAATCATCACTCCCAAATGAGACGATGCCATGAATATCAGTGAACTGCTCTTTTTGTTAAAAACCACAAGTTCTTGATTTATTTTCACAACTTACTGGTATTTACACCTGCACATTCAATGTCAAACTCTGACATCAGAAATTAAATTACAGCATTAATTTTGACTTGAAATATTCGAACAAACAAATTAATAGCACATAGTGAATCGCAAGTCTGATTAATCTGAAATTAAATTTGACCAAAAAAATATAAAATCAAGACGGGAGATAAGAAATGGGGGAAGGGCAGAAGGCAAGAAATGCAGCATCATAGAAAGTGCTCCCCCAGAGTGTGCATTTTACCAACTACCACTGCTAAATATAAACACTCTGATATGATCCTTCGGTTTTAATGTACACCATAGCCCCATACAGTAGGTACCATTTAAATGAGTTAAAAATACAAGCATTGAGCAAATCCAGCTTCCAGCCTTACCCCCGCCTCCCCACCCCCCCCCGCCCCCTCTCGCTTCTTGGAGCTTGGACCATCCTCCAGCGCCGGGGGGTTGTTGAACTCCTGGGCTCCAGCGGCCACGCCTCCACTGAAGAAGCTTTGGGAAACAGATGCAAAGGCAAGATGCAGAACAGAGAACCTTTGTATATGAAAGCAGCTTACAGAGATATTGAGCAACAGACTCACATGATTTTTACCCATCGTCCTCTGGGTTATCGACCCAGCACACTCACGCAGCACTACTCTACTTCTGTGCTCCCAGCAGCTGGATCGTGGATCAGTTTAAAGTAGGTCCTATATCTCTGATTACATCAGTACACAAGGCAGTGAAGAAAGGTTTCAGCACACTGGCCTTCATCAGTTAGGGAATTGAGTATAGATGTTGGCAAGTTATGTTGTAGTTATACAGGACGTTGATGAGACTGCACCTGGAATATTGTGATCAGTTTTGGTCCCCTTGGTCTTCTGACTTCTGACTTCTTCAACTCTGGGTTTGTGTTGAACTTGATGGGATACTTTGTCCAACTCAGCATGTTTAAACAGTATCTCTCAGAGGGATTCATCTGAAACTTTTCAGGAGGTGAGCTCAACAAGATTGAACTATTCAAAGTTACTTGGACTCTATTTTAAACTTACATCAGGACTAGTAGTCAGAGACACGTACAGCATGGAAACAGACCCTTCGGTCCAACTTGTCCATGCTGACCTGTTATCCTATATTAATCTAGTCCCATTTGACAGCACCTGACCCATATACTCTGGCAGCTCATTTCATATATATACCACCCTCTGCATGAAGAAGTTGTCCTTTTAATTTGTTTCGCCTCTTACCCTAAACTTATGCCCTCTAGTTCTGGACTCCCCTACCCAAGGAAAGGACATTGTCTATTACACTGTCCATGCCCCTCATGATTTTATAACCGCTATTAGGTCACTTCTCTGACTCCGATGCTCCAGTGAAAACAACCCCACGCTATTCAGCCGCTCCCTGCAGCTCAAGCCCTCCAACCCCCAGCAACATTCATGTAAATCTTTTCTCATAGATAAGTCACTCTTTCAGTCATGAAGAAGGGTTTATACCCAAAACGCTGACTACTCCACATCCTGGTGCTGCCTGGCTTGCTGTATTCTCCCAACCCCCGGCTTGCCAACTTCGGGTTGCAATATGTAGTGGCTCAGTGATTACCACTGCAGCCTCACAGTGCTGGGGACCCAGATTTGATTCCAGCCTTGGGTGGCTGTCTGTGAGGACTTTGCACTTTCCCCCAATGTCTGAGTGAGTTTTCTCTGGGTGGTCCTGTTTTCTTCCATAAACCAAAGATGTGCAGGTCATGTGGATGGGCCATGCTTAATTGCCCATAGAGTTAGGTACATTAGTCAGAGGGAAATGGGTCTGGATGTGTTACACTTCGGAGGGTCGGTGTGGACTTGTTGGGACAAATGGCCTGTTTCCACACTGTAGCTAATCTCATCCAATACTTTTGTGACTAACGAATGGCAGAGTCGGCCAAACTTCTTCTCCGATGGTCTTGCGGTCTGAGGTTTCTCTGGTTCATTTCATTAGCAATGTGCAGTCCCGGGCTCAATGAGCAACAGTGTCCACTGAAGGCAAAGCTCACAGAATCATAGAACCCCCACAATGTGGAAACAGGTCCTTCAGCCGAACACATCTGCACTGATCTTCCGAAAACTAACCCACTCAGATCCATTTTCCTACCCTCCTTAACTTGCACACAGACTCCCAAGGGTGGAATTATTCCTGGGTTCCTGGTGCCATGAGGCAGCAGTGCTAACCCTGAGCCATCATGGAGTTGTGATTGTGGGGTGTCGGGAAGGCAAAGGCAGTCCAGCAGAAGACTAAAACAGCCCACCTACTCTCCCACTGCACCCACTGTCAGAACTGGCAGGAGGTTCAGACCTGGGAGGTGACTGAAGGCATCATCACTGGTAGGATCTGATTGCTGGGAGCGCTGGTGCCCCCGCTGGTGCTTCCGCAAGTTGTAGGAAAACATGAACCTCTTCCCACACTCGGTCCAGCTGGAGGGCATCTCCCAGGTGTGGGCACATTGGTGCTTCAGTAGGGCAAAGGAATTGCTGAAGGCTTTCCCACACTTAGGGCAGCAGAATGGCCTCCCCTCCTCCGCCACTCTCCCCCCCCCCACCCCACCCCCAAACCCCCGTGTGGTCCAGCTGGAGATTCAGCAGTGTGGAGGAGCAGGTAAAGACCTTCCCACATTCGGGGCAGGAGAACGGCTTCTCCCCGGTGTGGATAGACTGGTGCCTCAGCAGGGACGAGGAATTGCTGAAGTCCTTCCTGCACATAGGCAACTGAACGACCTCTCTACCATTTGGACACACCAATGGGCCAGTACGTCGGAGGAAAGAGCAATGCCCCTCCTGCAGTTGGGGCAGAAGAACGGCCTCTCAGTGTGGACCCACTGGTGTCTCAACAGGTGGGAATAACTGCTGAAGGCCATCTCGCACTTGGGGCCGGAGAACAGCCTTCCCTGGTGTGGACCAACTTGTGCGTCAGCAGGGCAGAGGAATCACTGAAGGCCTTCCCACACTCAGGGCAGCAGAAGGGCCTCTTCCCCTCTGTGGACCCATTGGTGCTTCAGAACCCTTTCAAATTTCACAATATCCTTCTGATTGGAGGAACACCAGAATTGCACACAATATTCTAAAAGTGGTCTCACCAATGTCCTGTACAGCCACAACATAACTTCCCAACTCCAATTCAGGCAGCATTCAAGCAGCTTCGAAATCGACGTTTCAGGCAAAAGCCCTTCGTCAGGAATAAAGGCAGTGAGCCTGAAGCATGGAGACATAAGCTTATCTCTCCATGCTTCAGGCTCACTGCCTTTATTCCTGACGAAGGGCTTTTGCCTGAAACGTCGATTTCGAAGCTCCTTGGATGCTGCCTGAACTGCTGTGCTCTTCCAGCAGCACTAATCCAGCATCTGGTTTCCAGCATCTGCAGTCATTGTTTTTACCTTCCCAACTCCAATACTCAGTCAGAGGATTGGGAACGCTTTCAAAACCCACAAAAAACAAACAGGAAAGAATGGAGGGACAAACCGAATTTTTGAGAGTGAGCTTGGAAGCATCAGTGAGAAATCGGCGGAATGGGTTTATTGCGGACGCGTTCTCCTTAAATACACTATATACGTATTTCTCTTGTGGTCTTCGTAGTTTCTCTGTGCTGCAGTGTGTAGTGGCTCGTTGAAATAATGTCCTGATGCAGCTTCGTTTGTGGGTGTTGGGATGATTGCTTCTGTGGTTAAGTATTTGGTTTGTGTGTGTTGTTTTTCTGTAGATGCTAGTTTGAAGTTCACCATTGACTGTTCGCTCTACTGTGACATCTAAGAATGCAGTTTATTGTTGTTCTCCTCTTTTTCAAACTAGGAGCCCCCCTCAGGCCATAGTCTCACTACTTGGAACACCAATATACAGACTTGTCAAAGGCCTCCACTGAGGACTAAAACACCAAGTCGAAGATTCATGCCACTCCATTTACTCCATCCAAGAATTCCCGAACACCAAAGACACGAAGATAGAAGAGGATGGAATAATGTTGTCCTTTGACATAACAGCCCTGTTCACATCCATTAACATCAACGTGGCCAAAGAAAACTAAAGACACGACTCGAAGAACTAAAGACGAAAACACAGAACCAACTTCAGCAGCAAAGATAACACTGTCAACCTCGTGGAACTATACCTTACCACCCACTTCATATTCAGTAACAAGCCCTACAAACAAATCAACGAAACGCCCATGAAACACTTCTGTCATCAAAAAATGAAACAAATTAGAGGAAACATACAACACCATCAACAATCTCCTTACTGGCATAAAATTCACAAAAGAGGACAACAACAAAGTGCCATTTCTAGATGTACAGTCCACCGAACAATCAATGATAAATTCAAAACAGCCTCTACAGGAAAACAGCACACGCGAACCAAGAACTTAGCTACAGAAGTAATCATCTCTACACATACAAACATTTCTGAACGAGGGCACTATTTCAACGAAACAAGACACAGTGCAGCACCCAGTGACTACGAAGACCAAATAGTAACTGTACAGCGCTTTTAAGGAGAATGGAGAGCCAAGCAACACACTGAAATTTGCTTCCCTGACCGGGAATTGAACCCGTGCCGCAGCGGTGAAAGCGCCGAATCCGAACCACTTGACCACCAGGGAGACACAGGCAAAGCTGGACAGCTCTCCTGAAAATTGCTTCCCTGCCCGGAAGTCGAACCCGAGTCACGAAGTTAGAAGGCTAACACCAATGTCATTTCGTGTAGCCATTGCTCCCGATGCGGTCTCTTCTACATTGGGGAGACTGGAGCCCCGCCGCAGAGTCAAGTCACAGCGTTTGAGGGAACATCTCCAGGACACCCGCAACAATCAACCCCAGCGCCCTGTGGCCCAACATTTCAACCTCCCCTTCCCACTCTGCCAGGGACATGCATGTCCTGGGCCTCCTCCATCGCCGCTCCCTCCCCACCCGATGCCTGGAGGAAGAACGTCCCAACTTCTGCCTCGGATACATTCATCCCCAGAGCAACAATGTGGTCTGCACCAGTTTCCTCATTTCCCCTCCCCCCACCTTACCTCAGTTCCAACCTTCCAGCTGAGCGCTGTCCTCATGACCTGTCCTACCTGCCAATCTCCCTCCCCACCTATCCGCACCACCCTGCTCTCTGATATGTCACCTCCATCCCCACCCCCATTCACCTATTGTACTCTTTGCTACCTTTGGCCCAGCACACCCCACCCCCAATTTATCTCTCCACCCTGGAAGGGGTCCTGCCTCTATTCCTGATGAAGGGCTTTTGCCTGAAACATCGATTTTCCTGCTCCTCGGAAGCTGTCTGACCTTCTGTGCTTTTCCAGCACCACTCTGATCTAAACTCTGGTTTCCAGCATCTGCAGTCCTCACTTTTGCCTACCCAATAAACCCAGTGTGCCAATTTCACATCAACAAACTGACACAAGCAGACACAACGTCTGCAGAACCCTAGCCACATTACTTTACATTAAAGACATCTGGGAAATGATGTCCAGACAACTCAACCCTCTCAGCATCATGGTCGCCCACAAATTTACCAACACCCTTAAACAGCCTCGAATGAACCTGAAATACCCGATACAAACAACCAGCAAACGAATGTAATTTACAAAATAGCATACAAGGAAATAAAAACATGAACTCTGCCGCACAGTTCTCTGTGGCAAGAAATGCTGGGATGAGATAAGGAAGATATTTTCAGCCAAGAAGAATCGACACTGATTGGACAACCATTTAAAATCAACGCTGTCTGCCCAGGATGGAAGATCCGAAGGGATGAATTTATTTCTTATTTCATGAAGATTTACAAAGCTGAGACTGGGTTTTGGTGCTTGTTCCCTTTCCACTCCTAAGAACCGCAGTGGTTGGGGCGGTGTGTTGGGGAAAGTGAAATGTGCCCATGAGCAGCGTGTGGGGCTATTTCAGCTTCCCCTCCTCTGACAGCTCTATGACGTGACTCTGATGTTCTCAGGAACATTTACTGACGCGAGACAGTGAAAAGATTCTCATTCCTGCAGATTAGGAATTGTTCCCATACGCCGGTTTCATGACAATGAGAAAGATTAATTGGGATGTGTGAAGAAGCTGTGAGCTGCAGTTGAAACGAGTAGGTGGAGTCAGTTACGTCATCCATTGCCCCCATGGTCCTGAAGAAATGTTTGCTTTTGTGTGCTTGAGAGACTTTGGACACTGGTGTGGCAGGGAGAATACTGGGATACCGAGTGAGGGAGATTCAGTGCGTTGACTGTGAAAAGTGCTTCAAACCATTTACTCAGATTGGGGAATTAAAATCACACACCTCACGGTGGGAAAGACTATGTCCCCGGTCTGGTTGTAATTTCAAACCCAGAGCAACACAAGGAAAGCTCCACCCAATGGGGAAACCGTGGAAATGTGGAGACTGTGGGAAAGGATTCCCTTCCCCATCAGTGCTGGAAACCCAAAGACACATTCACAACGGGGTGAGGACGTTCACCTGCTCAGTGTGCAGTAAGGGGTTCAGTCAGAGAGAAGCCATTCACGTGCCCCATGTGCAGGAGAGAGTTCACTCAGTCAGCTGCACTGCTGACCCACCAGTGGGTCCACACTGGAGAGAGGCCAGGAAGTTCCAAATGGGCTTCACCTACTCCTCCCACCTGAGGAGGCGCCATCGAGTTCACGTGCCAGCGCAAGGGGATTGAAGGAGCGATGGCCAAGTGCTCCGATCAACCCAGCACTGGGGCGTCCCAGGTTCGAATCCCACTGTGGTATATTTCAGAATTGGAGTTCGGTCAGTAATCTGGACTTCATAATCTAAGGATGAAACCACTTTTAGGGGGAAAAAACACCATCTGATTCACTCATGTCCTTTTTAGTGAAGGAAACTGCCGTTGTGGGAAAGGGTTCACTCAGTCATCCCAGCTGCATGTTTTCCCCGGCTGTCCCAGGGATCCAGTTACAAACGGACAACTCAGCTGACCAACAAAGAAAGTGGGGTGGGGAGAGTGGGTGCATTTTGAGCTGGAGGTGTTTTCTTTAAAAACTACTTTTTGTATGTCTTTTTCCTGGGGAAATCTGAAGCTGTAACAAAATAGGGTCGTAGTAAAGGTTACCTGAACTTACCACCCGGCTTAGACTCTGTGAGGTCCAACAGGTTTTTGTTTTAAAGCTGCTCATTTCTTTCTGCCTCCAGCACTAATGTCATGTCTCAGAAGGACCAGTGAATGAGTAGCTAATATTGTTCCAAACTGTATATTTTTTCAGGACTTCAGGTTCATTGTTTCATTGGCATTGCAAAGTTTATTGGCAACAGTGGGAGGTGTGGGCTGTATTCAATGGAAACAAAGTTTTAAAATCTCACAAACACCAGGGTATATTCTAACAGGTTTATTTGGAAGCACTAGGTTTCGAAGTGCTACTCCTTCTTCAGGTAGCTGTGGTGTAGAATCACAAGACAGAATTTATCGCAAAAACATTAGAGTGTCATGCAACATAAGTGACATATTGAAGAAATCGAGATTGCTGTTAAATCTTTCATCTTTTAAAATGGGCTGAAGATTTCGGTTCATTAATATGTACATTCCAGAACTTCTTTTCAGTCACGTTCTCCAGGAAACTTGATGTTTTATAAAAGGAGGTAACACCTCACATCAAACAACGCATGAAAGCTGTGAGGTGAGAGTCTGTCTGTGTCCCAATCTTGATTCAGACTGTTTCTATTTCCAAATATATAATCCTGCAAATGCAAATTCACCCCAAATGTGTGAGTGCATGCATGAGAGAGAGAGTGTGGATGTGCGTGTGCATGCTGGGTAAAGTGTGTGTGTGATGGAGTGTAATCATGTGCGAAGATGTATGCGTGGGTGTGAGTGGGGGGCGTATGAGTGTGTGTCTGAAAGAGAGCATGTCTATCGGAAAGGCTCTGCACAAGTGTGTGAGTATGTAAGAGTGTGTGTGAGAGTGAGAGAGAGAGAGAGAGAGAGAGAGAGAGAGAGAGCGCGTAACAGTGAAGTGGGGTGACCTGTCATGTGACATGAACCCAAGGTCGCGATTGAGGCCATCCTCCTAGTTTCCGAACTTGGCTATCAGCCTCTGCTGGGCCACTAGAAATGATTAAGCAGTTACACAACACACATTGGAGAGGGCAGGGTGGGACTTGTCTTTCGATTTGCAGAAGGTGGGACGTTCTGGGTGCTGGAAACTAAGGAATGCACCTACTGGAGGACCTTCGGCACAGAGAGATGGAGCTGGAAGCCAGGCTGCAGACACGTTGGGGGATTCACTGTGGAAACAGGCCGTTTGGCCCACCAAGTCCACACTGACCCTCCGAAGAACATACCCCCCCCCCCCCCAACCCACCCGATAACCCCACAGCTAATCCCTGTATTTAGAACGCCCAATCCACTCTAGCCTGCACAACTTTGGAACATGGGAGAAAACCCGAGCACCCAGAGGAAACCGACGCGGACATGGGGTGGGGGAAGGGTAGGAAAGTGCAAAATCCACACAGTCACTGTGAGAGTGGGATTGAACCCAGGTCCCTGGCGCTGCGAGGAATCCCCTCTCCAGCTCTCGGCAATCGATTGGCTTCTCCCCAATCCTGGTGACACTCCAATCAGTTTGAGGAATTCAATTTGCTTCCACAGAGTTTCCATGGGGCAGGGGTCGTTGTTACTCGGCAGATTCAACGATCCAGTGAAGGGCTCGTCTATAGCGAGAACACTGGTCCACATTTCGCTGAAAAATTAAAGTTCTCTCCGCAATTAGAACCCTTGAGCACTCCCACGCAGGCTGCATGTATTCACGGGGATTCTCAATGCATGTTGATATTTGAAATCATTTCCTGCAGACGAACATTTCCCCTCCTGGATTCAAACCCTGCTGATATTCAGGCCCTGACTAAATTTCTTGTCCATGCCTGAAAAGCAAATCCTCCTCTGCTAAAAACTTGAGAAAACAGATCCCTGCTGTCAGTGCAGGGCAGAAAATAGGATGAGAGAATTTTAGTTTGCACAGAACAGCCTTCTATTTCTTCTCCCCGAAATCTCTGTCTCTCAATTCCAAAACCTTTCAATGTATTCCAACCCAAATTCATCCTTCCATCCTCCTGCCTTTGCCCAGCTCCCCTCTCCTGAAAATGCTGACCCTCTGTTCAGTTTCTCAGCCACATCTCGCCATCCTTAGTATATAGCCCACATCTTTATTTAGTTTTTAAAACAGAAAGGCAGTGGTTTGCTGATTCCAGGATGTGAGGGTGACTGCACTCACACAGTGTTCCAGACTCGTCTCTCGTGTCATTCAGAAAAGTCTGCACTGCACATGTGCAGAGAAGGGGATGCTGGGAGTGGGTGGGATGCATTTTCACCTCCCCATCCAATCATCCCCATAGCATCCCCTGTCCATTCCCTCACCGCCACCCATAGCATCCCCTGTCCATTCTCTCTCTCTACCCTAACCTACCAGTCCCTTCTCTCTCTGTCCCACACATGCCACTCTCCCCACCCCGTCCATTCTATCGCTGCACCCTCTGCCCTCTGTCCAGTCCCTCATCCACCCTCTGTCCCCATCCATTCCCTTTATCGCTCCACCCTCTGCCTTCCCCAATCCAGTCCCTTCCCTTACACTCATTTTCTCTCACCTCCCACACGCTGCCCCCATCCATTCCTTCTCTCCCCCACCTTCTCCTGCCATTCAGTGTTGCTGTCTTTCTCCACCCTCTAACCCGTCCATTCTCACCCCAACCTTTGCCCCGTCCATTCTGACCCCACCCACTGCCGCCCGTCCATTCTCTCCCCACCCACTGCTCCCTGTCCAATCTCTCCCCACCCATTGACCCCATCCATTCTCTCCCCATCTACTGCCCCGTCCATTCTCTCCACACCCACTATTCCCGTCCATTATCTCCCCACCCATTGACCCCTGTCCATTCTCTCCCCTCCCATTGCCCCGTGTCCATTCTGTCCTGATCCACTGCTCCCCGTCCAATCTCTCCCCATCCACGGCCCCATGAATTCTCTCCGAACCCATTGCCCCCGTCCATTCTCTCCCCACCCACTGCCCCGTCCATTCTCTCCCCACCCACTGCCCCGTGTCCATTCTGTCCTGACCCACTGCTCCCCGTCCAATCTCTCCCCATCCACTGCCCCATGAATTCTCTCCCCACCCATTGCCCCCGTCCATTCTCTCCCCACCACAGGCCCCCGTCTATTCTCTCCCCACCCACTGCCCTGTCCATTCTCTCTCCCCACACTCTGCAACCAATTTCTTTCACTTCACACTTTGTAACTCCGCATTCTCTCTCCCCTCCCCAATCCTCTTCACCACATTCTCTCTCTCTGCTCCCACCCTGTGTACCCCCATGCATTCTCTACCCCCGATGCTCTGCTCTCCTACCCATTTTCTCTCTTTCTCTTCCCCCAGTCTCTGCGCCCCCGGTCAAATCTCACTCTGAGTACCCTCCCCCCGTCCTTTCTCGTGCCTCGAGCCCTCTTTGATCGCTGTATCAAACCCTTCTAATGATAGAGAGAGAATGGATGGTGATGGCGACCTGGGGTGGGGGTGGGGAAAGGAAGTGTGAGAAATGGTTGACCTTTAACATTGAGAATAGGTAAAATGATGTATTCAGAAACATCAGTAATGTCTGAAAGCACATTCAAATGTTTAAAAAAAGCTGCAGACATCTTTCTGAAACTTGCATTGAAATCTGCACAGTTCGGCCACAATTGAGGATAGCCGGTAAACTTGGAATGGCCTATTCCTAGTCTTGTGAAATTGGTTCAGAATATGTAGAAATACAGTCATAGAGTTGCAGAGAAGAGAAACAAACCTTTCGGTCCACGCAGACAACATTTCCTACATTAACCTCGTGATCCGTTTGCCAGCATTTGGCCCATATCTCTCACAGCCCTTCCTATTCATACCTCCATCCAGATGCCTTTTAAATGTTGTAATTCTACCAGCCTCGACCACTGCCTCTGGCAGCTCATTCCAAACACATGCCACGCTCTGTGTGAAAAAGTTCCCCCGTTCAGTCCCTTTTAACCCTTTTCCCTCTCAGCCTAAACCCCTCTAGTTTTGGACTTCCTCCACCCTGGGGAATAGATATACAAAAGTTGAGCTGCCAGACAAAATCATCGAGTCACAGAGATGTCCAGCATGGGAACAGACCCTTTAGTCCAACCCATCCATGCCGACCAGATATCCCAACCCAATCTAGTCCCACCTGCCAGCACCCAGCCCATATCCTTCCAAACCCTTCCTATTCATATAGCCATCCAAAAGCCTCTTAAATGTGGCAATTGTACCAACCTCCACCGTTTCCTCTGACAGCTCATTCCATACACGTACCACCCTCTGCGTGATTCCGTTGCTCCTTCGGTCTCATTTCTATCTTTCCCCTCTCGCCCTAAACCTATGCCCTCTAGTTCTGGACTCCCCGATCCCAGAGAAAAACCTTTGCCTATTTATTCTATCCATGCCCCTCACAATTGTGTAAACCACCACAAGGTCACCCCTCACCCTCTGATGCTCCAGGGAAAACAGCCCCAGCCTGTTCAGCCTCTCCCTCTAGCTCAGATTCTCCAACCCTGGCAACATCCTTGTAAATCGTTTCTGAACCCATTCAAGTTTCACAACATCTTTCCGCTAGGAAGGAGACCAGAATTGCACGCAATATTCCAACAGTGGCCTAACCAATGTCCGGTACAGCTGCAACATGACCGCCCAAATGCTGTACTCAATACTCTGACCAATAAAGGAAAGCATACCAAACGCCTTCTTCATTATCCTATCTACCTGCGACTCCAATTTTAAGGAGGAGCTATGAACCTGCACTCCAAGGTCTCTTTGTTCAGAAACACTCCCTCGGACCTTACGATTAATTGTATAAGTCCTGCTAAGATTTGCTTTCCCAAAATACAGCACCTCACATTTATCTGAATTAAACTCCATCTGCCACTTCTCAGCTCCTTGGCCCATCTGGTCCAGATCCTGTTGTAATCTGAGGTAACCCTCTTTGCTGTCCTCTACACCTCCAATTTTGATGTCATCTGAAAACTTACTAACAGTACCTTTTATGCTCGAATCCAAATCATTTGTGTAAATGACAAAAAGTAGAGGGCCCAGCACCGATCCTTGTGGCACTCCACTGGTCACACGCCTCCAGCCGGAAAAACAGCCCTCCACCACCACCCTCTGCCTTCTACCTTTGAGCCAGTTCTGTATCCAAATGGCTAGTTCTCCCTGAGATCTAACCTCGTTAATCAATCTCCCATGGGGAACCTTGTTGAACGCCTTACTGAAGTCCGTATAGATCACATCTACTGCTCTGCCCTCATCAATCTTCTTTGTTACTTCTTCAAAAACCTCAATCAAGTTTCTGAGACATGAAATCCTGTGCACAAAGCCATGTTGACTATGCCGAATCAGTCCTTGCCTTTCCAAATACATGTACATCCTGCCCCTCAGGATTCCCTCCAACAACTTGGCCACCACCGTGGTCAGGCTCACCGGTCTATGGTTATCTGGACTCTCTTTACCGCCCTTCTTAAACAGTGGCACCACATTTGCCAACCTCCAGTCTTCCGACACCTCATCTGTGACTATCGATGATACAAATAACTCAGCAAGAGGCCCAGCAATCACTTCTCGAGCTTCCCACAGAATTCTTGGTTACACCTGATCAGGTCCTGGGGATTTATCCATCTTTAACCGTTTCAAGACACTTCTTCCTCTGTAATCTGGACATTTTGCAAGGTGTCACCATCTATTTCCCTTCAGTCTATATCTTCCATATCCTTTTCCACAGTAAATACTGATGCAAAATATTCATTTAGTATCTCCCCCATTTTCTGTGGCTCCACACAAAGGCCGCCTTTCTGATCTTTGAGGGGCCCTATTCTCTGAGTAGAAAGTGAGGACTGCAGATGCTGGAGATCAGAGCTGAAAATGTGTTGCTGGAAAAGCGCAGCAGGTCAGGAAGCATCCAAGGAACAGGAGAATCGACGTTTCGGGCATAAGCCCTTCTTCAGGATGCACAGTTGGGCCACAAACAAGGATAGGCTGTAAGAGTGAATGAGTGAATAAAAGACAAATCCCACCTCGCCCATGAGGAGAAAGTGAGAACTGCAGATGCTGGAGAGCAGAGTCGAGAGTGTGGTGTTGAAAAAGCACAGCAGGTCAGGCAGCATCCAGGGAGCAGGGGAATCAATGTTTCAGACATAAGCCCTTCACCTTGCCCTCTCCAGTGTGTGTTGTGAAACGGCTCAACTGCTTAAGCATTTCTAGTGGCCGAGCAGAGGCTGATAACAGGTTTGGAACACACGAGAATGACCTCAGCTGAAACCTTGGATTCATGTCTCACTACAGGAGACCCAGCTACACAATACACACAAACCCTATCTCTCTCTCTCTCTGTCTCTCTCTCTCTCTCACACGCACACAAACAAATACACAAGTACTCACACGGTCGTGCAGACCCTCTCTGATAGACAGGGCTCTCTCTCAGACACACATTGATACACCCCTCACACTCTCATCCATGGCACACACCTTCTCACACAATTATACTCCATCACACGCACACTTTACCCAGCATGCGCGCACACACACACACACACACACACACAGACGCTCTGACTCATGAATGCACTCACACATAGAAGTCTTTGGGGTGAATTGCATTTTCAGGATTATATGTTTGGAAATAGAAAATGTCTGACTCAAGGCTGGGATACAGAACGACTCTAACCTCACAGCTCTCATGCGTTATCTGAACTCAGGTGTCACCTCCCTTTATAAAACATTTAGTTACCTCGAGAATGTTAATAAAAAGAAGTTCTGGGATTTACAGATTAATGAACCGAAATCTGCAACCCATTTTAAAAGATGAAAGACTTAACAGGTTTCTTCAATGTATCATTTATGTTGCATGACACTATAATCTTTTGCTATATATTCTGTGTCTTACCATTCTACTCAACAGCTACCTGATGAAGGAACAGCGCTCCAAAACCTTGTGCTTCCAAATAAACCTGCTGGAATATACCCTGGTGTCTGTGTCATTTTAAAACTTTGTTTCCAGTGAATACAGCCCGCACCTCCCACTGTTGCCAGTAAACTTTGCAATGTCAATTAAACAATAAACCTGCAGTCCTAAAAAATTTACAATTTCGAACAATACCATCTACTCATTCACTGTTCCTTCTGAGACACGACATTGGAAACTCGGTGCTGGTGGCTGAATGAAATGAGAAGCTGTTGGATCTCCCAGCTTTCAATGAGAGTTTAAGCCTGACCGTAAGTTCAGGTAACCTTTACTGCGACCCAACTTTGTTGCACCTTCAGATCTCCACATTACAAGGCGTACAAAAAGTTGCTTTTCTTAAAAAAAAAGCACCTCAAGCTCAAAGTGCACACGCTCACCCCCACTCCTCCCACCACACTTTCTTTATTATTGGTCAGTTGAGTTGTTGTCCCTTTGTAACTGGATCCTTCGTAAAGCCGGGTAAAGCATGCAGCTGGGACGACTGAGTGAATCTTTTCCCGCAACGGCAGTTTCCATCACTGAAAAGGACATGAGTGAATCAGATGGGTTTTTGCCCTCTGAAAATGGTTTCATCCTTAGATTCTGAAGTCCAGATTACTGACCGAATCCCAATTCTGCCATCTGCCGCGATGGGATTCGAACCTGAGAGTCCCCAAAGCTGGGTTGTTAGCGGCGCTCGGCCATCGCTCCTCCCATCGCCCCTGCGATGGCACGTGAACGCGCTGGTGCCTCCGCAGGTGGGAGGAGCAGGTGAAGCCTTTTCGGCTCCGACAGCAGGTGAACGGCCTCTCTCCGGTGTGGACCCACTGGTGGGTCAGCAGTGCAGCTGACTGAGTGAACTCTCTCCTGCACATGGGGCACGTGAATGGCTTTTCTCACTTGTGGACCCACTCGTGCGTCTCCAGATGGCTGATCCGACTGAAGCACTTCCTGCACACCGAGCAGGTGAATGGCCTCTCCCCGCTGTGAATATATTTGTGGGTTTCCAGGAGGGATGGGAAAGGGAATCCTTTCCCTCAGTCCCCACATTTCCACAGTTTCCCCATTGGGAGAGCTTTCCTTGTGTTGGTCTGGGTTTGAAATTACAATCAGAACGGGGACATCGTCTTTCCCACCGTGAGGGGTGAGACTTTGATTCCCCCAAGCTGAGTAAATGGTGTGAAGCACTTTTCACAGTCAGTGCACTGAATCTCCCTCACTCGGTGTCTCAGTGTTCTTCCTGCCGCACCAGTGTCCAAAATCTCTCAAGCAAACAAAAGCAACCATGTCTTCTTGATTGGAATGGCTGCTGATATTCAAGTCCCAATGAATCAAGTGGCTCTGTCAGAAGTTGATGGATCATTTGTTTTCAGATTTCTTTCGGCACGTCTTCCTGCAAAAAAAAATCACAAAATAAGTGATAATTGGCAGTACACTGAAACGAACATAACATCGGTGGCAGTTCCTGTAGTTTGCCAGATGCCTGCTGATCACATAATACCCAGCACACAGAAACCTGAAATCCCTCATGCAGCCAGATAGGCTCAGGTGTGTTTAGAGGAAAACTTCATTCAAATATAATCTAATCTTAAACTAAATACGTGTACATATATATATATATATCAATATGACAATCCTGTCAATGCGGCTCAGTTCCATGAGAAACTACACTTTTAATTGTGAACATGGGGAAAAAAGCAATCATTTTCCAGGGTGCAAACTGCACACGTGCCAAACTGAGGGAATACACAAGGAAAAGACCGAAAGGAGAGATAGAAAGTATTTGAGCACCTTTGCAGAATCTGCTCCCTCTCTGGATTCACTCCAGTTGCTCCAAGTAAACCTCCCTGGGGGTCAGGCAGCCCTGCATCGGGAAGCACTGGGATGGTCAACTCCGACCAGTTCACATGGAAAACGCATCTCCACATTAAACAGCCTCGAGGCAAACTTCCCTTCCTTCCACAAAGTTCAAGACCCCTCAAAGCGAAAATTCCCAGGTAAGTTTGGAAGAATTTCTTCCAGGTGTTCACTAATCATTTCTATGAGCAATTTGTTAAAGTTTGAATATTGCGAGTTTTGAAAATTAGTGATTTTGAGCGAAATCATAGTTCGAAAAACAGAATGTGGGAATTTAGACAGAGTTTATTTTTGCACATCGACGATATGTCTGCACAACAGCATATGACACGACAGCAGTGAAGATCTTCTGACGTCATTCTCAAACGTGCCTGCCACACGCCAGATGAAAAGCTGAATACTTCTCTGGAAAAACTGCCGAGCAATGCAGGAGAATGGCACAATGTGTGCGTGTTGGAACCATAACCCAAAAGGGAGTCCATTCTCTCCTATTCATTCAACGTCGTCTTTAGCAGCTTTCCCGTATAACGGCGCTCTGTTCTGCACCTTGCCTTCTCATCTGCTTCCCAAAAAAGCTTCGCCATAAATATTTCACAATGATATACTGGCCCAGAGGTGACAACCTCTGAGTGGTCTCCTGTTCTCTGTATCCTATGTTGAGGAGGGCAATGCTTGTCACTGGACACTCGGGTGTCAGAGAAAAGTTTTGAAACAGTGGAGGGAGCCCGGTTCCTGGGGACGGGACAACGAGCAGCAGGGAGACAGAATGAGAAGCAGCTGTTCTGGAAACTCTTCGTCACTTGCAATTCTGAGAGCAATGTCAAATGTATTTCACACTAAGCAAGTCTCAGCTGGCTTAAGAGGAGTGAGGTCGGGAAATAGCCGCTGTTTGGCTTGTTGGTTTCGGGGCATGATTCTCACGTAGAGTCTTTAACTGTGCAGACTTGTGCGCGACGAGGCTGTGTCGCTTAACTTGATTTGTGCAAAAATGCCCCATTAATTTTCTCAAAAAGCACCTTCGTGAAACGAGGTTGGGCTGCTTGGAGTATGAATGAGGCAGAAAACAGGGAAGTGAAATGGTTGGAGATCGCGTTGAACAGGTTGATGTAAGTGGTGCGGTGTTTGAGGAATAAAGTAAAAATGTCATCAATCAAGGTAGATTGAAAAACTGGGCCAGCTCTCCTCAGACAACCGAAGTTTTCCAAGTCAGTAGGGGCCTAGAAACAGGAAATAATGCTGTGAAAATGCTCCCATGCCTGTAAGGATCTATAGTGATTCGGCAGAGATTTAAACTCACGAGGACGAGCGAATGCAGTAGACTAGGTTGTGGCAAATGTGCAGGTAAAGTGCTGCTTCACCTGGAAAGTATGTTCGAGCCTGGAAGGATAGGCAACGATTCGGCAGAGTTTTAAAGTCATGAGGAAAAGAACCAAAAGTGACATTAGGAAGAATGCTTTCGTACAGGGAGTGGTTGGGGGTCAGTAAATCCCTAACTGACACTGACAAAGAGGCAGATTCATTAGACGCAAACGGGAATTCGGTGATCATGTTTAAAGTAACAATGTGCAGAATTACATGGAGAAGGCACGAGAATGATACGAATAGAGACCCACGTTTACTTACTGTGTCGACCCAGCAGAGCGAAGGTGGGCCGCATGGCGTCTATTCAGAGTGAAATCACAAGAGAATGTGGGAAGTTAGAAAAAGTTTATATTTACACAGCCTCCAGACGTCTGCGCAACACCATATAAGACGACAGCAGTGAAGATCTTTGACATCAGTCTCTGAGGTGCATGCCACGCGCCAGACGAAAGGCTGAAGGGACCTGTGGAAAGACGCACTCTGCAGAGGAGCAGAGTGGCACAGGGGGACCGTGCTAGGCCCATAACCCAGAGGTCGATGGATCAAAACCGCCATCTGCTCTTGTTCAGAGCCTCGTTGAGCTTCTTTCCTTCGAGATGTCACTCTGTTCAGCATCTTGCCTTTCAAACGACTTCCTGAGTGTTCCGGTTCATATCGAAACTCACAGCGTGCTTTTGGAGGTCTGAGTGGTCTTCTCCTGTTCTTCGTAGGTTTCCTCTGAGCTGAATCGCAAAACCACTTCTCTGAGATGCTAATGAGCTGATAAAATTGAAAACGCGTACCTTGTGGTTTCGTGCTTTCCCTGCAGTAGTTCGCCAAGACCGTTCCGAAGTGAATGACAAGACGATTCGCATGTCAGAAACCGCATCCCGGGGACAGAATGACAAGCCGATGTTCTGGAAACTCTTTGCTGCTTGCAATTCTGGGAGCAAAGTGGAATGTATTTCACAGTGAGCAAGTTTCAGCTGGCTCAGAGTCTCCAGTGTACATTGCTCTCTTTCCCGCCAGCTCAGAGAGAGAACAATAGGAGGGACAAAGGAGTAAATAACGATCCGTGTGGGAGGGTGAATAACTGTTATTGAAGACCGTTAGTGGCTAACAATAAGTAGTGTGTCGTAGCAAACTATGTGATAACAAGGGCTCGTATGTGTGTGGTAGGGGTCAAGGACATGGGGGATTTCAGGCCCTAAAGTCATGGAACTCGATCTCGAAGACCGGAGGGCTGTAGGGTTTTGAAGTAGAATATGAGGCGTTGTTCTTTCATCTGGAGCTGAGCTTTGCTGGAACACTGCTGTAAGCCTGAGACAGAGATGTTGGCCTGGGAACATGGTGGCGTGTTAAAGTGGCAGGAAAGCACAAAGCTCAGGGCCTTTTTTCGCGGGCAGAACCGAGATGTTCTGCGAAGCAGTCATCCAGTTTATACTTCATGCTCCGTTGGGGAAACGACGCTGTGAGCAGTGAATGCAGTAGACTAGGTTGCAGCAAATGTGCAGATAAAGTGCTGCTTCACCTGGAAGGTATGTTCGAGCCTGGAAGGATATTCAGGAGGGAGCAGGTAAATTGTGCTTCTGAGTGAAATCACGGTTCGTAAAAACAGAATGTGGCAATTTAGACAGAGTTAATATTTGCTCGTCGGCGATAATTCTGCCGGTGGGCGATGGGAGCATAACCCAGAAGGGAAACCATCTTCCCTCTTCACTCAATGTCGAGTTTAGCAGCTTTCCCGTATAACGGCGCACTGTTGTGCACCTCGCCTTCTCATCTGCTTCCCAAAAAACTTCGACGTAAATATTTCACACTGATACACAGGCCCAGTATGCAGAGTTGAGATGACACACTCGTGGACGTCTGCGGGGTCTTCTCCTGTTCTCTGTACCCTATGTTGAGGAGGGCAATACTTGTCACTGGTCACTCCGGTGTCAGAGAAAAGTTTAGAAAGAAAACGGGTTAATTTTCTGCCAGTAGAGAGGGCCCGGTTCCTGGGGACGGGCAAACGGCAGCAGAGAGACAGAATGAGAAGCAGCTGTTCATACAGTCATAGAGATGTACAGCATGGAAACAGACCCTTCGGTCCAACCCGTCCATGCCGACCAGATATCCCACCCCAATCTAATCCCACCTGCCAGCATCCGGCCCATATCCCTCCAAACCCTTCCTATTCATATATCCATCCAAACGCCTCTTAAATGTTGCAATTGTACCAGTCTCCGCCACTTTCTCTGGCAGCTCATTCCATACACGCACCACCCTCTGCGTGAAAAAGTTGCCCCTAGGATCTCTTTTATATCTTTCCCCTCTCACCCTAAACCCTAAAGCCCTCTAGTTCCTGACTCCCCGACCCCTGGGAATTAACTTTGCCTATTTATCCTATCCATGCCCCTCATAATTTTGTAAACCTCCATAAAGTCACCCTTCAACCTCCGACGTTCCAGAGAAAACAGCCCCAGCCTGTTCAATGTCAACTGGACTTTACTCTGAGCAAGACTCAGCTGGTTCAAGAGGTAGGGCGGGGGCAGGGGCGCCCGTGTGGCGAGCCGTGTGGCTCGTTGGTGTCGGGGCGTAATTCTCGCTTTGGGTCCTCATTAACGCAGGCGTTCGAAAGATCGCGGGTTCAAAGCCCGGAGGAGACCGCGTTTCATGTCTTGTGCGAAAGTGCCTATTTAATTTGATCAAAAAGCACCTTCGTAAAACGAGGTTGGGCTCCCTGGAGGACCAATGGGACAGAAAGCAGCGAAGTAAAATGATTGGAGGTAGCGTTGAATAAGTTGACGGGAGTGGTGCAGTGTTTGAGGGATGTCAGCGATGAGGGTCGATTAGAAATTTGGGACAGCTCTCTTCGGAGTACGTAAGTTTGAAATCTAGCCCGATTGAAGCTTTTCAAGTCATGCGAAGTCTAGACAGAGAAAGTAATGTCGTCAAATTGTTCTCACGCCTGAAAGGATCGGCAACGATTCGGCAGAGTTTAAAAGTCACGAGGAAAAGAACCAAAAGTGACAACAGGAAGAATACTTTCGTACAGGGAGTGGTTGAGGTCAGTAAATCCCGAACTGACAGAGAGGCAGATTCATTAGACGCAAACGGCAAGATTTGACTCAACCGATATACGGAGTCAACGGACTCCTTTCATGATTTGAAACATAGGGAATCGACGCAATGGAGCCAATCGAGATTCGAACATGCAACTTCGGGAACTCGAGTCAGACGCGCTACCGTTGCGCCACAAGTTCACACAGGCCATGGCCTCAAAGCTGTGCGCTTTTAATGGGGTCAGGAAAATGTTCCCCAAACGGAAATCTTCTCCACAAAGGGATTTCGAATTGAATTAATGTCTAACGTAAGGGACTGCGTACGCTGAGAAGACGAGACCAAAAGAGAAACTCGGCAGGTTTGACAGTACCGGTCGGAGAAAACAAAATTCTGAAATGTTGTCTCTGATTCTCTTTCCACAGACGTTGCCTGACCTTCTCAGTTCCTCGTGCAATTTCTAGTTTTGTTTTTTACTGCAAGTTCATTTCATCTTTTGGGATGAAACAACTGGAGACGCCGCATGCAGATATATAACCCTTTCGAATCATTGTGACGTGATTGGATTCAAACAAACTCTGCGATGATTCACTCTTTCTCAGCTCCATAGGCAGACAGACCTGGGAAGTCAAGCTGTCAGTGTGGTTCTGTATTCGTGGGCCGAGTGGTTAATGCGATGGACTTGAAATCCATTGCGGTTTCCCCACGCAGGTGTGAACCCTGCCGAGTACAACATGAGAAATGTCGTCGTAAAGAAAAGGAGCTTGCTCCCCGGCTTCTTCTTTCAGATTCAAATCAGTGGAGGGTCAAAAATATTTCACTCACATTGGGACTGGTGGGAATCTGCAACCCACTGCCGGTTCGGGTGGAACAAGCAGATACCCGCAGAGCTTCTTTTGAGGCTATGAGCAAAGTGTTTGGAAATGAGACTAAAAGAGTGAGACGCTTGAAATCGTGATCGAAATGAAGCAGGCACCTGTGGACAAAGGCGTTTCCTTTGCCAGTGAAAGATACTGCTTCACAAAGTTGGGCCTGTGGAAGGGAATCAGTGACGGTGATTATCTTTGGTTGTTCACCTTGTGAATGTTCCCATTGCTGCGCATGTCCGTGTTAATGTCAGAACTCTGCAGCATGGTGGCGTGAGATACGCACAGGGCCGGGGCGCAATGGATGATGCATCTGACTCCACCTACCTGTTTGAAATGCAGCTCACAGCTTCTTCACACACCCCAATTAATCTTTCTCATTGTCCTGAAGCCGGCATACGGTTTGAATTCAAGAACTGCGGGAATGAGAATCGTTTCACTGTCTCGCGTCAGTAAATGTCCCTGAGAACATCTGAGTCAACTCACAGCGCAGTCAGATGAGGGGAAGCTGAAATAGCCCCACACGCTGTTCACGGGCACATTTTATTCTCACCAACTCAAAGCCTCAACCACTGCGGCTCCTGGGAGTGGAAAAGAAACAATCACCAAAACCCAGTCTAAGCTCTGTGAATCTTCAGAAAATCAGCAAACGTTCATCCCTTCGGATTTTCTATCCTGGGCTGACAGGGATGGGTTTTGTCACTCTATTGTAGGATATTGCAAGTGGATGTTTTGCAGAAAAGCACCACAATGCAATCTGATTGATCAGGACCTGGATGTTTTCGGTCTTTGAATGTAAGTGTTGTGCTCCAGAACTTTGTTGTTCCCAGTTTATAATACTTATCTTCCCAGTCCCCTGTATCACTTCTCGAAAATGTTTAATTTGTGTCTTGTAATCCTTTCACTGTCTGCTGATGAGCATAGCGTTTCCGTGTTTTACCTAAATTATCTTGACCTTACATACCTCAAGCCTCAAGCCAATTTCACGAGAAAACTTGTCCAGTTCAAAAGCCAACTGTTAATGATGGCTCTGTTTCTTGTCACGTGTCCAATTTCAGATCGATGTTGTTAATGTCCCTTACACTCCTTCAGATCCAGGTTTCGCTCACAGGGCTAGAACAGAACTGTCACCAAATACATTTACCAATCTACGTTCATCCTATCGATTGTATTAGCATCATCAACACTTCTCATCAAAATAACTCGAGAGACTTTCATCACAATTTTCTGTGAACCGTTCTACATTAGCTTTGCTGAATGAACCCCATATTTCTTGAAGTGGCTCCTTATTTTCGGCCCTGATTATTAATCTCTCTACTCATGGGAATGGATCCTTCCCACCCGCTCTATCTCTCATCAATGTGTGTAGTTCAATTCGATCTCCCATCAGCCTCCTCTGTCCTGATCAAATCCAGGGGAACAGGAAACGTTGGGGCTACGGCGCGGACAGGACAATCCCAATAAACACCTTTCCTGTTTGAACTATTCCATGAGAAAGTTTAGACCACAACTTTGGGCGTGTAGGTGTGGCCGGACACTTAAGGTGTTGGTGTAAAGATCCTTTGGGGCTCCCCGCCCAGGGTGGTAACCTGCTGACTATGCTTTCTTCGCTGGCGATTTTAAATGACTTCCTGTTGGTTGCATTATCGCTGAAACTTCACAAAACCCGTCTCAATAAAGTCCCGTTTTCTCATGTCTGGGAATTGATTGCCATGCAGGAAACTCGGGTTCTGAACAAACAACGTACCAGACTCACAACGTCAGCTCTGTTTCCCTTTCCACAGATGCTGCTCGACCTGTTGGCATTCTGTAGTATTCTCTGTGTTTATTAGGCACAAGTGCTGCTTTTCATTCAAGAACTTCAATCCCTGTCCTCTGGTAACTGACTCTGGTCAGTGGCAATTGGTTCTTCTGATCATTAATCTGCCCATTCCCACCGCTTCTTCTCCCATCATTACCAACAGCCCCAGGAAATCTCCAGTTAACCTTCTTTGCTCCAAAGCGAACATTCTCAACCTTGGCAATGTCTCGCCAAAATGGAAATTCCTCATCCCTGGACATGAGGCAAGGCGTACAATTGGGAAGAAATTTTGGCAAAATATTGTCAGTTAGGCAATGGAAAAATGTTCAAATGTTCATGAAGCAAAACAGAAATCCCAGTCTCCAGCTTTGTGAACCTTTAGAAACACTTTTGGAAGCGGATTTAGAGGAGAATGAAAGATGACCTGTCCGATTGAGCAGAGACAGTCCAGACACCGTCCCCTTGTTGAAGAGGCCGGGAGGTTGATTCTGATGTTCTCGGCTCACGAACTGATCTGAGACATTGAAAGAATTGTCGTTCCTGCACATCAGGAATTCAAACTCCTTCTCGCCTCCGAGCCAATGAGAGAACTCGGGAACAGGCAAAACACTGAAAGGCTGGAAGTTCGACGGCCCCGAAGGAAGATAGCTAGTTCCTCGTGACATGGGTGTGTCTGCAGACTGTCCCCGGTATCTCCACAATAGATCTCCCAGGCTTGATTCTGGAAAAGTAAAACTGATAGACGACAATTGTAATTCTAGGCGGGGGGCTGAATTATAAAATCACTACGCGATGGGGCAGCCCCGGGCAGCGCCTGTCTCTGTGGCGCAATCGGTCAGCGCGTTCGGCTGTTAACCGAAAGGTTGGTGGTTCGAGCCCACCCAGGGGCGGTGTGTTCGCTGCTCTTCTTGGGCTTCGAAGGTTTGCGCTTTTAATGGGGTCAGGAAAATGTTCCCAAGCGGAATTCTTCTCCATAAAGGGGTTTCGGAATTGAATTAATGTCCCACGTAAGGGACTGCGTATGCTGAGAAGACCAGACCAAAAGAGAAACTCGGCAGTTTTGACAGGACCTGTCGGTGAAAACAGAATTTTGAAATGTTGCCTCTGATTCTCTTTCCACAGATGTTGCCTGACCTGCTGAGTTCCTCCTGCAATTTCTAACTGAAAGTTCATTTCATCTTTTGGGGTGAAACACCTAAATATCTGCAAACACCATGTGCCGATATTTAACCCTTTCGAATCACTGTGAAGTGATTGGATTCAAACAAACTCTGCGATGATTCACTCTTTCTCAGCTCCATAGGCAGACAAACCTGGGAAGTCAAGCTGTCAGTGTGGTTCTGTATTCGTGGGCCGAGTGGTTAATGCGATGTACATGAAATCCATTGCGGTTTCCACACGCAGGTGTGAACCCTTCCGAGTACAAAATGAGAAATGTCGTCGAACAGAAAGGGAGCTTGCTCCCCGGCTTCTTCTTAAAAGATTCAAATCAGTGGAGGGGGAAAAATATTTCACTCAAATTGGGACTGGTGGGAATCTGCAACCCACTGCCTGTTCAGGTGGAGCAAGCCGATACCCGCAGACCTTCTTTTGAGGCTATGAGCAAAGTGTTTGGAAATGAGACTAGAACAGTGAGGTGCTTGAAATCGTGATCGAAATGAAGCAGGCACCTGAGGACAAGGGTGTTTCCTTTGCCAGTGAAAGATACTGCTTCACAAAGTTGGGCCTGTGGAAGGGAATCAGTGACGGTGATTATCTTTGGTTGTTCACCTTGTGAATGAACCCATTGCTGCGCATGTCCGTGTTAACCTCAGAACTCTGCAGCATGGTGGCGTGAGATACGCACAGGGCCGGGGCGTAATGGATGATGCATCTGACTCCACCTACCTGTTTGAAATGCAGCTCACAGCTTCTTCACACACCCCAATTAATCTTTCTCATTGTCCTGAAGCCGGCATACGGTTTGAATTCCCGATCTGCGGGAATGAGAATCCTTTCACTGTCTCGCGTCAGTAAATGTCCCTGAGAACATCGGAGTCAACTCACAGCGCAGTCAGATGAGGGGAAGCTGAAATAGCCCCACATGCTGCTCACGGGCACATTTTATTCTCCCCAACTCAAATCCTCAACCACTGCGGCTCCTGGGAGTGGAAAAGAAACAATCACCAAAACCCAGTCTAAGCTCTGTGAATCTTCAGAAAATCAGCAAACGTTCATCCCTTCGGATTTTCTATCCTGGGCTGACAGGGATGGGTTTTGTCACTCTTTTGTAGGACTTTGCAGGTGGATGTTTTGCAAAAAAGCACCACAATGCAATCTGATTAATCAGGACCTGGATGTTTTCGGTCTTTGAATGTAAGTGTTGTGCTCCAGAACTTTGCTGTTCACAGTTTATAATACTTATCTTCCCAGTCCCCTGTATCACTTGTCGAAAATGTTTAATTTGTGTCTTGTAATCCTTTCACTGTCTGCTAATGAGGATAGCGTTTCCGTGTTTTACCTAAATTATCTTGACCTTGCATACCTCAAGCCTCAAGCGAATTTCACGAAAAACCTTCTCCAGTTCAAAAGCCAACTGTTAATGATGGCTCTGTTTCTTGTCACGTGTCCAATTTCAGATCGATGTTGTTAATGTCCCTTCTACTCCTTCAGATCCAGGTTTCGCTCACAGGGCTAGAACAGAACTGTCACCAAATACATTTACCAATCTACGTTCATCCTATCGATTGTATTAGCATCATCAACACTTCTCATCAAAATAACTCGAGAGACTTTCATCACAATTTTCTGTGAACAGTCATACATCAGCTTTGCTGAATGAACCCCAAATTTCTTGAAGTGGCTCCTTATTTTCGGCCCTGATTATTAATCTCTCTACGCGTGGGAATGGATCCTTCCCAGCCGCTCTATCTCTCATCAATGTGTGTAGTTCAATTCGATCTCCCATCAGCCTCCTCTGTCCTGATCAAATCCAGGGGAACAGGAACCGTTGGGACTATGGCGCGGACAGGACAATCCCAATACTCACCTTTCCTGTTAGAACTATTCCATGAGAAAGTTTAGACCACAACTTTGGGCGTATAGTTGTGGCCGAACACTTAAGGTGTTGGCGTAGAGATCTTTTGGGGCTCCCCCGCCCAGGGTGGTAACCTGCTGGGTATGATTTCTTCACTGGCGATTTTAAATGACTTCCTGTTGGTTGCATTATCGCTCAAACTTCACAAAACCCGTCTCAATAAAGACCCGTTTTCTCATGTCTGGGAATTGATTGCCATGCAGGAAACTCGGGTTCTGAACAAACAACGTACCAGACTCACAACGTCAGCTCTGTTTCCCTTTCCACAGATGCTGCTCGACCCGTCGGGTTTCTGCTGTATTCTCTGTGTTTATTAGGCACAACTGCTGCTTTTCATTCAAGAACTTCAATCCCTGTCCTCAGGTAACTGACTCTGGTCAGTGGCAATTGGTTCTTCTGATCATTAATCTGCCCATTCCCACCGCTTCTTCTCCCATCATGACCAACAGCCCCAGGAAATCTCCAGTTATCCTTCTTTGCTCCAAAGCGAACATTCTCCACCTTGGCAATGTCTCCCCAAAATGGAAATTCCTCATCCCTGGACATGAGGCAAGGCGTACAATTGGAAGAGATTTTGGCAAAATATTGTCAGTTAGGAAATGGAAAAATGTTCAAATGTTCATGAAGCAAAACAGAAATCCCAGTCTCCAGCTTTGTGAACCTTTAGAAACACTTTGGGAAGCGGATTTAGAGGAGAATGAAAGATGACCGGTCCGATTGAGCAGAGACAGTCCAGACACCGTCCCCTTGTTGAAGAGGCCGGGAGGTTGACTCTGATGTTCTCGGCACATGAACTGATCTGAGTCATTGAAAGAATTGTCGTTCCTGCACATCAGGAATTCAAACCCCTTCTCCCCTGCGAGCCAAGGAGTGAACTCGGGAACAGGCAAAACACTGAAAGGCTGGAAGGGCGCCGGCCCCGGAGTAAGAAAGCTAGTTCCTCGTGACATGGATGTGTCTGCAGACTGTCCCCGGTATCTCCACAACACATCTCCCAGGCTTGATTATGGAAAAGTAAAACTGATAGACGACAATTGTAATTCTCGGCGGGGAGGCTGAATTATAAAATCACTAAGCGATAGTACAGCCCCCGGCCGCGCCTGTCTCTGTGGCGCAATTGGTCAGCGCGTTCGGCTGTTAACCGAAAGGTTGGTGGTTCGAGCCCACCCAGGCGCGGTGTGTTCGTTGCCCTTCTTTGGCTTCGAAGGTTTGCGCTTTTAATGGGGTCAGGAAAATGTTCCCAAGCGGAATTCTTCTCCATAAAGGGGTTTCGGAATTGAATTAATGTCTCACGTAAGGGACTGCGTATGCTGAGAAGACCAGACCAAAAGAGAAACTCGGCAGTTTTGACAGGACCTGTCGGTGAAAACAGAATTTTGAAATGTTGCCTCTGATTCTCTTTCCACAGATGTTGCCTGACCTGCTGAGTTCCTCCTGCAATTTCTAACTGAAAGTTCATTTCATCTTTTGGGGTGAAACACCTAAATATCTGCAAACACCATGTGCCGATATTTAACCCTTTCGAATCACTGTGAAGTGATTGGATTCAAACAAACTCTGCGATGATTCACTCTTTCTCAGCTCCACAGGCAGACAGACCTGGGAAGTCAAGCTGTCAGTGTGGTTCTGTATTCGTGGGCCGAGTGGTTAATGCGATGGACTTGAAATCCATTGCGGTTTCCCCACGCAGGTGTGAACCCTTCCGAGTACAAAATGAGAAATGTCGTCGAAAAGAAAGGGAGCTTGCTCCCCGGCTTCTTCTTTAAGATTCAAATCAGTGGAGGGGGAAAAATATTTCACTCAAATTGGGACTGGTGGTAATCTGCAACCCACTGCCTGTTCGGGTGGAACAAGCAGACACACGCAGAGCTTCTTTTGAGGCTATGAGCAAAGTGTTTGGAAATGAGACTAGAAGAGTGAGGGGCTTGAAATCGTGATCGAAATGAAGCAGGCACCTGAGGACAAGGGTGTTTCCTTTGCCAGTGAAAGATACTGCTTCACAAAGTTGGGCCTGTGGAAGGGAATCCGTGACGGTGATTATCTTTGGTTGTTCACCTTGTGAATGAACCCATTGCTGCGCATGTGCGTGTTAATGTCAGAACTCTGCAGCATGGTGGCGTGAGATACGCACAGGGCCGGGGCGCAATGGATGATGCATCTGACTCCACCTACCTGTTTGAAATGCAGCTCACAGCTTCTTCACACACCCCAATTAATCTTTCTCATTGTCCTGAAGCCGGCATACGGTTTGAATTCCCGATCTGCGGGAATGAGAATCCTTTCACTGTCTCGCGTCAGTAAATGTCCCTGAGAACATCGGAGTCAACTCACAGCGCAGTCAGATGAGGGGAAGCTGAAATAGCCCCACATGCTGCTCACGGGCACATTTTATTCTCCCCAACTCAACGCCTCAACCACTGCGGCTACTGGGAGTGGAAAAGAAACAATCACCAAAACCCAGTCTAAGCTCTGTGAATCTTCAGAAAATAAGCATGCGTTCATCCCTTCGGATTTTCTATCCTGGGCTGACAGGGATGGGTTTTGTCACTCTTTTGTAGGACATTGCAAGTGGATGTTTTGCAGAAAAGCACCACAATGCAATCTGATTAATCAGGACCTGGATGTTTTCGGTCTTTGAATGTAAGTGTTGTGCTCCAGAACTTTGTTGTTCCCAGTTTATAATACTTATCTTCCCAGTCCCCTGTATCACTTCTCGAAAATGATTAATTTGTGTCTTGTAATCCTTTCACTGTCTGCTAATGAGGATAGCGTTTCCGTGTTTTACCTCAATTATCTTGACCTTGCATACCTCAAGCCTCAAGCTAATTTCACGAGAAACTTTGTCCAGTTCAAAAGCCAACTGTTCATGATGGCTCTGTTCCTTGTCACGTGTCCAATTTCAGATCGATGTTGTTAATGTCCCTTCTACTCCTTCAGATCCAGGTTTCGCTCACAGGGCTAGAACAGAACTATCACTAAATACATTTACCAATCTACGTTCATCCGATCGATTGTATTAGCATCATCAACACTTCTCATCAAAATAACTCGAGAGACTTTCATCACAATTTTCTGTGAACAGTTCTACATTAGCTTTGCTGAATGAACCCCAAATTTCTTGAAGTGGTTCCTTATTTTCGGTCCTGATTATTAATCTCTCTACGCATGGGAATGGATCCTTCCCACCCGCTCTATCTCTCATCAATGTGTTTAGTTCAATTCGATCTCCCATCAGCCTCCTTTGTCCTGATCAAATCCAGGGGAACAGGAAACGTTGGGGCTATGGCGCGGACAGGACAAGACCAATACTCACCTTTCCTGTTAGAACTATTCCGTGAGAAAGTTTAGAGCACAACTTTGGGCTTGTAGTTGTGGCCGAACACTTAAGGTGTTGGTGTAAAGATCCTTTGGGGCTCCCCGCCAAGCGTGGTAACCTGCTGGCTATGCTTTCTTCGCTGGCGATTTTAAATGACTTCCTGTTGGTTGCATTATGGCTCAAACTTCACAAAACCCGTCTCAATAAAGCCCCGTTTTCTCATGTCTGGGAATTGATTGCCATGCAGGAAACTCGGGTTCTGAACAAACAACGTACCAGACTCACAACGTCAGCTCTGTTTCCCTTTCCACAGATGCTGCTCGACCTGTTGGCTTTCTGTAGTATTCTCTGTGTTTATTAGGCACAAGTGCTGCTTTTCATTCAAGAACTTCAATCCCTGTCCTCTGGTAACTGACTCTGGTCAGTGGCAATTGGTTCTTCTGATCATTAATCTGCCCATTCCCACCGCTTCTTCTCCCATCATTACCAACAGCCCCAGGAAATCTCCAGTTAACCTTCTTTGCTCCAAAGCGAACATTCTCAACCTTGGCAATGTCTCGCCAAAATGGAAATTCCTCATCCCTGGACATGAGGCAAGGCGTACAATTGGAAGAGATTTTGGCAAAATATTGTCAGTTAGGAAATGGAAAAATGTTCAAATGTTCATGAAGCAAAACAGAAATCCCAGTCTCCAGCTTTGTGAACCTTTAGAAACACTTTGGGAAGCGGATTTAGAGGAGAATGAAAGATGACCGGTCCGATTGAGCAGAGACAGTCCAGACACCGTCCCCTTGTTGAAGAGGCCGGGAGGTTGACTCTGATGTTCTCGGCACATGAACTGATCTGAGACATTGAAAGAATTGTCGTTCCTGCACATCAGGAATTCAAACCCCTTCTCCCCTGCGAGCCAAGGAGTGAACTCGGGAACAGGCAAAACGCTGGAAGGCTGGAAGGGCGCCGGCCCCGGAGTAAGAAAGCTAGTTCCTCGTGACATGGATGTGTCTGCAGACTGTCCCCGGTATCTCCACAACACATCTCCCAGGCTTGATTATGGAAAAGTAAAACTGATAGACGACAATTGTAATTCTCGGCGGGGAGGCTGAATTATAAAATCACTAAGCGATGGTACAGCCCCCGGCCGCGCCTGTCTCTGTGGCGCAATTGGTCAGCGCGTTCGGCTGTTAAACGAAAGGTTGGTGGTTCGAGCCCACCCAGGGGCGGTGTGTTCGTTGCCCTTCTTTGGCTTCGAAGGTTTGCGCTTTTAATGGGGTCAGGAAAATGTTCCCAAGCGGAATTCTTCTCCATAAAGGGGTTTCGGAATTGAATTAATGTCTCACGTAAGGGACTGCGTATGCTGAGAAGACCAGACCAAAAGAGAAACTCGGCAGTTTTGACAGGACCTGTCGGTGAAAACAGAATTTTGAAATGTTGCCTCTGATTCTCTTTCCACAGATGTTGCCTGACCTGCTGAGTTCCTCCTGCAATTTCTAACTGAAAGTTCATTTCATCTTTTGGGGTGAAACACCTAAATATCTGCAAACACCATGTGCCGATATTTAACCCTTTCGAATCACTGTGAAGTGATTGGATTCAAACAAACTCTGCGATGATTCACTCTTTCTCAGCTCCATAGGCAGACAAACCTGGGAAGTCAAGCTGTCAGTGTGGTTCTGTATTCGTGGGCCGAGTGGTTAATGCGATGTACATGAAATCCATTGCGGTTTCCACACGCAGGTGTGAACCCTTCCGAGTACAAAATGAGAAATGTCGTCGAACAGAAAGGGAGCTTGCTCCCCGGCTTCTTCTTAAAAGATTCAAATCAGTGGAGGGGGAAAAATATTTCACTCAAATTGGGACTGGTGGGAATCTGCAACCCACTGCCTGTTCAGGTGGAGCAAGCCGATACCCGCAGACCTTCTTTTGAGGCTATGAGCAAAGTGTTTGGAAATGAGACTAGAACAGTGAGGGGCTTGAAATCGTGATCGAAATGAAGCAGGCACCTGAGGACAAGGGTGTTTCCTTTGCCAGTGAAAGATACTGCTTCACAAAGTTGGGCCTGTGGAAGGGAATCAGTGACGGTGATTATCTTTGGTTGTTCACCTTGTGAATGAACCCATTGCTGCGCATGTCCGTGTTAACCTCAGAACTCTGCAGCATGGTGGCGTTAGATACGCACAGGGCCGGGGCGTAATGGATGATGCATCTGACTCCACCTACCTGTTTGAAATGCAGCTCACAGCTTCTTCACACACCCCAATTAATCTTTCTCATTGTCCTGAAGCCGGCATACGGTTTGAATTCCCGATCTGCGGGAATGAGAATCCTTTCACTGTCTCGCGTCAGTAAATGTCCCTGAGAACATCGGAGTCAACTCACAGCGCAGTCAGATGAGGGGAAGCTGAAATAGCCCCACATGCTGCTCACGGGCACATTTTATTCTCCCCAACTCAAATCCTCAACCACTGCGGCTCCTGGGAGTGGAAAAGAAACAATCACCAAAACCCAGTCTAAGCTCTGTGAATCTTCAGAAAATCAGCAAACGTTCATCCCTTCGGATTTTCTATCCTGGGCTGACAGGGATGGGTTTTGTCACTCTTTTGTAGGACTTTGCAAGTGGATGTTTTGCAAAAAAGCACCACAATGCAATCTGATTAATCAGGACCTGGATGTTTTCGGTCTTTGAATGTAAGTGTTGTGCTCCAGAACTTTGCTGTTCACAGTTTATAATACTTATCTTCCCAGTCCCCTGTATCACTTGTCGAAAATGTTTAATTTGTGTCTTGTAATCCTTTCACTGTCTGCTAATGAGGATAGCGTTTCCGTGTTTTACCTAAATTATCTTGACCTTGCATACCTCAAGCCTCAAGCGAATTTCACGAGAAACCTTCTCCAGTTCAAAAGCCAACTGTTAATGATGGCTCTGTTTCTTGTCACGTGTCCAATTTCAGATCGATGTTGTTAATGTCCCTTCTACTCCTTCAGATCCAGGTTTCGCTCACAGGGCTAGAACAGAACTGTCACCAAATACATTTACCAATCTACGTTCATCCTATCGATTGTATTAGCATCATCAACACTTCTCATCAAAATAACTCGAGAGACTTTCATCACAATTTTCTGTGAACAGTCATACATCAGCTTTGCTGAATGAACCCCAAATTTCTTGAAGTGGCTCCTTATTTTCGGCCCTGATTATTAATCTCTCTACGCGTGGGAATGGATCCTTCCCAGCCGCTCTGACTCTCATCAATGTGTTTAGTTCAATTCGATCTCCCATCAGCCTCCTCTGTCCTGATCAAATCCAGGGGAACAGGAACCGTTGGGACTATGGCGCGGACAGGACAATCCCAATACTCACCTTTCCTGTTAGAACTATTCCATGAGAAAGTTTAGACCACAACTTTGGGCGTATAGTTGTGGCCGAACACTTAAGGTGTTGGCGTAGAGATCTTTTGGGGCTCCCCCGCCCAGGGTGGTAACCTGCTGGGTATGATTTCTTCACTGGCGATTTTAAATGACTTCCTGTTGGTTGCATTATCGCTCAAACTTCACAAAACCCGTCTCAATAAAGACCCGTTTTCTCATGTCTGGGAATTGATTGCCATGCAGGAAACTCGGGTTCTGAACAAACAACGTACCAGACTCACAACGTCAGCTCTGTTTCCCTTTCCACAGATGCTGCTCGACCCGTCGGGTTTCTGCTGTATTCTCTGTGTTTATTAGGCACAAGTGCTGCTTTTCATTCAAGAACTTCAATCCCTGTCCTCAGGTAACTGACTCTGGTCAGTGGCAATTGGTTCTTCTGATCATTAATCTGCCCATTCCCACCGCTTCTTCTCCCATCATGACCAACAGCCCCAGGAAATCTCCAGTTATCCTTCTTTGCTCCAAAGCGAACATTCTCCACCTTGGGAATGTCTCCCCAAAATGGAAATTCCTCATCCCTGGACATGAGGCAAGGCGTACAATTGGAAGAGATTTTGGCAAAATATTGTCAGTTAGGAAATGGAAAAATGTTCAAATGTTCATGAAGCAAAACAGAAATCCCAGTCTCCAGCTTTGTGAACCTTTAGAAACACTTTGGGAAGCGGATTTAGAGGAGAATGAAAGATGACCGGTCCGATTGAGCAGAGACAGTCCAGACACCGTCCCCTTGTTGAAGAGGCCGGGAGGTTGACTCTGATGTTCTCGGCACATGAACTGATCTGAGTCATTGAAAGAATTGTCGTTCCTGCACATCAGGAATTCAAACCCCTTCTCCCCTGCGAGCCAAGGAGTGAACTCGGGAACAGGCAAAACACTGAAAGGCTGGAAGGGCGCCGGCCCCGGAGTAAGAAAGCTAGTTCCTCGTGACATGGATGTGTCTGCAGACTGTCCCCGGTATCTCCACAACACATCTCCCAGGCTTGATTATGGAAAAGTAAAACTGATAGACGACAATTGTAATTCTCGGCGGGGAGGCTGAATTATAAAATCACTAAGCGATGGTACAGCCCCCGGCCGCGCCTGTCTCTGTGGCGCAATTGGTCAGCGCGTTCGGCTGTTAACCGAAAGGTTGGTGGTTCGAGCCCACCCAGGGGCGGTGTGTTCGTTGCCCTTCTTTGGCTTCGAAGGTTTGCGCTTTTAATGGGGTCAGGAAAATGTTCCCAAGCGGAATTCTTCTCCATAAAGGGGTTTCGGAATTGAATTAATGTCTCACGTAAGGGACTGCGTATGCTGAGAAGACCAGACCAAAAGAGAAACTCGGCAGTTTTGACAGGACCTGTCGGTGAAAACAGAATTTTGAAATGTTGCCTCTGATTCTCTTTCCACAGATGTTGCCTGACCTGCTGAGTTCCTCCTGCAATTTCTAACTGAAAGTTCATTTCATCTTTTGGGGTGAAACACCTAAATATCTGCAAACACCATGTGCCGATATTTAACCCTTTCGAATCACTGTGAAGTGATTGGATTCAAACAAACTCTGCGATGATTCACTCTTTCTCAGCTCCACAGGCAGACAGACCTGGGAAGTCAAGCTGTCAGTGTGGTTCTGTATTCGTGGGCCGAGTGGTTAATGCGATGGACTTGAAATCCATTGCGGTTTCCCCACGCAGGTGTGAACCCTTCCGAGTACAAAATGAGAAATGTCGTCGAAAAGAAAGGGAGCTTGCTCCCCGGCTTCTTCTTTAAGATTCAAATCAGTGGAGGGGGAAAAATATTTCACTCAAACTGGGACTGGTGGGAATCTGCAACCCACTGCCTGTTCGGGTGGAACAAGCAGATACCTGCAGAGCTTCTTTTGAGGCTCTGAGCAAAGTGTTTGGAAATGAGACTAGAACAGTGAGGTGCTTGAAATCGTGATCGAAATGAAGCAGGCACCTGAGGACAAGGGTGTTTCCTTTGCCAGTGAAAGATACTGCTTCACAAAGTTGGGCCTGTGGAAGGGAATCAGTGACGGTGATTATCTTTGGTTGTTCACCTTGTGAATGTTCCCATTGCTGCGCATGTCCGTGTTAACGTCAGAACTCTGCAGCGTGGTGGCGTTAGATACGCACAGGGCCGGGGCGCAATGGATGATGCATCTGACTCCACCTACCTGTTTGAAATGCAGCTCAAAGCTTCTTCACACACCTCAATTAATCTTCTCATTGTCCTGAAGCCGGCATACGGTTTGAATTCCCGATCTGCGGGAATGAGAATCCTTTCACTGTCTCGCGTCAGTAAATGTCCCTGAGAACATCTGAGTCAACTCACAGCGCAGTCAGATGAGGGGAAGCTGAAATAGCCCCACATGCTGCTCACGGGCATATTTTATTCTCCCCAACTCAACGCCTCGACCACTGCGGCTCCTGGGAGTGGAAAAGAAACAATCACCAAAACCCAGTCTCAGCTCTGTGAATCTTCAGAAAATCAGCAAACGTTCATCCCTTCGGATTTTCCATCCTGGGCTGACAGGGATGGGATTTGTCACTCTTTTGTAGGACATTGCAAGTGGATGTTTTGCAAAAAAAAGCACCACAGTGCAATCTAATTAATCAGGACCTGGATGTTTTCGGTCTTTGAATGTAAGTGTTGTGCTCCTGAACTTTGTTGTTGCCAGTTTCTAATACTTATCTTCCCAGTCCCCTGTATCACTTGTCGAAAATGTTTAATTTGTGTCTTGTAATCCTTTCACTGTCTGCTAATGAGGATAGCGTTTCCGTGTTTGACCTAAATTATCTTGACCTTGCATACCTCAAGCCTCAAGCTAATTTCACGAGAAACCCTCTCCAGTTCAAAAGCCAACTGTTAATGATGGCTCTGTTCCTTGTCACGTGTCCAATTTCAGATCGATGTTGTTAATGTCCCTTCTACTCCTTCAGATCCAGGTTTCGCTCACAGGGCTAGAACAGAACTGTCACCAAATACATTTACCAATCTACGTTCATCCTATCGATTGTATTAGCATCATCAACACTTCTCATCAAAAAAACTCGAGAGACTTTCATCACAATTTTCTGTGAACAATTCTACATTAGCTTTGCTGAATGAACCCCAAATTTCTTGAAGTGGCTCCTTATTTTGGGCCCTGATTATTCATCTCTCTTCGCATGGGAATGGATCCTTCCCACCCGCTCGATCTCTCATCAATGTGTTTAGTTCAATTCGATCTCATCTCTCCACAATGAATGTCCCAGGCTTTATTATGGAAAAGTAAGTCTTAGAGACGACAAATGTAATTTTAGGCGGTGAGGCTGAATTACGAATTCACTCATAGCCTCCCCTTAGCGATGTTGCTGCCGACGTAGTCACATTTCTCTATCGCATCGTTGGGCTGTGCGTTCAGCAGTTTACCGGGAGGTTGGTGATTCAACCCCGCACAGGGGTGGTGTATTTGCTGCTCTCCCTCCAACTGCGAAGTTGTCTGCTTTTCATGGGTTCAGGCAAACAATTTGCAGAATAGTTGCTTCTCATTGTGTTTCGCTGCTGTCGTTTGTCCCGTGTCCAGGAACCGGGCCCTCTCCAACGGCAGAAAATTTAACCTTTTTGTTTCGAAACTTTTCTCTGACACTTGGGTGACCAGTGACAAGCATTGCCCTCCTCAACAGAGAACAGGAGAAGACCACGCAGACCGACACGAGTGTGTCACCTCAACTGTGCACATTGGGCCAGTATAACAATGTGAAATATTTATGTTGAGTTTTTTGGGTAGCAAATGAGAAGGCGAGATGCAGAACAGTGCGCCCTTAGACGGGAAAGCTGCAAAAGACGACATTACGTGAATAGGAGAGAATAGGACATGGCGGATTTCAGGCCCTAAAGACATGGAACTCGATATTGAAGACCGGGGGTGCTGTAGGGTGTTCAAGTGGAAAATGAGACTTTGTTCTTCCATCTGGAGCTGAGCTTTGCTGGAACACTGCTGCAAGCCTGAGACAGAGATGTTGGCCAGGGAACAGGGTGGCGTGTTAAAGTGGCGGGCAACCAGAAGCTCAGGGCCTCTTTTGCAGGCAGAACCGAGATATTTTGCGAAGCAGTCACCCAGTTTATGCTTCATGCTACGTTGGGGAAACGACACTGTGAGCAGCGAATGCAGTAGACTAGGTTGTGGCAAATGTACAGGTAAAGTGCTGCTTCACCTGGAAGGTATGTTCGAGCCCTTGGATATTCAGGAGGGAGCAGGTAAATGGGCAGGTGTTACACATTCGGCGGTTACAGGGGAAAGTGCCTTGGGACAATGGGAGGTGGGTGTGGGGTGTTGCGAGTGAAGGAAGAGTGGACCCGAGGTGTAAGCCCTGCCCATTTACCTCCTCTCACATATAAATCCGTGAAGTTGAAAGAACATTCCATCCAATGATTCAGTACCACGTGACTCATGAACTAATTTGTATTCATGTTCCGGGGCCAGCATCATTATTGTGTCACAGCAGCTGCAGGCCATCACCGGGGGCTCGCCCTATGACGTCACGGTGAGACTGGAAGCCCCCGGGACAGTTTATCAAAGAAACCTCCCGGTGGGTCAGGGCAACCCTGCATCGGGAAGCACTGGGATGGTCAACCACTACCAGTTAACATGGGGAACACATCTCCACATTATGCAGCCTCGAGTCAAACTTCCCTTCTACTTAAAGTTCAAGAGCCCTCAAACCGAAATTCCCTAGGTACGTTTGGAAGAACTTTTCCAGATGTTCGCAAAGTATATCTATGAGCACTTTGTTAAAGTTTGAATTTTGAGAGTGTTGAAATTTTGTGCTTTTGAGCGAAATCACAGTTCGAAAAAACAGAATATGTGAATTTAGACAGAGTTTATGTTTGCGCATCGGCGATATGTCTGCGGGTGCGTGATCGGAGCATAACCCAGAAGGGAAACCATCTCTCCTAAACACTCAATATCCTCTTCAGCAGCTTTCCCGTATAGCGGCGCTCTGTTCTGCACCTCGCCTTCTCATCTGCTTCCCAAAACACTTGGACAATGAGAAGCAGCTGTTATGGAAACTCTTTGCCGCTTGCAATTCTTAGAGCAATGTCAAATGTATTTCACACTGAGCAAGTCTCAGCTCGTCCAAGAGGTGAGGCGGGTACGGGCGATGGGGTGCGCCTGATTTCTAGCTCGTTGGTCTTGGGGTATGAATCTCGCTTTGACTCTTCTACTACTCCCACTTGCCAGAGATGCGGTGCATGAGGAATGTCAGCAATGAAGCGAGATTGGAAAATTGGGACTGCCCTCCAAGGAGAACAGAAGCCTTGCAAATCATGAGAGGCCTAGATACAGGAAATACTGTTGTGTAAATGCTCCCACGCAACAAAGGTTCCACAACGATTCGGCAGAGTTTAAATGTCAGGAGGGAAAGAAGTAAAAGTGACATTGGGAAGAACGTTTTCATACAGGGAGTGGTTAGGGTCAGTAAGTCCCTGTCTGACATTGATAAAGAGGAAGATTCAATGGACCCGAAAGGGAATTCGGTGGTCACGTTCAGGTGTGCAGATTTACACGGAAAAGGGGAGAGAATTATACGAATTGAGTCACACGTTTACTTACGGGGTAGAACCAGCAGAGCGAAGGTGGGCCGCATGGCCTCCGTCTACGCTGTGACTCATGTTGTGATTCAGTGTGAGCTGAATATGTCATTAAACACGGGCCCAGTTTACACAATTAAGGGGAAGTGCTTGTGGAGATTTGAGTTGTTTCCCGCCGGTCTGCTCTGAACTGAATCCTAACACCTCTTCTCTGAAATGGGAATGAGCTGGGGAAGTTGAAACAATTCGAATTCGAATCCCTACAGTGTGGAAACAGGCCCTCCTGCTCAACAAGTCCTTATCAACCCTCCGAAGAGTAACCCACCCAGACCCGACATTTACTTCTGACTGATGCGCACAACCTACCGACCTCTGGGCACTATGGGGCAGTTTAGCATGGTCAGTCCACCTAACCTGCACATCTTTCGACTGTGGAAGGAAACCGGAGCACCGCAGGAAACCCACGCAGACACGGGGAGATTGAACAAACTCCACACAAACAAACCACACACGGGTAGGATCGAATTCAGGTCCCGTTATGAGACAGCAGGGTTAACCACTGAGCCACAAAGCCACAGTATTTGCGGTCGTATTCATTCCCTGCAATAATTCCCCACTCCGGTTCAGACGGGAATGACAGGACGATCAGCATTTCGAAAGCAGCATCACCACACAGACACAGTTCCCATGATGAGGACACATATCACCGATTGGGAATCATCTCGGAGAGATACAAGTGACAGAGAGTCACATGGAAATGATGGACTGAACGGCTTCAGGCTGCGGCGGAATGACGTCACGCGTTGATGCCGTCCCTCTCCCTGTCTCTGGGACAGAGCGGCTGAGGGAGAAACAATGGCTCATTTTCAACTTCATCTGGGACAGTTGGGGCTCAGATGTTCACTGCTGCCCGTTCGCAGCAAAGAAACAGACGCCCGTGTTAGAAAAGGCCTTCTGCAGGATTGCTGTGTGAAGACGAATTCTGAGCACCGAGCAGGCTGCACACAAATACACTCATATGAATTTACCTGAGGGAACAGTTTCCGGTGTCCATTTCTCTCTGTCCCGCCAGCACAGCATCGTTCTGTCTCTTTGATTACAGACCTTTGTAATGTAGTTAAAACTTGCCCATTTCCTACGCATTAGTGTAACTGACGTCTCCCATCGCAAGTGATTGCAGGAGAGCAGAAGAGCGAAGGGGCTCTGCCCTCCCCCAGAACAGTTTGCAAGTAGAAACAAAATGGTTTAATTATCCGCCAGTGGAGAGAGTCCAGTTACTGGGAACGGGACAAACAGCAGCGTCCTGGGCGCAGGGAGACGGAATGAGAAGCAAATGTTGTGGAATCTCTTTGCTGCTTGCGATTCTTGGAGCAACTCAAACGTATTTCACATTGAGCAAGTCTCAGCTGCTTCAGGGGAGGGCGCTTGGAGCGTCAGGGGTGAGGTCAGCTCACGCCTGGGTCGTCCTGTGGCTCGTTGGTCTAGCAGTATGATCCCCCCTTCGGGCCTGTTGTTGGGGGAATTTGCGAGAGATGCCGGGTTCGAATCCCAGACGAGCCCTCATTTCTTAAGTTGCCTTCAGGCGCAATTTTCTCAAAAAGCACATAAATGAAACGAGATCGTACTGTCTGAAGTCGGGATGGAGTCGAGCTCCCATGACAGCGAACATGGTAAAATGAAACACTTGCTCAAAGTGAAAACAAGCATTGCACGTAGTTCGCCCGCGCATTCCTACTCTGAATGAATCCTCCAGCTGCATTATTGCTCAATTGTGAGCGTGAAATTTCAGGAAGCGGGGAAGTGAAGTGATTGCAGACAGCGCTGAACAGGTTGATGTTAATGGTGCCGTGTCTGAGGATTGTCAGCAATGCAGGTAGATTGGAAAGTTGGGACAGTTCTCCTTGGAGAACAGTAGGTTGAAAGTTGGCCTGATTGACGTTTTTCAAGTCATGAGGGTCTAGACACAGGAATAATGTAGTGCAAATGCTCCCACGCCTGAAAGGATCGACAACGATTCAGCAGAGTTTTAAAATCACGAGGAAAAGAAGTAAAAGTGACATTAGGAAGAACGTTTTCGTCCAGGGAGTGATCAGGGTCAGTAGGTGACGCAAACTTCAAACAATTATGGTCCTGAACCCATAGGACAGACGGATGGGAGTGGAAGACAAGAAGAACGAGAGACATAGAGTGAGCGAGAAAAGGGAGAAAAGTCAGAAAAAGAGAAGTTAAGGAAAAACATAGAGAGACTGAGGAAGGGATGCAATTCCATTGGGTCCCAGCTTTCTCTGTAGTTTCATATACTCCCTCTCATCCATAAGACACAGGCCCTGCTCCTACAACCTACGTCAGTCTGGCTGGTTCAGGGACGGTGTGGGGGTGATGGACGGTGGTTAATCGATCAAAACTGACACTGAGATTCTAACAGTACCCACACTCATACACAAACACACACACACATACACACACACACACACACACACACACACAAACCCTTTGATACTCACCTCCTGCTCCATCCACATGGCAGAGGGAACTATGGCTGACAGGACCTGCTTTAAATACCTTCAGGTCTATGACTTAAAGACCCTTCTGTGCCCAAAAATCAGCTCTTCTACCGAGAGTATACCTCCCCCAGGGATGGAGCATTACAAGTTGTGAGTTGAGAGGAAGCGGGAGTAGTGTGAGAGAAAGCAGCAGCTCAATAGTTTAGTCCAAACTATCTGTCTGTCTGCCCCTCTGATCCTTCTCCCACCTCCTCACCTCACACACAGATTACAGACTTAAAATCCACACAGAGACAAAGCTGCAGTTTCAAACCAGCAGCAGCCACAACACACTTTCATTTAGACAACAAAACACAGGCTTCTGCATCCAAAGGACACAAATTTATTTCACAAGGAAACAAGGATTTTCATACAGCTGAACACAACATTGTCTGAAAAATATCTCTGGACATGTTTGTAAAAGTCAGTGATTCTGTGTCTCACTCTGACTGTATTGCGCTTCCATCTCTGTGTTAATATCTATTTTTCTGTGTTGATATGACTATCTCTGCAAGCAATTGGACAGAGATTATGTCGGAGGGAAGTCTGAGTGTGTCTGTCTGTGTATGAATGACAAACTGTCTGCAGTGGCAAACATTGTCCCGGAAGCGTGTGTCTGAAAATTTCGTTATACCTGTCTGTGAATCTGATTTTGTGCCTGTGAGTGTTGGTGTGTGCCCAGTTCTGCCTGTAATGGGACAAACTTTGATTCATCACGTTTATAATTCATTCTTTCAAAGTCAGAGTTTCTCTCTCTCTGAGAAGTACAGTAACACAATGCCGCCTTCCGCTGGCCTACCCATGTGACATCACAAGTGCCACATTTTTCTGGTCCACTGCATCTGTTTCCTTGAGGGGGAGGGGGGGAGATCCATCAGAATTTTATTGAGAACAGCAGCAGCAGCACACAGCTGCCTGAATCGGGTGTGAACTCAGATGGTGGGATGACTGAGTAAATCCTTTCCCAGAAAAGCAGCACGTAACAGCTTCTCACCAGTGTGTATTCGTTGGGGTTTCAGAAGGATTTTTTGAATGGACAAATCGTTTCCCACATACAGAGAGGGGAATGGCCTCTCCCCAGTGTGAACGGACTCATGTATCAGCATTTCATGTCTGTGTTTAAAGCTTTTTTCTCAATGTGAGCATTTCAAAGATCTCTCAGTGTTTACCAGTTGGTGTGCCTAGAGGCTGATAACAGAGAATGCCTTGTTACACTCAGGGCAGATGAATGCCCTCTCCCCACTGAGTGCATTCTTGTTTCTCAAGGACGGGTGATTGATTGAATCCCTTCCCACAAACAGTAGGTGAATGACTTATCTCCAGTGTGACTTCATCAATGAATTTCCAGCATGTATAGACATTTGTATCCCTTCCCACAGTTTGCACATTTCCCTGGTTTCTGTGGTGTAGATCATGTCTCTCCATATTGGATGATCAGCTGATTCCTCACTCAGACACAGGTCAGGGTTAATAGACTTATAGAATCCCTACAGTCCACAAGTCCACACCAACCCTCTGGGGATAAAGACATCCATACCCATTCTCCTACCCCATTACTAAACATTTACCCTTGACTAATACACCTAACCTACACATCCCTGAAAACAATGTGCAATTTGACATGGTCCATTCACCCAACCTGCCCATCTTTGAATTGGGAGAAGAAACCGGAGTACCCAGATCGAGCTGACACAGACCCAGGGAGAATGTGTAAACTCCACAGATACAGTCGGCTGAGGCTGGGATTGAGCCACTGTGGCGATACAATCTCTCCCTGCTGTGAATAGTGGGATGCTATTCAATCTGTGGAACTGGTGCAGGACTTGTCCATTTGTCACTCGGTACACTGATGTTTGCAAACTTTTCCCACAGACAAACATTGACAATCTAATGGTTTTCAAATCCTGATGAATTGACTCACTCTAAGATCCTGATAAGATATTTGCTTGGAATTCTCGCTGATAAATGTGTCTCTGTAATTCTCTGTGAAACAAACTTAAATCAAGAAAAATTAGAGATTGAGAAATCGTACTGTTTAAGATACGAAAAGGAGTTAAGAATCATAAAAACCTTATAGTGTGGAAGCAGGCCGTTTGAATCCACACCCATCCTCTGAAGAGCATCCCACACAGACTGACCCCATATCCCTGCATTCCCCATGGCTTACCCACCCAGCCTGCACATCCCTGCACATTATGGGCAATTTAGCATGGCCAACCCACCTAACCCATATATCGTTGAATTGTGGGAGGAAACAGGAGCACCGAGAGGAAACCACACAGACATATGAAGAAACAGCAAACTCCACGCAGACACCCGAGTCTGGAATCAAACTCAGGTCGCCAGAGCTGAGAGGCAGCAGTGCTAACCATTGGGTCACCATGGAGTTCTTTGAATCCAGCAATTTGTGTGAAAGTCACTCAAATACTGACCGTGGAACATTGCTGGACTGTCATGAAAAACTCAACTAACTGATAAATGTCCTTCAGGGAAAGGGCGCGTTCTGGCCCTCTACAAGACTCAGCCCTCAATGAGAGTCGAGATAGTGAGAGCAGTGGGATACTTACAGTTTCCTCCATCTCCATCACAGGAATAACTGACAGATCCTCACTTCAAAAAGATCAAGATCAGCGTGTAGGAAGAAGCATCACCGATAAACTCCGCTCTCAGACACACACTGTGCTCCTGTAGATACACGTTTTACTTTCTTTAGAGAGAGGGAGAGACAGAGAGAGAGAATTGCAGCTCACTGACCTTCAAGAACCAGCCGCTCCGAAGCCTCTCCTTCTCAGTGCAGGAGAGACAAACGTTCCTCTTGGTTTGAGATTGCTGTGGTGAAATTCTTCCACTCTAACCCTGTGTAAAAGAATTTCCCAGAGTTCAGTACAAACTCGAATACAAACACTTCCCAGCAGATTGTTCCTAAACCCATCCAGTCCCTCCCTCCAGCTGTCTCTCACTTTTCAACTCCACCAGCTCAGACACCCGCATTGCGCATGCTCCATAAACAACTTGGTGCTGCCTTTTGTTCACTCTGATTGGCTCGGTGTCCCGCCAATTCCAGAATGTCGTCCCGAGCTGCCCCACTTTCTACTGGGCAGGACATGCGGTCAGTCATAAAAGAGGTGAAGCATAAAAGAGATATGTGTTCATCTCTGAGCCGGTGTGTGTTTATTGTCCATCCCTCGTTGTCTGGAGGGCGGTGAGGAGTCAACCACAATGGAGTCACATGTAAGTCTAACCGGAGAATGGTGAGCCCAATGGCATCTTACAATAACAGACAGTCCAGATTTTTAATGACTTAACGGAACAACCCTCTCTGGCCTGATGAGATTTGAACAGCTCTCACAGAACATTAACCAGGGTTAGCAGGGCTAGACTAGTGACATTGAGACAAAACCACTGTCTCCTGAGACAGGAATTTCCAGCTTTGGTCAACAAGAGGACACAATGTTTCAGGGAAACCAGAAGTATCTATTCAGAATTTCCATTATGAACTGACTGGAATAACTTCTGTAAAACTCCCTCACAGGATTTTAGGGAGAAGATTTACATATGGAAAGAAGAATCATAATCCATAAATCCGTGTGTGAGTAAGAATAATACTTATTGTTACGTCATGGAGATCAAATTCTGTTAATTAAACTAACCGCCCAGAAAAACTCATCTTGCCTCTTAATCTGTTAAAATGTGAGTGACAGAATTGCTAAATTCCAGTATTTAAAGAAAATATTTTCGAACTCTAATAGTGAACACTAAACAAAACTATTCACAAATCCAAAACCCCTTTCTTTAACTACTTAGGATCTGACCCCAACTCGACACGACTTAATATGCTATTCTAAAAACATATTTATTAAACGTTACATTAACTTAATCTCAAGGCCACACAGTGGTCACTTTTCACTTTTCACTTTTCACTTTTCTCGCTGCTGATCGTCCTGGGTGCTCTTCTTTTTACTGTATGTTTCACGTGAACAGGTACCTTTGATGGAGAGTGTTTTCAATTTCTCTGAGAGCAAGGTATTAGATCAGCAGTTGCTCTCCCACTAACTTTCAAAATGCCGGGTTTATATCCCCCATAGGACACATTAAATTCTTATTTGATTGATTTCCAGGGATCAAAACAATAAAATTCAAATCTCATTGTCTTCTGGTATCCTGGGCATCGCTTAAATTAATTGAATTTGAATTGTTGTCAAAACATCAAACAGAACACAGTTATCCATTTAACAGCCAATTGCTACATTTGAAACAGCCCGACCTTTTGCTTGCAGCTGTGGCTGTACTTTAAGTTGAGAAAAGCACTCTCTATCTTAAACTGACAATACATGCTTTCGACTTCATAACATTGCATTGATCATTTGTCCTGGACGAACACGAAGACTCCAACACCATGATGCAACCATGTAAATGTGGAGACTATGGGAAGAGATTGGAGTTACCCTGTCGAGCTGGAAATTGATTGATACAGTCACACTGGAAATAAGCTTTTGCCTGCTCTACATGTGGAAAGGGATTCACAGTGTATTCCAGCTACCAGAAAAATTTGCTTATCACACTGAGGAGATACCGTTTAGCTGAACCTCCTGTGGAAAGTGTTTCACACAGTCAGTCAACCTCACTGTGCACCAACGAGTTCACACTGGGGACAGGCTGTTTATGTGCCCTGTATGTGGGAAGGAATTTGCCGGACATCAAACGTGTTGCGACATCAGCGAGTTGACACTGGAGATAAATTATTTACTTGCTCAGAGTTTGCAAAGGGATTCGGAGAGTCCCACAGCCCGCTGATACATCAACACATTCATTCTGGTGAGAGTGTGTAAAAGAATTCACTTCTGCCGACACATCAATGAGTTCACACTAGGGAGAGATCATTCACTTGCTCCGAAGTTCATTCAGTTTTCTCAGCTCGTCAGTGCAGTTACAACATTGGCATCTACCAAACAATCTGGAAATTTTCCAGATTGCCTGTGCACAAAGTAGCAGTACACATCCAACTCAGGATTAATCGTCCTATCAGTATACTCTCGATAATCGATAAAGCTATGTAACATACCGAATAACATCCTCTCAGTACCACCAGTCTCACTCAGGTCCTGACCACATTCCAGCCTTTGGTTAAAACATCGACAAAAAAGCTTTATCCTAGAGGTGAGATGAGATTGACAGCCCTTGACCTCAAGGCTGCATTCGACCCAGTGTGGCATCAAGGTGCTTTGATTAGATTCCAGGATGTAATTTACTACTGTGTAAATTATTCTCTATATAAATCACAACGATCCTCTGGATTAGGTTCCAGTCTGTAATTCGTTTCCGAGTATGTTATTCTATATACAAACTATCCCGAACCCCTCAATTAGATTATAGGCTGTATTACACACTCAGTTTTCTGTTATACTGGATGTAATCATCCTGATTCCCTCGATCAAAGTTCCGTCTGTAGCTCACTTCTGATTGTGTTATTCTGCAAGTTAACAAACTGGCAGACTGGAATCTAATCAAGATTAGATTCCAGTCTGCCAGTTTGTTAACTTGCAGAATAACACAATATAAAACCCTTCATTGAATCGAGCTACTTTTCAGAAAATTTCCATGTTTATTAAATTTGAACTTTTTTCAGCGACCAATCTATAATCGCTCTGTCGAATGTAGAATCACGGTCTTCCATGGCATATATTTTACCCAACATGGCATGCGAATGTGATCGCACCCCATTCTACATGCAGGACTCCCACGAGCACGCGCAATGCGCGCTTATAGGCACATGGGCTGGAGTTGGGAACATGCGCACTGATGGTCCAGAAGCCGGAAGGGAGAATGATGTCAATTTCGGTCCAACACTGACAGTGATGGATCCGAGAAACTCCTCTCACAGATTCGATTAGATTACCTACAGTGTGGAAACAGGCGATTCGGCCCAACACCACCCCTCCGAAGAGCAACCCACCCAGACCCATTCCCCTACATTTACCCCTGGCTAATCCACCTCACACTCTGGGCAATTTAGCATGGCCAATTCACCTAACCTGCACAGTTTTGGAGTGTGGGATGAAACCGGAGCACCCGGAGGAAACCCACGCAGACACGGGGAGAATGTGAAAACTCCACACAGACAGTTGCCCGAGGCGGGAACCACCGCCCGAGCCACCGTGCCGCCCTAATGGGCGGGGGGCATTTACAAGCTTTTCCTCGTGTAATGTTTGAATGTTTGACTGGAGTCATGTGGTGAGTCTTTCTGACCTCTGTCTCATTCACATGATAATTTTGGTGTTTGTAGTTTACTGCGACTGTTTAGCTGCACTCCTCAATCTTACTCATACATGGGACCTGAACGTCTTTAGCATCTATTTGCAATACCTAATTGTGCTATTCTGAGTTCCAGACTTCAGACCATTGGAGTTGGATTCTAGAGTGTAGTGCTGGAAAAACACAGCAGGTCAGGCAGCATCCGAGGAGCAGGAAAATCGATGTTTTGGCAAAAGCCCTTCATCAGGAAACACTGGGGTTCGATGTCAGTTTGAATGAGAATGTTGGGCATTTCCTGAGCTCCTTGAGTTCAGAGGTTTAGAGCTGGAGAAGATGATAGAGATAGCGAGGGACAAGACTATGAGCAAAGATTAACATTTTATAATGGATCTGCTGCATCACCAGGAACCTGTGTGCGTCAGCAGGCATAGCAATCATAGATTAAATGAACTTGGTGTGAGGAAGGTGAGAAGCAGCCGTGATCTGGAACGAAAGGAGGTTACTGGACCTGAAATGTTGACTGTACTGTCTGTCCATTGATGCTACCAGACCTACTGAGGTTCTCCTGCAATTTTGTTTTTGTTTCTGTTTCAGATTTCCAGCATCCATAGTCATTTGTTTATTGTTTAGCGATTTGGATGACCTCAGATTTATGGGGAGTAGAATGTTTCAGGCCTTCAGGTGTGTGACAGAAGAATCAAACTCAAGAGGTGACAAAGACATCGTGTAATTTTCAGAAGCAGATGAACTGAGGTGGGGCAGGGTCAGAAATTATTCCTGAGATTTGAAGAGGTGATCCCAATGAAAGTGTGGACATGCAGCTGGTCGCTCATCTGAGAGGTAAAGCATTTACCAAGCTTTCAAGCGGCTACTTCAGCCTCACACATTTGGCATGAGGATAGATGGAAGTGGTGCTGGAGAGTGGTGTTTGCAGTGTGATCTGGACATAATGGATTTGAACTTCTCATTATTTAATTGTGCAAGAGTTCCAAGTATTTAGAATTGGGTGTTGGACAGCTGAAGGCAGTTCGGTAAGGTGTAAAAGGCCGGGGCGGGGTGGTGGGGGGAGGGGTGGTGCGGTTGGGCTGGCGGGGTGGTGGGCGGGGGGTGTCAAAGCTTCAATAGAAATCCAGCAGAACTGAGAACAGACAACACCTAGCTCTGTGGGAACGGGGAGACCAACAGAGGCAGAGAAATCAGGACCTGAAATCCAAGTTGACACCAAACTACCATGTTATCAGTGCTTTGATTTTCAACCTTCCACCAACCTTCCACCATTACCGAACTTCCCATTTGATTTGAATGTCACGTACCCTCAATATTCAGGATCCAGTCCTTGTCATCCTAAAACCACGTCTCTGTAAGGAGTCTCAGATCACACTTATTTTCTTCGGTCAATTCATTCACTTTTCTTACAGTGCAGCACACATTCAGACACAGTCTTTAGTTTCAATTTTTGTGATCATTACAATCCAGCTTTGATTGGTGGGACATTTATTCCCCTTGTCCCTTTCTATTGTTCTCTGACATGCACTTTCCACATTACTACATTGCTCACCTGCCTTGGTTTGGAATTGCCCATCATGTCCAGGGATGTGCAGGTTAGATAGGTTAGCCATGGGAAATGCAGAGTTATCGTTTCATCGTAATAGAAGCAGGAGTCAGCTATTTGGCCAGTCGAGCCTGCTCCATTTCATACAGATGATGGCTGATCTATCCATCATCTCAGCTCCTCCTTCCTGCATTATTCCATTTACTCTTAATTCCCCTCCATGCAATATCCCATCCAACTGTGTCTTGAATATAATTAATGAAGCTGCCTCATCTGCTCCCTTGGGTAGAGGATTCCACAGAGTCACACGAATGACAACATGGAAAGAGACCCTTCAGTCCAATTCATCCATGTTGACCAGTTATCCTAAACAGTCTAGTCCCATTTGCTAGCACCTGGCCCATATCCCCGAAGCCCTTCCTTTCCATGTACCCATCCAGATGCCTTTTAAGTGCCGTAATTATACAAGGCTCCACGACTTCCTCAAGCAGCTAATTCCATACCTGCACCATGCTCTGCGTTAAAACGTTGTCCCTTAAGTCTCTTTTATTTCTTTCCCCTCTCACCGTTAATGTATGCCATCTAGTTCTAGACTCCCTGAATTCAGGGAAAAGATCTTGTCTGTTTATCCTATCAATGCCCCTCATGATTTTATAAACCACAATCAGGTCACCCCATAGCCTCCGATGTTCTCGGGATAACAGCCCCAATTTATTCAGCTTCTCCCGATAGCTCAAATCTTCCAACCCTGGCAACATCCTTGTAAATCTTTTCTAGCAACACATTTTCAGCCCGTATCCTATCAATGCTAATTTTGCAAACCTCCATAAAGTCACCCCTCAGCCTCCGACGCTCCAGAGAAAATAGCCCCAGCCTGTTCAATGTCAACTATATTTCACTCTGAACAAGACTCAGCTGGTTCAAGAGGTAGAGCGGGGCCGCACAGGCAGCTGCTGTGTGGCTTGTTGCTCTCGGGCTATGATTCTCGCTTTGGGTTTCTTTCGACGCAGACGTACGAGAGATTCGAGGCTCAAATTCTGGACCAGCCTGCGTTTCATGACTTGTGCCAAAGTGCCCGTTTAATTTTCTCAAAAAGCACCTTCGTTAAACGAGGTTGGGCTCCCTGGAGGACCAATGGGGCAGATAGCAGGGAAGTGATATGATTGGAGATAGCGTTGAATAGGTTGACGTGAGTGGTGCAGTGTTTCAGGGATGTCAGCGATGAGGGTCGATTGGAAATTTTGGACAGCTCCCTTCGGAGAACAGAAGTTTGAAATCTGGCCCGAATGAAGCTTTCCAAGTCATGCGAAGTCTAGACAGAGAAAGTAATGTCGTCAAAATGCTCCCACGCCTGAAAGAATCGGCAGAATTTTAAAGTCATCAGGAAAAGAACCAAATGTGACATGAGGAAGAACGCTTTTGTCCAGGGAGTGGTTGGAGTGAGTAAATCCCTAATTGACACTGACAAAGAGGAGGATTCATTAGACGCAAACGGGAATCCGGTGGTCATGTTTAAAGTAACAATGTGCAGAATTACATGGAGAAGGCAAGAGAATGATACAAATAGAGACTCACGTTTACTTACTGTGTTGACCCAGCAGAGCGAAGGTGGGCCGCATGGCGTCTATTCAGAGTGAAATCACAAGAGACTGCGGGAAGTCAGAAAAAGTTTATATTTACACAGCCTCCATACGTCTGCGCAACACCATATAAGACGACAGCAGTGGAGATCTTTGACATCAGTCTCGAACGTGCATGCCACGCGCCAGACGAAAGGCTGAAGGGACCTGTGGAGCGGCGCGCTGTGCGTGGGAGCAGAGTGGCGCAGCGGGAGCGTGCTGGGCCCATACCCCGAGCTCGAAGCCATCCTCTGCTATTGTTTCGAGTCCCGTTGAGCGACTTTCTTTTGTTCAGCATCTTGCTTTTCAAACGACTACCTGAGTGTCTAAATTTCTATAACAGCGCATTGTTCTTTTCCTTGCCATGTCATTTGCTTCCTAAAACTTCGGGTATCTGAGCTCAATATATCAAATCGATACACAAGTCAAATTTACACAGTTGCGCTGGCACCCTTGTGGAGCTCTGAGTTGTCTTGTCCTGTTCTCTGCCGGTGTGTCCTGATCTCGTGTGAAACCTCTTCTCTCAGATGGCAATGAACCGGTGAAGTTGAAACTCGTGATTTGCTGTTTTAGTCCCTTTCCTGCAGTAAAGAAACCAACGTCCGTGTAATGAAAGACTTCCTGCAGGATTGCTGCGTCAAGACAAATTCTGAACACCAAGCAGGCTGCACAAAAATGCACTCATATCAATTTACCTGAAGGAAGAGTCTCCGGTGTCCATTTCTCTCTGTCCCGACAGCACAGCATCTTTCTGTCTCTCCGTTAACAAGACCTTTGGATCAAGTTCAAAGTTGCCCATTTCCTCCGCATGATCGTAACTGACTTCTCCTGCCTCACGTAATAGTGTGAGAGAGCAGAAGAGTGAATGGGCTCTGCCTTCCACCAACGCAGTTTGTAAGTAGAAAATGGTTCAATTATCCACCAGTGGAGAGAGCCCAGTCCCTGGGTACGGGACAAACACCAGCGTCCTGGGAGCAGGGAGACAGATTGAGAAGCAGATGTTCTTGAAACTCTTCGCTGCTTGTGTTTCTGGGAGCAATGTACAATGAATTTCGTACTGAGCAAGTCTCAGCTGCTTCAAGAGGTGGCTGCACCCATGGCTGGTGGCTCGTTAGTGTGGGGTATGATTCTAGCTTTAGGTCTTCGTGCATATGCAGCCGTGTGAGAGTTCCCGGGTTCCAATTCCAGGCGAACCATTATTCCTTAAATTGACCTGAGCAAAAATGCCCAACGAATTTTCTCAATAAAGCCGCTTCGTTAAATAAGATCGGACTGCCTGAATTAGGGACGGCACAGAGCTGCCATTGCAGTGAACACGGCGAAGGGAAATACTTGTACAAAGTTAGAACAAGTATTGCAGATTTTTCACCCGCGCAATCCGAGTCTGAATGAATCCTCCACCTGTATTACGCTCAATTCTGAAGGTGATACTTCAGGAAGCGGGGAAGTGAAGTGATTGCAGACAGCGCTGAACAGGTTAACGTGAATGGTACCGTCCTGAGGAATGTCAGCAATGAAGGGAGATTGGAAAGTTTGGGGCAGCTCTCTTTGGAGAACAGAGGGCTGAAAGCTGGTCTGATTGAAGTTTTCCACGTCATGAGGGTTTTAGACAGAGGAAATAATGCAGTGAAAATGCACCCAGGCCTGAAAGGATCGAGAACGATTTGGTAGAGATTTAAAGTCATCAGGAAAATAAGTAAAAGTGACATTAGGAAGACCGTTTTCGCACAGGGAGTGGGGCCAGTAAGTGGCTGTCTGACAGTGACAAAGAGGTAGATTCAATGGACACAAAAGGGAATTCGGTGGGCACGTTCAATGTAACAATGTGCAGATTTACAGGGAGAAGGCGACAGAATGAGACACTTATTTACATATTGTGTCGAGCCAGCAGAGCTAAGGTGGGCTGCATGGCCTCAGACTGCGCTGTCACACATTTCGTGATTCTGAGTGAAATCGGAGTTGGACCAACAGAACATAGGAAAATTGACAACGGGTATATTCTGCCCAACAGGATACTCCATCACAGCAATGAAGGTGTTTTGACATCATTCTCGAAGGTACATGCCACAATGCAGATTCAAAACCGAGTATTCCTTTGAATCACGGAGTAATTTGTTTCCAGTTATTCAGTTGAGGTGAGCGGAGATGGGCATTGGGAGCCACTCCAGTTGATAGTCGAAGACGTTTTCTCCTGTGTGACAGTCCCACCAGCACTCCAATTTGCTGTGCTTCCAGTCAGTAGATGCAGATCACTATCCCATACTGATACACGGGCCACGATGACCCAGCTGTGGTGACAAGCTTGTGAAGGGCTGAGAGCTCTTCTGTTCTCTGTCGGGCTGCTATGATCCGAATCATCAAACCTCTCTTCTCCGAGATAGGAATAAACTGGCGAAGGTGAAACACATCAGTTGCGGTGTGTTCCATGCGCAGGAGGCCCTGCATTAATTCCCCCGCTGTTTCACACAGCAGCATCCTCTCGGTGAATTACACTTGGCAAAAAAATCGATTGAACCAAATCAGTGTCCGCCATTGGATTTTACTGACACCGTTTATAAAATTCAGGCTCACCGTTAATGTGGAGAGAGGCCGTCAGACTGTAGTTTCCGCTCCTTCTGTTAAATAACGATAATTTTAACTGTGTCCAGGGAGAGGAAAGGATTTGCTGTTGGTGGGAAACATTTCTATCTGAACTCGCTGTCACTCTCCTGATCGATAGAAACATAAAGCTGGGAGTCTCTGGATTATGTTGTTAAAGCGTTGGTATTATGTTGTTCACACCGCGCTGTCACCAACTAAACGAGGCAGCTGCCCAGAGAGAGGTGGCTGTGTTCAAATCCCGTGATGAACTGGGGGAGCTGAGCATTTCCCCAAACAATGGGCACTCCACCTCCCTGACACAGTGTTCACAAATCAAACTGACAGCAAAGCTTCACGTGTGATCGAAAGTTTCCAGAAAGAAGACTTGGCTCAACAGATATCCGGAGTGAACGTACTCATTTCTTGATATGCAGTGTAAGACGTTGGTTATCGGGAGCTTGATGGGATTTGAACACACAACTTCCTAATCTGGAGTCAGACGCACGACCGTTGCGTCATAAACTCACGGCCCAGGGCATGGCTGGAACACTACAGCAAACCTGAGACAGAGATGTTGGCCCGGGAACAGTGTGGGTTGTGGAATTGGCAGGCAACTGGAAGCTCAGGGTCTTTTTGCGGGCAGAACGTAGATGTTCTGTGCAGCAGTCACCCAGTTTATGCTTCATTTTCCCCAATGAAGATGAGACCACATTGTGAGCAACAGATGCAGTAGATTGGGTTGTGGGAAGAGCAGGTAAAGTGCTGCTTCACTTGGAAAGTAAAGTTGGGTCCTTGGATAGTGAGGGAGCAGGTAAATGGGCTGGTGTCACACATTCAGCAGTTGCAAGGTAATGTGCCATTGGGTGGGAATGGGGTTAGGGTTGATGGGAATAAAGGAAGAGTTGACCCAATTTATAACTCCTGCACATTTACTTATCCGCCAAATACAGAAATTTGTTAAGTGTGTACAAGGAAATTTTCTAATTCACAATCAGGATGTACATACTGGCGAGGGTGCAAAAGCTAAGGGCCGGCAACCATAATTCTATTAACATTACAATAGTGATTGAAAATAATATATCAGATCTAAAGGTTGAAGTTCTATATTGGAGGAAGACGCAGGTATGAGGCAAGATCTTTCAAAACCTGATTGGGGGCAGATGTTCGGAGGTTAAAGGACTGCTGGAAAAAGGGAAGCCTTCAAATATGAGATAAGAAGAGTCCAGACACAGTATATTCCTGTTAGGGTGAAGGGAAAGGCTGGTAGGTGTAGGGAATGCTGGATGGCTAGAGAATTTGAGATTTTGGTTAAGATAAAGAAGGATGCATACGTCAGGTATCGACAGACAGATCGAGTGAATCCTTAGAGAATAAAGGCAGTACGAGTATACTTAAGAGAGAAATCATGAGGGCAAAAAGGGGACATGAGATAGCTTTGGCAAATAGAGTTAAGGAAAACCAAAAGGGTTTTTATAAATACGGTAAGGACAAAAGGATAGCAAGGGAGAGAATAGGGCCCCTCAAAGATCAGCAAGGAGGCCTTTGTGTGGAGCTGTTGTACATCGGGTGGGGGTTGGGGGGGGGCGTGGATACTGAACGGATATTATGTATCAGTGTTTACTGTGGAGAAGAGCATTGAAGATATAGAATGTGAGAAAGTAGATGGTGAAATGTTGAAAAAATGTCCATATTACAGATGATAAATTGCTGGATATCTTGAAATGCAGAAAAGTGCATAAATCCCAAGGACCTGATCAGGAGTACCCCAGAACTCTGTGGGAAACTGGAGAAGTGATTGCTAGGCCTCTCAATGAGATATTTGTATCATCAATAGTCACAGGTGAGGTGCCGGAAGGCTAGAGGGTGGTTAAGGTGGTGCCACTATTTAAGAAAGGTGGTAAGGAAAAGCCAGGGAACTATAGACCGGTGAGGCAGACATCCGTGACGGGCAAGTTTTTGGAGAGAATCCTGAAAGATAGGATTTACATGTAATTGGAAAGGAAAGAATTGGTTAAGGATAGTCAGCATGGCTTTATGCTTGGGAAATCATGTCTCACGAACATGATTGAGTTTTTTGAAGAAATACAAAGTGGAATGATGAGGGCAGAGCGATGGACGTGATCTCTATGGACTTCAGGAAGGCGTTCATCAAGTTTCCTCATGGGAGACTGGTGAGCAAGGTTTAATCTCATGGCATGCAGGGACAACTAGCTATTTGGATACAGAACTGGCTAGGAGAAATAAGACAGAGGGTGGTGATGGAGGGTTGCTTTTCAGACTGAAGGCCTGTGACCAATGGTGTATCACAAGGATCGATGTTGGGTCCACTACTTTTTGTCATTTATATGAATGATTTGTATGTGAACGGAGGAGGTATAGTTAGTAAGTTTGTAGATGACACCAAAATTGGAGGTGTAGGGGACAGCAAAGAAGGTTACCTCAGATTACAACGGGACCTCGATCAGATGGGCCAATGGGCTGAGAAGTGGCAGATGGAGGTCAATGCAGATAAATATGAGGTGCTGAATTTTGGAAAAACAAATCAGAGCAGGACTTTTACATTTCATGGTAAGTTCCTTGGAAGTGTTGCTGAGCAAAGAAACCTTGGTTTTCAGGTTGATAGTTCCTTAAAAGTAGAGACGCAGGCAGATTGGATAGTAAAGAAGGCGTTTGGTGTGCTTTCCTTTGTTGGTCAGAGCATCGAGGATAGATGTTGGGAGCTTATGTTGTCACTGTACAGAACATTGGTCAGGCCACGTTTGGAATATTGCATGTAATTTTGGTCTGCTTCCTATCGGAAAGATGTTGTGAAACTAGAAAAGGTGCAGAAAAGATTTACAAGGATGTTGCCAGGGTTGGAGGGTTGAGCGAAAGGGCGAGGCTGAATAAGACTGTTTTCTCTGGAGCGTCGGAGGCTAAGGGGTGACCTTATAGAAGTTTATAAAATCATGAGGGATATGGATAGGGCAAATGGGCAAGTTGTTTTCCCTGGGATTGGGGAGTCCAGAACTAGAGCGCATAGTTTTAGGGAGGGGAGGGGAAAGATATAGAAGGGACTTAAGGGGCAACCTTTTCCCGCAGAGGGTGATGCATGTACGGCATGAGCTGCCGGAGGTAAGTGATGGAGGCTGGTATAATTACAGCATTTAAAATGCATCTGGATGTGTATATGAATAGGAAGGTTTTATGGGGATATGCTGGCATATGGGACGAGATTAGGTTAGGATATCTGGGCTGCATGGACAAGTTGGGCCGAAGGGTCTGTTTCCGTGCTGTACATCTGTGTCACTCTGTGAGACTCCATGGGATTCTCTCGGAGAAAGTGAGGACTGCAGATGCTGGAGATCAGAGCTGAAAATGTGTTGCTGGAAAAGCGCAGCAGGTCAGGCAGCATCCAAGGAGCAGGAGAATCGACGTTTCGGGCATGAGCCCTTCTTTAGGAATTTTTATGTATAAACTATAAACATTCCATTAGTTAAATATTGTGAAGTGTGAACCCACTGTTTTCGTCCCCAAGTTCGACCTGAGCTCCCCCCCCCCCCCCCATCCAAGGAACTCTGTTGACAGCCTTCATGTCACATTTAAAACTAGGATCAATAGATTCGTTGTCAGTCGGGGGATGAGCAGTTACAGGAAAAGGGCAGGAAAATGCATGTGGAGAATGTCAGATCAGCCACAATCCTATTGAATGGAGAAGCAGGCTCAAGGGGTTGAATGGCATTTTCCTGTTCTTATTTCTTATGGTTCCCGAGCCCTTACTTCTGAAACAGCGTCCTGGCTTCAGTATGTGCCTTTACTGAGAGTGCTGATGTTCCCTTGTGTAATATCAACAACTTAGCAGCTGCTGAAACCTCTTGCTCCTTTGTTACCTCTCAACACAATAAGCCAATGTGTTCAGGGGAGGTGATGGCCGACTTTATTGTCACCAGACTATTCACCCAGGTAATGTTCTGGGGACCTGGGTTCAAAACCTGCCACGGCAGATGGTGGAATCTGCATTCAATATAAATCTGGAATTAAGAGTCTAACAATAAAACTGTTGTGGTTTGTCGTAAAAACGTATCTGGTCTCCTGCTGCGAAACGTGATCTGATCTGATCTACATGTGATTTCAGATCCACTGTCAGCTGATTGAATCTTCACTGCCCTTTCAGTCAGTTCTGAAAGCTAACCATTTTTAACTATGATGTTGCCAGAATGATTTATCGACGGCATAGGCTGGGACTTTTTTTGACTGGAGAGTAGAAGGTTGAGGGTGGAGGTTATGGAGGTTTATGAAGTCATGAGGGATAAAGATAAGTTGAATAACCAGTGTCTTTTCCCGAAGGGTAGGGACATTTAAAATTTGGGAGTATATTTTTAAGATGAGAGGGAAAAGATTTAAAAAGGACAGAAGGGGGCAACGATTTTTACATTGAAGGTGGTTCGTGTGTAGAATGAACTGTCAGAGGAAGTGCTGGATGCAGGTCATGTTACAATATTTAAAATTATTTGGATAAGTACATATGAGTCAAACACAGGCAGGTGGGTCTAATCTTCCCCCAGATATTCAAAGGGACAGCCAGTCAGAGGGGGGCAGGGCCACGCCTATCGTTGTTGTGTGGCATGTGTGACAGCTGCAACAAGACGTCGCAACTCCTGTGCTCAATGCTCTGACCAATGAAAGCAAGCATGCCAAAAGCTTTCTTCACCACCCTGCCTACCCACGACTCTATTTTCTAGAAGCTAATAACCCGCAACCCTAGATCGCTCTCAGTTCTGGTCCCCTTGGTATTCTGACTTCTGACTTCTTCAACTCTGGATTTATGTTGAACTTGATGGGATACTTTGTCCAACTCAGCATTTGTAAACAGTATCGCTCGGAGGGATTCATTTGAAACTTTTGAGGAGGTGAGCTCAACAAGACTGAACTATTCAAAGTTACTTGGACTCTATTTTAAAGTTACATCAGGACCAGTAGTCAGAGACACGTACAGCATGGAAACAGGCACTTCGATCCAACTTGTCCATGCTGACCTGATATCCTAAATTAATCTAGTCCCATTTGACAGCACCTGACCCATATACTCTGGCAGCTCATTTCATATATATATACCACCCTCTGCATGAAGAAGTTGTCCATGTAATATATTTTGCCTCTTAACCGAAACCTCTGCCCTCTAGTTCTGGACTCCCCCATCCCAGGGAAAAGCCCTTGTCTATTACCCTGTCCATGCCTCTCATGATTTTGTAACCTCTATTAGGTCACTCCTCTGCCTCTGATGATCCAGTGAAAACAGTCCCAGCCTATGCAGCCTCTCCCTGTAGCTCAAATCCTCCAAACCCCTGCAACATTCCCGTAAATCGTTTCTCATAGAGTAGTCAACGTTTCAGTCCTGAAGAAGGGTTAATACCCAAAACGCTGACCAATCCACATTCTGGTGCTGCCTGGCTTGCTGTATTCTCCCAACCTCCTGCTTCGGCATGCAGTCTGTAGTGGCTTAGTGTTTACCACTGCATCCTCATAGTGCCGGGGGCCCAGGTTTGATTGCAGCCTTGGGTGACTGTATGTGAGGAGTTTGCACTTTCTCCCAGCGTCTGCGTGGGTTTTCTCTGGGTGATAATGTTTTCTTCCATACACCAAAGATGTGCATGTCTTTGGCCATGCTTCCTTGCCCGTCGAGGTAGGTACATTAGGCAGAGGGAAATGGGTCTGGATGGGTTACTCTTCGGAGGGTCGGTGTGGACTTGTTGGGACAAATGGACTGTTTTCACACTGAAGCTAATCTCATCTGCGCTACTTTTGTCACTAACGAATGACAGACTAGACTCGACGGGCCGAATGGCTTAACTTCTGCTCCGATGGTCTTGCGGTCTTAGGTTTCTCTGGATCATTTCATTTGGCAATGAGCAGTACCAGGCTCATTGAGCAGCACTGTTCACTGAAAGCAAAGCTCAAAGTATGGTTGAACTCCTACAATGTGGAAACAGGTCCTTCAGCCCAACACATCTGCACTGATCTTCTGAAGAGTAACCCAGTCAGATCCATTTTCCTACCCTCCCTAAATTGCACACAGACCCCAAAGGGTGGAATTATTCCTGGGTTCCTGGTGCCATGAGGCAGCAGTGCAACTCTGAGCCACCATGGGGTTGTGGTTGTGGGGTGTAGGGGACACAATTGCAGTCCAGCAGAAAACAAAACAACCCATCTACTCTCCCACTGCACCCACTGTCAGGACTGGCAGGATGTTCAGTCCTGGGGGGGTGACCCAAGGCAACGTCACCCGTGGGTTCTGATTGTTGGGAGCGTTGGTGCCCCTGCTGGTGCTTCCGCAAGTTGCAGGAAAATATGAACCTCTTCCCACACTCGGGCGAGCTGAAGGGCCTCTCCCCAGTGTGGACACGCTGGTGCTTCAGCAGAGCGGAGGAATTGCTGAAGGCCTTCCCGCACTCAGGGCAGCAGAATGGCCTCCCCCCCTCCGACACCGCCCTCCGCCCCCACAACCCTCCCCCCGGGTGGATCGGTTGGTGCTTCAGCAGTGTGGAGGAGCCCCGGGCAGGACAACGGCTTCTCCCCGGTGTGGACGGACTAGTTTCTTAGCAGGGCTGAGGAATTGCTGAAGGCCTTCCTGCACTTAGGGCAACTGAGCGACATCTCCTCGATGTGGACCTATCAATGGGCCATCACGTCGGAAGAAAGAGCAAAGCCCTCCCTGAGCTCTGGACAGAAGAACGGCCTCTCCTCAGTGTGGACCCATTGGTGTCTCAGCAGGTGGGAAGAACTGCTGAAGGCCATCTCGCACTTGGGGCCGGAGAACAGCCTTCCCCAGTGTGGACCAACTGGTGCGTCAGCAGGGCAGAGGCCTTCCCGCACTCAGGGGAGCAGAAGGGCTTCTTCCCCTCTGTTTGCCCATTACTGCTTCAGAACCCTTTCAAATTTCACAATATCGTTCTGAGAGGAGGGAGACCAGAATTGCACACAATATTCCAAAAGTGGTCTAACCAATGTCCTGTACAGCCACAATATAACTTCCCAACTCCAATACTCAGTCAGAAGATTGCAAAAGCTTTCAAAACCCACAAAAAACAAACAGGAAAGAATGGAGGGAAAAATCGAATGTTTGAGAGTCAGCTTGGAAGCATCAATGAGAAATCGGCGTACTGGGTTTATTGGGTACCCATTCTCCTTAAATACAATATATACGTATTTCTCTTCTGTTCTTCATAGTTTCTCTGTGCTGCAGTGTGTAGTGGCTGGTTGAAATAATGTCCGGATGCAGCTTCGTTTGTGTGTGTTGGGATGATTGCTTCTGTGGTTAAGTATTTGGTTTGTGTGTGTTGTTTTTCTGTATATGCTAGTTTGAAGCTCCCCATTGACTGTTTGCTCTACTGTGACATCTAGGAATGGCACTTTGTTGTTGTTCTCCTTCTCTTCAAACCAGGAGCCCCCCTCAGGCCATAGTCTCACGACTTGGAACATCAATATACAGACTTGTCAAAGGCCTCCGTAGAAGGCTAAAACACCAAGTCGAAGATTCACACAACTCTATTTACTCCATCCAAGAATTCCTGAACACCAAAGACACTAAGATCGAAGAGGATGGAATAATGATGTCCTTTGACATAACAGCCCTGTTCAATCCATTAACATCAACGTAGCCAAAGAAAACTGAAGACACTACTCGAACAACCAAAGACACAAACACAGCATCAACTTCACCAGCAAAGATAGCACTGTCAACTTCATGGAACTGTGCCTTACCACCCACTTCATATTCAGTAACAAGCCCTACAAATAAATCAACGAAACACCCATGGAACCACCAATATCAGTATTCCTAGCGGAAGCAATAATGCAGAGACTCGAACAAACAGCCCTTTCGATGATCCAACCCAAACTTTGAGTCCGCTACAGCAATGACACTTTTGTCATCAAAAAATGAAACAAATTAGAGGAAACCTACAACACCATCAACAACATCCTGACTGGCATAAAATTCACAAAAGAGGAGAACAACAACAAAGTGCCATTTCTACATGTCACAGTAGAGTGAACAGTCAATGGTAAATTCAAAACAGCGTCTACAGGAAAACAACGCACGCGAACCAAGAACTTAACGACAGAAGCAATCATCCCTACACATGCAAGCAAATCTGAATCAGGACACTATTTCAACGAGCCACGACACACAGCTGCACCGAGGAACGACGAAGATCAACAAATCAACGAGCCGATTATTTTAGAAGCACGGGAAACCTATGAAACCCCAAAAAACTGCTTACCTGACCGGGAATCGAACGCAGGCTACAGCGGTGAAAGCGCCGAATCCTAACCATTAGACCACCAGGGAGACACACGTAAAAGCTGACAGCTCTACCAAAAGTTTCTTCCCTGCCCGGAAATCGAATCCGGGCCGTGGTCGGTCGAAGGCTTTCACCTGTGTATCCAACAATGTCATTTCTTGTATCCATTGCTCCTGATGCGGTCTCCTCTACATTGGGGAGACTGGAGACTCCTCGCAGAGTCAAGTCACAGCGCTTGAGGGAACATCTCCAGGACACCCGCACCAATCAACCTCATTGCCCTCTGGCCCAACAGTTCAAACGCCTCCGACTCTGCCGAGGACATGAAGGTCCTGGGCATCCTCCATCGCCGCTCCATCACCACCCGATGCCTGGGGGATGAACGCCTCATCTTCTGCTTCAGATAAAGTCAACCACAAGCCATCAATGCAGACTTCTACAGTTTCCTCATTTCCCCTTCCCCCCTCCTTACCTCAGTTCCAACCTTCCAGCTCAGCGCTGTCCTTATGACCTGTCCGACCTGCCAATCTCCCTTCTCACCTATCCGCTCCACCCTACTCTCTGACCTGTCACCTCCATCCCCACCCCCATTCACCTATTGTACTCTTTGCTACCTTTGGCCCAGCAACACCCGATTTATCTTTCCACCCTGGAGGCGTCCTGCCTTAATTCCTGATGAAGGCCTTTTACCCGAAACGTCGATTTTACTACTCCTCGGAAGCTGTCTGACCTGCTGTACTTTTCCAGCACCACTCTGATCTAAACTCTGGTTTCCAGCATCTGCAGTCCTCACTTTTGACTCACCAATAAACTCAGTGTGACGATTTCACATCAACAAACTGACACAAGCAGACACAACGTCGACAGAAACACGAGCACATTACTTTACATTAAAGACATCTGTGAAATGATGTCAAGACAACTCAATCCTCTCAGCATCATGGTCGCCCACAAACCTCCCAACACACTTGAACAGCGGCTAATGAACCTGAAATACCCGATACAAACAACCAGCAAACGAATGTTATTTTAAAAATACCACACAAGGAAATATATACATGACCTCTGCCACACAGGTCTCTGAGGCAAGAAATGCTGGGATGAGATAATGAAGATTATTTCAGCCAAGACGAATCGGCATTGACTGGACAGCCATTTAAAATCAACGCTGTCAGCCCAGGATGGAAGACCCGAAGGGATGAACAGTTTTCTTATTTCCTGAAGATTTACAAAGCTGAGACTGGGTTTTGGTGCTTGTTCCCTTTCCACTCCGAAGTGCCGCAGTGGTTGGGGCGGTGAGTTGGGGAAAGTGAAATGTGCCCGCGAGCAGCGTGTGTGGCTACTTCAGCTTCCCCTCCTCTGACAGCGCTATGACTTTACTCTGATGTTCTCAGGGACACTTCCCGACGCGAGACAGTGAAAAGAGTCTCGTTCCTGCAGATCAGCAATTCAAACCACATGCCGGCTTCAGGACAATGCGAAAGATTAATTGGGGTATGTGAAGAAGCTGTGAGCTGCATTTCAAACAGGTAGGTGGAGTCAGATGCGTCATCCATTGCGCCCCGTCACTGTGCGGACCTGACGCCGCCATGCTGCAGAGTTCTGACGTTAACACGGACATGTGCAGCAATGGGAACATTCACAAGAGGAACAGCCAAAGATAATCACCGTCACTGCTTCCCTTCCATAGTCCCAACTTTGTGAAGCACTATCTTTCACTGGCAAATAAAACACATTAATCCTCAGGTGCCGACTTCACTTCGATCACGACTTCACACCCCAAACTGTTCTCGTCTCATTTCCAAATACTTGGCTCATAGCTTCAAAAACTGTTCTGTGGGTATCTGATTGTTCCACCCTGTCAGGCAGTGGGTTGTAGATTCCCGACCAGGCCCAATGTGATTGAAATATTTCAACTCCTCCACTGAGTTGCATCTTTAAAAAGTCGTGGAGCAATCTCCCTTTCCTTTTTACGACATTTCTCAACTGTAGTCGGCAGGGTTCACACCTGCGTGGGGAAAGCGCAATGGATTTCATCTCCATCGCACTCACCAATCGGCCCACCAATACAGAACCACACTGACAGCTTCATTTCCCAGGTCTCTCTGCCTGTGGAGCTGAGAAAGAGGGAATCATTGCAGAGTTTGATTGAATCCAATCACTTCACAAGATTCGAAATGGTTAAATATCTGCAAATGGCGGGTCTGGGTGTTTCATCACGAAAGATGACGTGGACCTAGTCAGCAGATTACCACCCTGGGCGAGGAGCCCCACAGGATCTCTACGCCAACACGTTAACTGTTCGGCCACAACTACACGCCCAAAGTTGTGGTCTAAACTTTCTCATGGAATACTTCTAACAGGAAAGGTGAGTATTGGGATTGTCCTGTCCGCGCCATAACCCCAACGGTTCCTGTTCCCCTGGATTTGATCAAGACAGAGGAGGCTGATGGGAGATCGAATTGAACTACACACATTGATGAGAGATAGAGCGGGTGGGAAGGATCCATTCCCATGCGTAGAGAGATTAATAATCAGGGCCGAAAATAAGGAGCCACTTCAAGAAATTTGGGGTTCATTCAGCAAAGCTAATGTAGAACTGTTCACAGAAAATTGTGATGAAAATCTCTCGAGTTATTTTGATGAGAAGTGTTGATGATGCTAATACAATCGATAGGATGAACGTAGATTGGTCAATGTATTTGGTGACAGTTCTGTTCTAGCCCTGTGAGCGAAACCTGGATCTGAAGGAGTAGAAGGGACATTAACAAAATCGATCTGAAATTGGACACGTGACAAGAAACAGAGCCATCATGAACAGTTGGCTTTTGAACTGGAGAAGGTTTCTCGTGAAATTAGCTGGAGGCTTGAGGTATGCAAGGTCAAGATAATTTAGGTAAAACACGGAAACGCTATCCTCATTAGCAGACAGTGAAAAGATTACCAGACACAAATTAAACATTTTCGACAAGTGATACAGGGGACTGGGAAAATAAGTATTATAAACTGTGAACAGCAAAGTTCTGGAGCACAACACTTACATTCAAAGACCGAAAACATCCAGGTCCTGATTAATCAGATTGCATTGTGGTGCTTTTTTTGCAAAACATCCACTTGCAATGTCCTACAAAAGAGTGGCAAGACCCATCCCTCTCAGCCCAGGATAGAAAATCCGAAGGGATGAACGTTTGCTGATTTTCTGAAGATTCACAGAGCTTAGACTGGGTTTTGGTGATTGTTTCTTTTCCACTCCCAGGAGCCGCAGTGGTTGAGGCGTTGTGTTGGGGAGAATAAAATGTGCCCGTGAGCAGCATGTGGGGCTATTTCAGCTTCCCCTCATCTGACTGCGCTGTGAGTTGACTCCGATGTTCTCAGGGACATTTACTGACGCGAGACAGTGAAAGGATTCTCATTCCCGCAGATCGGGAATTCAAAACGTATGCCGGCTTCAGGACAATGAGAAGAGTAATTGGGGTGTGTGAAGAAGCTGTGAGCTGCATTTCAAACAGGTAGGTGGAGTCAGATGCATCATCCATTGCGCCCCGGCCCTGTGCGTATCTAACACCACCATGCTGCAGAGTTCTGACGTTAACACGGACATGCGCAGCAATGGGTTCATTCACAAGGTGAACAACCAAAGATAATCACCGTCACTGATTCCCTTCCACAGGCCCAACTTTGTGAAGCAGTATCTTTCACTGGCAAAGGAAACACCCTTGTCCTCAGGTGCCTGCTTCATTTCGATCACGATTTCAAGCACATCACTGTACTAGTCTCATTTCCAAACACTTTGCTCATAGCCTCAAAAGAAGCTCTGCGAGTATCGGCTTGCTCCACCCGAACAGGCAGTGGGTTGCAGATTCCCACCAGTCCCAATTTGAGTGAAATATTTTTCCCCCTCCACTGATTTGAATCTTAAAGAAGAAGCCGGGGAGCAAGCTCCCTTTCTTTTCGAGGCCATTTCTCATTTTGTACTCGGAAGGGTTCACACCTGCGTGGGGAAACCGCAATGGATTTCATGTACATCGCATTAACCACTCGGCCCACGAATACAGAACCACACTGACAGCTTGACCTCCCAGGTCTATCTGCCAATGGAGCTGAGTAAGAGTGAATCATCGCAGAGTTTGTTTGAATCCAATCACTTCACAGTGATTCGAAAGGGTTAAATATCGGCACATGGTGTTTGCAGATATTTCGGTGTTTCACCCCAAAAGATGAAATGAACTTTCAGTTAGAAATTGCAGGAGGAACTCAGCAGGTCAGGCAACATCTGTGGAAAGAGAATGAGAGGCAACATTTCAAAATTCGGTTTTCAGCGACAGGTACTGTCAAACCTGCCGAGTTTCTCTTTTGGTCTGGTCTTCTCAGCATACGCAGTCCCTTACGTGAGACATTAATTCAATTCCGAAAACCCTTTATGGAGAAGAATTCCGCTTGGGGAACATTTTCCTGACCCCATTAAAAGCGCACAGCTTCGAAGCCAAAGAAGGTCAGCGAACACACCGCCCCTGGGTGGGCTCGAACCATCAACCTTTCGGTTAACAGCCGAACGCGCTGACCAATTGCGCCACAGAGACAGGCGCTACCGCGGGCTGCACCATCGCTTAGTGATTTTATAATTCAGCCTCCCCGCCTAGAATTACAATTGTCGTCTATCAGTTTTACTTTTCCATAATCAAGCCTGGGAGATGTGTTGTGGAGATACCGGGGACAGTCTGCAGACACATCCATGTCACGAGGAACTAGCTTTCTTACTGCGGGGCCGGCGCCCTTCCAGCCTTTCAGTGTTTTGCCTGTTCCCGAGTTCTCTCCTTGGCTCGCAGGGGAGAAGGGGTTTGAATTCCTGATGTGCACGAACGACAATTCTTTCAATGTCTCAGATCAGTTCATGTGCCGAGAACATCAAAGTCAACCTCCCGGCCTCTTCAACAAGGGGACGGTGTCTGGACTGTCGGACAGGTCATCTTTCATTCTCCTCCAAATCCGCTTCCCAAAGTGTTTCTAAAGGTTCACAAAGCTGGAGACTGGGATTTCTGTTTTACTTCATGAACATTTGAACATTTTTCCATTTCCTAACTGACAATATTTTGCCAAAATCTCTTCCAAATTGTACGCCTTGTCTCATGTCCAGGGATGAGGAATTTCCATTTTGGGGAGACATTCCCAAGGTTGAGAATGTTCGCTTTGGAGCAAACAAGGATAACTGGAGATTTCCTGGGGCTGTTGGTAATGATGGGAGAAGAAGCGGTGGGAATGGGCAGATTAATGATCAGAAGAACCAATTGCCACTGACCAGAGTCAGTTACCAGAGGACAGGGATTGAAGTTCTTGAATGAAAAGCAACACTTGTGCCTAATAAACACAGAGAATACTGCAGAAAGCCAACAGGTCGAGCAGCATCTGTGGAAAGGTAAACAGAGCTGACGTTGTGAGTCTGATACGTTGTTTGTTCAGAACCCGAGTTTCCTGCATGGCAATCAATTCCCAGACATGAGAAAACGGGTCTTTATTGAGACGGGTTTTGTGAAGTTTGAGCGATAATGCAACCAACAGGAAGTTAGTTAAAATCGCCAGCGAAGAAAGCATAGCCAGCAGGTTACCACCCTGGGCGGGGAGCCCCAAATGATCTCTACGCCAACACCTTAAGTGTTCGGCCACAACTACACTCCCAAAGTAGAGGTCTAAACTTTCTCATGGAATAGTTCTAACAGGAAAGGTGAGTATTGGGCTTGTCCTGTCCGTGCCATAGTCACAACGTTTCCTGTTCCCCTGGATTTGATCAGGACAGAGGAGGCTGATGGGAGATCGAATTGAACTACACACATTGATGAGAGATAGAGCGGGTGGGAAGGATCCATTCCCATGCGTAGAGAGATTAATAATCAGGGCCGAAAATAAGGAGCCACTCCAAGAAATTTGGGGTTCATTCAGCAAAGCTAATGTATGACTGTTCACAGAAAATTGTGATGAAAGTCTCTCGAGTTACTTTGATGAGAAGTGTTGATGATGCTAACACAATCGATAGGATGAACGTAGATTGGTCAATGTATTTGGTGACAGTTCTGTTCTAGCCCTGTGAGCGAAACCTGGATCTGAAGGAGTATAAGGGACATTAACAACATCGATCTGAAATTGGACACGTGACAAGGAACAGAGCCTTCATGAACAGTTGGCTTTTGAACTGGAGAGGGTTTGTCGTGAAATTAGCTTGAGGCTTGAGGTATGCAAGGTCAAGATAATTTAGGTAAAACATGGAAACACTATCCTCATTAGCAGACAGTGAAAGGATTACAAGACACAAATTAAACATTTTCGACAAGTGATACAGGGAACTGGGAAGACAAGTATTAGAAACTGGCAACAACAAAGTTCTGCAGCACAACACTGACATTCAAAGACCGCAAACATCCAGGTCCTGATTAATCAGATGGCATTGTGGTGCTTTTCTGCAAAACATCTACTTGCAATGTCCTAAAAAAGAGTGACAAAACCCATCGCTGTCAGCCTAGGATAGAAAATCCGAAGGGATGAACGTTTGCTGATTTTCTGAAGATTCACAGAGCTTAGACGGGGTTTTGGTGATTGTTTCTTTTCCACTCCCAGTAGCCGCAGTGGTTGAGGCGTTGAGTTGGGGAGAATAAAATGTGCCTGTAAACAGCGTGTGGGGCTATTTCAGCCTCCCCTCATCTGACTGCGCTGTGAGTTGACTCCGATGTTCTCAGTGACATTTACAGACGCGAGACAGTGTAAGGATTCTCATTCCCGCAGGTCGGGAATTCAAACCGTACGCCGGCTTCAGAACAATGAGAAAGATTAATTGAGGTGTGTGAACAAGCTGTGAGCTGCATTTCAAACAGTTAGGTGGAGTTTGGTGCGCCAGGCCTTGTGCGCATCCAACGCCACCATGCTGCAGAGTTCTGACGCCAACACGGACATGCGCAGCAATGGGAACATTCACAAGGTGAACAACCAAAGATAATCACCGTCACTGATTCCCTTCCACAGGCCCAACTTTGTGAAGCAGTATCTTTCACTGGCAAAGGAAACGCCTTTGTCCACAGGTACCTGCTTCATTTCGATCACGATTTCAAGCCCCTCACTCTTCTAGTCTCATTTCCAAACACTTTGCTCATAGCCTCCAAAGAAGCTCTGAGGGTATCTGCTTGTTCCACCCGAACAGTCAGTGGGTTGCAGATTCCCACCAGTCCCAATTTGAGTGAAATGTTTTTCCCCCTCCACTGATTTGAATCTTAAAGAAGAAGCGGGGGAGCAAACTCCCTTTCTTTTCGACGACATTTCTCATTTTGTACACGGCAGGGTTCACACCTGCGTGGGGAAGCCGCAATGGACTTCAAGTCCATCGCATCAACCACTCGGCCCACGATTCAGTACCACACTGACAGTTTGACTTCCCAGGTCTGTCTGCCTGTGGAGCTGAGAAAGAGTGAATCATCGCAGAGTTTGTTTGACTCCAATCACTTCGCAGTGATTCGAAAGGGTTAAATATCTGCACATGGTGTTTGCAGATATTTCGGTGTTTCTCCCGAAAAGATGAAATGAACTTTCAGTGAGAAATTTCAGGAGGAGCTCAGCAGGGCAGGCAACATCTGTGGAAAGAGAATGAGAGGCAACATTTCAGAATTTTGTTTGCTCCGACAGGTACTGTCAAACCTGTTGATTTTCTGTTTGGGTCTCGTCTTCTCAGCATACGCAGTCCCTTAGGTGAGACATGAAGTCAATTCGCAACCCCTGTGTGGAGAAGATTTCCGTTTGGGGAACATTCTCCTGACCCCATTAAAAGCGCACAGCTTCGAAGCCAAAGGAGAGCAGCGAACACACCGCCCCTCGGTGGGCTCGGACCACCAACCTCTCGGTTAATAGCCGAACGCGCTGACCAATTGCTCCACAGAGACAGGCGCAGATGTGGGTGGCACCATCGCTTAGTGATTTTATAATTCAGCCTCCCCGCCAAGAATTACAATTGTCGTCTATCAGTTTTACTTTTCCATAATCAAGCCTGGGAGATGCATTCTGGAGATACCGGGGGCTGTCTGCAGACACATCCATGTCACGAGGAACTAGCTTTCTTACTCCGGGGCCGTCGCCCTTCGAGCCTTTCAGTGTTTTGCCTGTTCCCGAGTTCTCTCATTGGCTCGGAGGCGAGAAGGGGTAGAATTCCTGATGTGCAGGAACGACAATTCTTTCAATGTCTCAGATCAGTTCGTGTGCCGAGAACATCAGAATCAACCTCCCGGCCTCTTCAACAAGGGGACGGTGTCTGGACTGTCGGACAGGTCATCTTTCATTCTCCTCCAAATTCGCTTCCCAAAGTGTTTCTAAAGGTTCACAAAGCTGGAGACTGGGATTTCTGTTTTGCTTCATGAACATTTGAACATTTTTCCATTTCCTAACTGACAATATTTTGCCAAAATCTCTTCCCAATTGTACGCCTTGTCTCATGTCCAGGGATGAGGAATTTCCATTTTGGGGAGACATTCCCAAGGTTGAGAATGTTCGCTTTGGAGCAAACAAGGATAACTGGAGATTTCCTGGGGCTGTTGGTAATGATGGGAGAAGAAGCGTTGGGAATGGGCAGATTAATGATCAGAAGAACCAATTGCCACTGACCAGAGTCAGTTACCAGAGGACAGGGATTGAAGTTCTTGAATGAAAAGCAGCACTTGTGCCTAATAAACACAGAGAATCCTGCAGAAAGCCAACAGGTCGAGCAGCATCTGTGGAAAGGTAAACAGAGCTGACGTTGTGAGTCTGATACGTTGTTTGTTCAGAACCCGAGTTTCCTGCATGGCAATCAATTCCCAGACATGAGAAAACGGGTCTTTATTGAGACGGGTTTTGTGAAGTTTGAGCGATAATGCAACCAACAGGAAGTTATTTAAAATCGCCAGCGAAGAAAGCATAGCCAGCAGGTTACGACCCTGGGCGGGGAGTCCCAAATGATCTCTACGCCAACACCTTAAGTGTTCGGCCACAACTACACGCCCAAAGTAGAGGTCTAAACTTTCTCATGGAATAGTTCTAACAGGAAAGGTGAGTATTGGGCTTGTCCTGTCCGTGCCATAGTCCCAACGTTTCCTGTTCCCCTGGATTTGATCAGGACAGAGGAGGCTGATGGGAGATCGAATTGAACTACACACATTGATGAGAGATCGAGCGGGTGGGAAGGATCCATTCCCATGCGTAGAGAGATTAATAATCAGGGCCGAAAATAAGGAGCCACTTCAAGAAATTTGGGGTTCATTCAGCAAAGCTAATGTAGAACTGTTCACAGAAAATTGTGATGAAAGTCTCTCGAGTTATTTTGATGAGAAGTGTTGATGATGCGAATACAATCGATAGGATGAACGTAGATTGGTCAATGTATTTGGTGACAGTTCTGTTCTAGCCCTGTGAGCGAAATCTGGGTCTGAAGGAGTATAAGGGACATTAACAACATCGATCTGAAATTGGACACGTGACAAGGAACAGAGCCATCATTAACAGTTGGCTTTTGAACTGGAGAGGGTTTCTCGTGAAATTAGCTTGAGGCTTGAGGTATGCAAGGTCAAGATAATTTAGGTAAAACATGGAAACACTATCCTCATTAGCAGACAGTGAAAGGATTACAAGACACAAATTAAACATTTTCGACAAGTGATACAGGGAACTGGGAAGATAAGTATTAGAAACTGGCAACAACAAAGTTCTGCAGCACAACACTGACATTAAAAGACCGAAAACATCCAGGTCCTGATTAATCAGATGGCATTGTGGTGCTTTTCTGCAAAACATCTACTTGCAATGTCCTACAAAAGAGTGACAAAACCCATCGCTGTCAGCCTAGGATAGAAAATCCGAAGGGATGAACGTTTGCTGATTTTCTGAAGATTCACAGAGCTTAGACGGGGTTTTGGTGATTGTTTCTTTTCCACTCCCAGGAGCCGCAGTGGTTGAGGCGTTGAGTTGGGGAGAATAAAATGTGCCTGTAAACAGTGTGGGGCTATTTCAGCTTCCCCTCATCTGACTGCGCTGTGAGTTGACTCAGATGTTCTCAGGGACATTTACTGACGCGAGACAGTGTAAGGATTCTCATTCCCGCAGATCGGGAATTCAAACCGTATGCCGGCTTCAGGACAATGAGAAAGATTAATTGGGGTGTGTGAACAAGCTGTGAGCTGCATTTCAAACAGTAAGGTGGAGTTTGGTGCGCCAGGCCCTGTGCGCATCCAACGCCACCATGCTGCAGAGTTCTGACGCCAACACGGACATGCGCAGCAATGGGAACATTCACAAGGTGAACAACCAAAGATAATCACCGTCACTGATTCCCTTCCACAGGCCCAACTTTGTGAAGCAGTATCTTTCACTGCCAAAGGAAACGCCTTTGTCCACAGGTACCTGCTTCATTTCGATCACGATTTCAAGCCCCTCACTCTTCTAGTCTCATTTCCAAACACTTTGCTCATAGCCTCCAAAGAAGCTCTGAGGGTATCTGCTTGTTCCACCCGAACAGTCAGTGGGTTGCAGATTCCCACCAGTCCCAATTTGAGTGAAATGTTTTTCCCCCTCCACTGATTTGAATCTTAAAGAAGAAGCGGGGGAGCAAACTCCCTTTCTTTTCGACGACATTTCTCATTTTGTACACGGCAGGGTTCACACCTGCGTGGGGAAGCCGCAATGGATTTCAAGTCCATCGCATCAACCACTCGGCCCACGATTCAGTACCACACTGACAGTTTGACTTCCCAGGTCTGTCTGCCTGTGGAGCTGAGAAAGAGTGAATCATCGCAGAGTTTGTTTGACTCCAATCACTTCGCAGTGATTCGAAAGGGTTAAATATCTGCACATGGTGTTTGCAGATATTTCGGTGTTTCTCCCGAAAAGATGAAATGAACTTTCAGTGAGAAATTTCAGGAGGAGCTCAGCAGGGCAGGCAACATCTGTGGAAAGAGAATGAGAGGCAACATTTCAGAATTTTGTTTGCTCCGACAGGTACTGTCAAACCTGTTGATTTTCTGTTTGGGTCTCGTCTTCTCAGCATACGCAGTCCCTTAGGTTAGACATGAAGTCAATTCGCAACCCCTGTGTGGAGAAGATTTCCGTTTGGGGAACATTCTCCTGACCCCATTAAAAGCGCACAGCTTCGAAGCCAAAGGAGAGCAGCGAACACACCTGTGCCCCTCGGTGGGCTCGAACCACCAACCTCTCGGTTAATAGCCGAACGCGCTGACCAATTGCGCCACAGAGACAGGCGCAGAAGTGAGCGGCACCATCGCTTAGTGATTTTATAATTCAGCCTCCCCGCCAAGAATTACAATTGTCGTCTATCAGTTTTACTTTTCCATAATCAAGCCTGGGAGATGCATTCTGGAGATACCGGGGGCTGTCTGCAGACACATCCATGTCACGAGGAACTAGCTTTCTTACTCCGGGGCCGTCGCCCTTCGAGCCTTTCAGTGTTTTGCCTGTTCCCGAGTTCTCTCATTGGCTCGGAGGCGAGAAGGGGTAGAATTCCTGATGTGCAGGAACGACAATTCTTTCAATGTCTCAGATCAGTTCGTGTGCCGAGAACATCAGAATCAACCTCCCGGCCTCTTCAACAAGGGGACGGTGTCTGGACTGTCGGACAGGTCATCTTTCATTCTCCTCCAAATTCGCTTCCCAAAGTGTTTCTAAAGGTTCACAAAGCTGGAGACTGGGATTTCTGTTTTGCTTCATGAACATTTGAACATTTTTCCATTTCCTAACTGACAATATTTTGCCAAAATCTCTTCCCAATTGTACGCCTTGTCTCATGTCCAGGGATGAGGAATTTCCATTTTGGGGAGACATTCCCAAGGTTGAGAATGTTCGCTTTGGAGCAAACAAGGATAACTGGAGATTTCCTGGGGCTGTTGGTAATGATGGGAGAAGAAGCGTTGGGAATGGGCAGATTAATGATCAGAAGAACCAATTGCCACTGACCAGAGTCAGTTACCAGAGGACAGGGATTGAAGTTCTTGAATGAAAAGCAGCACTTGTGCCTAATAAACACAGAGAATCCTGCAGAAAGCCAACAGGTCGAGCAGCATCTGTGGAAAGGTAAACAGAGCTGACGTTGTGAGTCTGATACGTTGTTTGTTCAGAACCCGAGTTTCCAGCATGGCAATCAATTCCCAGACATGAGAAAACGGGTCTTTATTGAGACGGGTTTTGTGAAGTTTGAGCGATAATGCAACCAACAGGAAGTTATTTAAAATCGCCAGCGAAGAAAGCATAGCCAGCAGGTTACGACCCTGGGCGGGGAGTCCCAAATGATCTCTACGCCAACACCTTAAGTGTTCGGCCACAACTACACGCCCAAAGTAGAGGTCTAAACTTTCTCATGGAATAGTTCTAACAGGAAAGGTGAGTATTGGGCTTGTCCTGTCCGTGCCATAGTCCCAACGTTTCCTGTTCCCCTGGATTTGATCAGGACAGAGGAGGCTGATGGGAGATCGAATTGAACTACACACATTGATGAGAGATCGAGCGGGTGGGAAGGATCCATTCCCATGCGTAGAGAGATTAATAATCAGGGCCGAAAATAAGGAGCCACTTCAAGAAATTTGGGGTTCATTCAGCAAAGCTAATGTAGAACTGTTCACAGAAAATTGTGATGAAAGTCTCTCGAGTTATTTTGATGAGAAGTGTTGATGATGCGAATACAATCGATAGGATGAACGTAGATTGGTCAATGTATTTGGTGACAGTTCTGTTCTAGCCCTGTGAGCGAAATCTGGGGTCTGAAGGAGTATAAGGGACATTAACAACATCGATCTGAAATTGGACACGTGACAAGGAACAGAGCCATCATTAACAGTTGGCTTTTGAACTGGAGAGGGTTTCTCGTGAAATTAGCTTGAGGCTTGAGGTATGCAAGGTCAAGATAATTTAGGTAAAACATGGAAACACTATCCTCATTAGCAGACAGTGAAAGGATTACAAGACACAAATTAAACATTTTCGACAAGTGATACAGGGAACTGGGAAGATAAGTATTAGAAACTGGCAACAACAAAGTTCTGCAGCACAACACTGACATTAAAAGACCGAAAACATCCAGGTCCTGATTAATCAGATGGCATTGTGGTGCTTTTCTGCAAAACATCTACTTGCAATGTCCTACAAAAGAGTGACAAAACCCATCGCTGTCAGCCTAGGATAGAAAATCCGAAGGGATGAACGTTTGCTGATTTTCTGAAGATTCACAGAGCTTAGACGGGGTTTTGGTGATTGTTTCTTTTCCACTCCCAGGAGCCGCAGTGGTTGAGGCGTTGAGTTGGGGAGAATAAAATGTGCCTGTAAACAGTGTGGGGCTATTTCAGCTTCCCCTCATCTGACTGCGCTGTGAGTTGACTCAGATGTTCTCAGGGACATTTACTGACGCGAGACAGTGTAAGGATTCTCATTCCCGCAGATCGGGAATTCAAACCGTATGCCGGCTTCAGGACAATGAGAAAGATTAATTGGGGTGTGTGAACAAGCTGTGAGCTGCATTTCAAACAGTTAGGTGGAGTTTGGTGCGCCAGGCCCTGTGCGCATCCAACGCCACCATGCTGCAGAGTTCTGACGCCAACACGGACATGCGCAGCAATGGGAACATTCACAAGGTGAACAACCAAAGATAATCACCGTCACTGATTCCCTTCCACAGGCCCAACTTTGTGAAGCAGTATCTTTCACTGCCAAAGGAAACGCCTTTGTCCACAGGTACCTGCTTCATTTCGATCACGATTTCAAGCCCCTCACTCTTCTAGTCTCATTTCCAAACACTTTGCTTATAGCCTCCAAAGAAGCTCTGAGGGTATCTGCTTGTTCCACCCGAACAGTCAGTGGGTTGCAGATTCCCACCAGTCCCAATTTGAGTGAAATGTTTTTCCCCCTCCACTGATTTGAATCTTAAAGAAGAAGCGGGGGAGCAAACTCCCTTTCTTTTCGACGACATTTCTCATTTTTTTTAGATTAGATTAGATTACTTACAGTGTGGAAACAGGCCCTTCGGCCCAACAAGTCCACACCGCCCCGCCGAAGCGTACTCACCCATACATCTACATCAACCCCATACCTAACACTACAGGCAATTTAGCATGGCCAATTCACCTGACCTGCACATCTTTGGACTGTGGGAGGAAACCGGAGCACCCGGAGGAAACCCACGCAGTCACGGGGAGAATGTGCAAACTCCACACAGTTAGTCGCCTGAGGCGGGAATTGAACCCGGGTCTCCGGCGCTGTGAGGCAGCAGTGCTAACCACTGTGCCACCGTGCCACCCACGGCAGGGTTCACACCTGCGTGGGGAAGCTGCAATGGATTTCAAGTCCATCGCATCAACCACTCGGCCCACGATTCAGTACCACACTGACAGTTTGACTTCCCAGGTCTGTCTGCCTGTGGAGCTGAGAAAGAGTGAATCATCGCAGAGTTTGTTTGACTCCAATCACTTCGCAGTGATTCGAAAGGGTTAAATATCTGCACATGGTGTTTGCAGATATTTCGGTGTTTCTCCCGAAAAGATGAAATGAACTTTCAGTGAGAAATTTCAGGAGGAGCTCAGCAGGGCAGGCATCATCTGTGGAAAGAGAATGAGAGGCAACATTTCAGAATTTTGTTTGCTCCGACAGGTACTGTCAAACCTGTTGATTTTCTGTTTGGGTCTCGTCTTCTCAGCATACGCAGTCCCTTAGGTGAGACATGAAGTCAATTCGCAACCCCTGTGTGGAGAAGATTTCCGTTTGGGGAACATTCTCCTGACCCCATTAAAAGCGCACAGCTTCGAAGCCAAAGGAGAGCAGCGAACACACCGCCCCTCGGTGGGCTCGGACCACCAACCTCTCGGTTAATAGCCGAACGCGCTGACCAATTGCTCCACAGAGACAGGCGCAGATGTGGGTGGCACCATCGCTTAGTGATTTTATAATTCAGCCTCCCCGCCAAGAATTACAATTGTCGTCTATCAGTTTTACTTTTCCATAATCAAGCCTGGGAGATGCATTCTGGAGATACCGGGGGCTGTCTGCAGACACATCCATGTCACGAGGAACTAGCTTTCTTACTCCGGGGCCGTCGCCCTTCGAGCCTTTCAGTGTTTTGCCTGTTCCCGAGTTCTCTCATTGGCTCGGAGGCGAGAAGGGGTAGAATTCCTGATGTGCAGGAACGACAATTCTTTCAATGTCTCAGATCAGTTCGTGTGCCGAGAACATCAGAATCAACCTCCCGGCCTCTTCAACAAGGGGACGGTGTCTGGACTGTCGGACAGGTCATCTTTCATTCTCCTCCAAATTCGCTTCCCAAAGTGTTTCTAAAGGTTCACAAAGCTGGAGACTGGGATTTCTGTTTTGCTTCATGAACATTTGAACATTTTTCCATTTCCTAACTGACAATATTTTGCCAAAATCTCTTCCCAATTGTACGCCTTGTCTCATGTCCAGGGATGAGGAATTTCCATTTTGGGGAGACATTCCCAAGGTTGAGAATGTTCGCTTTGGAGCAAACAAGGATAACTGGAGATTTCCTGGGGCTGTTGGTAATGATGGGAGAAGAAGCGTTGGGAATGGGCAGATTAATGATCAGAAGAACCAATTGCCACTGACCAGAGTCAGTTACCAGAGGACAGGGATTGAAGTTCTTGAATGAAAAGCAGCACTTGTGCCTAATAAACACAGAGAATCCTGCAGAAAGCCAACAGGTCGAGCAGCATCTGTGGAAAGGTAAACAGAGCTGACGTTGTGAGTCTGATACGTTGTTTGTTCAGAACCCGAGTTTCCAGCATGGCAATCAATTCCCAGACATGAGAAAACGGGTCTTTATTGAGACGGGTTTTGTGAAGTTTGAGCGATAATGCAACCAACAGGAAGTTATTTAAAATCGCCAGCGAAGAAAGCATAGCCAGCAGGTTACGACCCTGGGCGGGGAGTCCCAAATGATCTCTACGCCAACACCTTAAGTGTTCGGCCACAACTACACGCCCAAAGTAGAGGTCTAAACTTTCTCATGGAATAGTTCTAACAGGAAAGGTGAGTATTGGGCTTGTCCTGTCCGTGCCATAGTCCCAACGTTTCCTGTTCCCCTGGATTTGATCAGGACAGAGGAGGCTGATGGGAGATCGAATTGAACTACACACATTGATGAGAGATCGAGCGGGTGGGAAGGATCCATTCCCATGCGTAGAGAGATTAATAATCAGGGCCGAAAATAAGGAGCCACTTCAAGAAATTTGGGGTTCATTCAGCAAAGCTAATGTAGAACTGTTCACAGAAAATTGTGATGAAAGTCTCTCGAGTTATTTTGATGAGAAGTGTTGATGATGCGAATACAATCGATAGGATGAACGTAGATTGGTCAATGTATTTGGTGACAGTTCTGTTCTAGCCCTGTGAGCGAAATCTGGGTCTGAAGGAGTATAAGGGACATTAACAACATCGATCTGAAATTGGACACGTGACAAGGAACAGAGCCATCATTAACAGTTGGCTTTTGAACTGGAGAGGGTTTCTCGTGAAATTAGCTTGAGGCTTGAGGTATGCAAGGTCAAGATAATTTAGGTAAAACATGGAAACACTATCCTCATTAGCAGACAGTGAAAGGATTACAAGACACAAATTAAACATTTTCGACAAGTGATACAGGGAACTGGGAAGATAAGTATTAGAAACTGGCAACAACAAAGTTCTGCAGCACAACACTGACATTAAAAGACCGAAAACATCCAGGTCCTGATTAATCAGATGGCATTGTGGTGCTTTTCTGCAAAACATCTACTTGCAATGTCCTACAAAAGAGTGACAAAACCCATCGCTGTCAGCCTAGGATAGAAAATCCGAAGGGATGAACGTTTGCTGATTTTCTGAAGATTCACAGAGCTTAGACGGGGTTTTGGTGATTGTTTCTTTTCCACTCCCAGGAGCCGCAGTGGTTGAGGCGTTGAGTTGGGGAGAATAAAATGTGCCTGTAAACAGTGTGGGGCTATTTCAGCTTCCCCTCATCTGACTGCGCTGTGAGTTGACTCAGATGTTCTCAGGGACATTTACTGACGCGAGACAGTGTAAGGATTCTCATTCCCGCAGATCGGGAATTCAAACCGTATGCCGGCTTCAGGACAATGAGAAAGATTAATTGGGGTGTGTGAACAAGCTGTGAGCTGCATTTCAAACAGTAAGGTGGAGTTTGGTGCGCCAGGCCCTGTGCGCATCCAACGCCACCATGCTGCAGAGTTCTGACGCCAACACGGACATGCGCAGCAATGGGAACATTCACAAGGTGAACAACCAAAGATAATCACCGTCACTGATTCCCTTCCACAGGCCCAACTTTGTGAAGCAGTATCTTTCACTGGCAAAGGAAACGCCTTTGTCCACAGGTACCTGCTTCATTTCGATCACGATTTCAAGCCCCTCACTCTTCTAGTCTCATTTCCAAACACTTTGCTCATAGCCTCCAAAGAAGCTCTGAGGGTATCTGCTTGTTCCACCCGAACAGTCAGTGGGTTGCAGATTCCCACCAGTCCCAATTTGAGTGAAATGTTTTTCCCCCTCCACTGATTTGAATCTTAAAGAAGAAGCGGGGGAGCAAACTCCCTTTCTTTTCGACGACATTTCTCATTTTGTACACGGCAGGGTTCACACCTGCGTGGGGAAGCCGCAATGGATTTCAAGTCCATCGCATCAACCACTCGGCCCACGATTCAGTACCACACTGACAGTTTGACTTCCCAGGTCTGTCTGCCTGTGGAGCTGAGAAAGAGTGAATCATCGCAGAGTTTGTTTGACTCCAATCACTTCGCAGTGATTCGAAAGGGTTAAATATCTGCACATGGTGTTTGCAGATATTTCGGTGTTTCTCCCGAAAAGATGAAATGAACTTTCAGTGAGAAATTTCAGGAGGAGCTCAGCAGGGCAGGCAACATCTGTGGAAAGAGAATGAGAGGCAACATTTCAGAATTTTGTTTGCTCCGACAGGTACTGTCAAACCTGTTGATTTTCTGTTTGGGTCTCCTCTTCTCAGCATACGCAGTCCCTTAGGTTAGACATGAAGTCAATTCGCAACCCCTGTGTGGAGAAGATTTCCGTTTGGGGAACATTCTCCTGACCCCATTAAAAGCGCACAGCTTCGAAGCCAAAGGAGAGCAGCGAACACACCGCCCCTCGGTGGGCTCGAACCACCAACCTCTCGGTTAATAGCCGAACGCGCTGACCAATTGCGCCACAGAGACAGGCGCAGATGTGGGTGGCACCATCGCTTAGTGATTTTATAATTCAGCCTCCCCGCCAAGAATTACAATTGTCGTCTATCAGTTTTACTTTTCCATAATCAAGCCTGGGAGATGCATTCTGGAGATACCGGGGGCTGTCTGCAGACACATCCATGTCACGAGGAACTAGCTTTCTTACTCTGGGGCCGTCGCCCTTCGAGCCTTTCAGTGTTTTGCCTGTTCCCGAGTTCTCTCATTGGCTCGGAGGCGAGAAGGGGTAGAATTCCTGATGTGCAGGAACGACAATTCTTTCAATGTCTCAGATCAGTTCGTGTGCCGAGAACATCAGAATCAACCTCCCGGCCTCTTCAACAAGGGGACGGTGTCTGGACTGTCGGACAGGTCATCTTTCATTCTCCTCCAAATTCGCTTCCCAAAGTGTTTCTAAAGGTTCACAAAGCTGGAGACTGGGATTTCTGTTTTGCTTCATGAACATTTGAACATTTTTCCATTTCCTAACTGACAATATTTTGCCAAAATCTCTTCCCAATTGTACGCCTTGTCTCATGTCCAGGGATGAGGAATTTCCATTTTGGGGAGACATTCCCAAGGTTGAGAATGTTCGCTTTGGAGCAAACAAGGATAACTGGAGATTTCCTGGGGCTGTTGGTAATGATGGGAGAAGAAGCGTTGGGAATGGGCAGATTAATGATCAGAAGAACCAATTGCCACTGACCAGAGTCAGTTACCAGAGGACAGGGATTGAAGTTCTTGAATGAAAAGCAGCACTTGTGCCTAATAAACACAGAGAATCCTGCAGAAAGCCAACAGGTCGAGCAGCATCTGTGGAAAGGTAAACAGAGCTGACGTTGTGAGTCTGATACGTTGTTTGTTCAGAACCCGAGTTTCCAGCATGGCAATCAATTCCCAGACATGAGAAAACGGGTCTTTATTGAGACGGGTTTTGTGAAGTTTGAGCGATAATGCAACCAACAGGAAGTTATTTAAAATCGCCAGCGAAGAAAGCATAGCCAGCAGGTTACGACCCTGGGCGGGGAGTCCCAAATGATCTCTACGCCAACACCTTAAGTGTTCGGCCACAACTACACGCCCAAAGTAGAGGTCTAAACTTTCTCATGGAATAGTTCCAACAGGAAAGGTGAGTATTGGGCTTGTCCTGTCCGTGCCATAGTCCCAACGTTTCCTGTTCCCCTGGATTTGATCAGGACAGAGGAGGCTGATGGGAGATCGAATTGAACTACACACATTGATGAGAGATCGAGCGGGTGGGAAGGATCCATTCCCATGCGTAGAGAGATTAATAATCAGGGCCGAAAATAAGGAGCCACTTCAAGAAATTTGGGGTTCATTCAGCAAAGCTAATGTAGAACTGTTCACAGAAAATTGTGATGAAAGTCTCTCGAGTTATTTTGATGAGAAGTGTTGATGATGCGAATACAATCGATAGGATGAACGTAGATTGGTCAATGTATTTGGTGACAGTTCTGTTCTAGCCCTGTGAGCGAAATCTGGGGTCTGAAGGAGTATAAGGGACATTAACAACATCGATCTGAAATTGGACACGTGACAAGGAACAGAGCCATCATTAACAGTTGGCTTTTGAACTGGAGAGGGTTTCTCGTGAAATTAGCTTGAGGCTTGAGGTATGCAAGGTCAAGATAATTTAGGTAAAACATGGAAACACTATCCTCATTAGCAGACAGTGAAAGGATTACAAGACACAAATTAAACATTTTCGACAAGTGATACAGGGAACTGGGAAGATAAGTATTAGAAACTGGCAACAACAAAGTTCTGCAGCACAACACTGACATTAAAAGACCGAAAACATCCAGGTCCTGATTAATCAGATGGCATTGTGGTGCTTTTCTGCAAAACATCTACTTGCAATGTCCTACAAAAGAGTGACAAAACCCATCGCTGTCAGCCTAGGATAGAAAATCCGAAGGGATGAACGTTTGCTGATTTTCTGAAGATTCACAGAGCTTAGACGGGGTTTTGGTGATTGTTTCTTTTCCACTCCCAGGAGCCGCAGTGGTTGAGGCGTTGAGTTGGGGAGAATAAAATGTGCCTGTAAACAGTGTGGGGCTATTTCAGCTTCCCCTCATCTGACTGCGCTGTGAGTTGACTCAGATGTTCTCAGGGACATTTACTGATGCGAGACAGTGTAAGGATTCTCATTCCCGCAGATCGGGAATTCAAACCGTATGCCGGCTTCAGGACAATGAGAAAGATTAATTGGGGTGTGTGAACAAGCTGTGAGCTGCATTTCAAACAGTTAGGTGGAGTTTGGTTCGCCAGGCCCTGTGCGCATCCAACGCCACCATGCTGCAGAGTTCTGACGCCAACACGGACATGCGCAGCAATGGGAACATTCACAAGGTGAACAACCAAAGATAATCACCGTCACTGATTCCCTTCCACAGGCCCAAATTTGTGAAGCAGTATCGTTCACTGGCAAAGGAAACGCCTTTGTCCAAAGGTGCCTGCTTCATTTCGATCACGATTTCAAGCCCCTCACTCTTCTAGTCTCATTTCCAAACACTTTGCTCATAGCCTCCAAAGAAGCTCTGAGGGTATCTGCTTGTTCCACCCAAACAGGCAGTGGGTTGCAGATTCCCACCAGTCCCAATTTGAGTGAAATATTTTCCCCCCTCCACTGATTTGAATCTTAAAGAAGAAGCGGGGGAGCAAACTCCCTTTCTTTTCGATGACATTTCTCATTTTGTACTCACAGGGTTCACACCTTCGTGGGGAAACCGCAATGGATTTCAAGTCCATCGCATTAACCACTCGGCCCACGAATACAGAACCACACTGACAGCTTCCTTCCCTTGTCTGTCTGCCTGTGGAGCTGATAAAGAGTGAATCATCGCAGAGTTTGTTTGACTCCAATCACGTCACAGTGATTCGAAAGGGTTATGTATCTGCATACGGCGACTCCAGGTGTTTCATCCCAAAAGATGAAATGAACTTTCAGTAAAAAACAAAACTAGAAATTGCAGGAGGAACTGAGAAGGTCAGGCAACGTCTGTGGAAAGAGGATCAGCGACAACATTTCAGAATTTTGTTTTCTCTGACAGGTACTGTCAAACCTACCGAGTTTCTCTTTTGGTCTCGGCCTCTCAGCAGACGCAGTCCCTTACGTGAGACATTAATTCAATTCAGAAACCCCTTTGTGGAGAAGATTTCCGTTTGGGGAACATTTTCCTGACCCCATTAAAAGCGCACAGCTTCAGCATTAGGGCATGTGTGAGCTTGTGGCGCAACGGTAGCGCGTCTGACTCAAGATCCGAAAGTTGCATGTTTGAATCTCAATTGGTTCCATAACGTCGACTCCTTACGTTTCAAATCACGAAAGGAGCCCGTTGACTCCGTGTATCGTTTGGCCAAGTCTTGCCGTTTGCGTATAATGAATCTGCCTCTTTGTCAGTTTGGGATTTACTGACCCCAACCACTCCCTTTACAAAAGCGTTCTTCGTAATGCCACTTTTGTTTCTTTTCCTCATGACTTTTAAACTCTGCCGAATCGTTGCCGATCCTTTCAGACGTGGGAACATTTTGACGACATTACTTTCTCTGTCTAGACTTTGCATGACGTGAAAAGCTTCAATCGGGCCAGATTTCAAACTTCTGTACTCCGAAGAGAGCTCTCCCAAATTTCCAATCGACCCTCATCGCTGACATCCCTCAAACACTGCACCACTCACGTCAACCTCTTCAACGCAATCTCCAATCATTTCACTTCGCTGCTTTCTGTCCCATTGGTACTCCAGGGAGCCCAACCTCGTTTTCCGAAGGTGCTTTTTGAGGAAATTAAACAGCACTTTCGCACAAGTCATGAAACGCGGGCTCTTCCGGGATTTGAACCCGGGATTTCTCGAACGCCTGCGTCAATGAATACCCAAAGCAAAAACCACACCCCGACACCAACGAGTCACACGGCTTGCGCGCTGGCGCCCCTGCCCGCACCCTACCTCTTGAACCAGCTGAGTCTTGCTCAGAGGAAAGTCCAGTTGACATTGAACAGGCTGTGGCTGTTTTCTCTGGAACGTCGGAGGTTGAAGGGTGACTTTATGGAGGTTTATAAAATTATGAGGGGCATGGATAGGATAAATAGGCAAAGCCTTTTCCCTGGGGTCGGGGAGTCAAGAACTAGAGGGCATAAGTTTAGGGTGAGAGGAGAAAGCTATAAAAGAGATCTAAGGGGCAACCTTTTCACGCAGAGGGTGGTGCGTGTATGGAATGAGCTGCCAGAGAAAGTGGCGGAGACTGGTACAATTGCAACATTTCAGAAGCGTTTGGATGGATATATGAATAGGAAGGGTTTGGAGGTATATGGGCCGGGTGCTGGCAGCTGGGACTAGATTGGGGTGGGATATCTGGTCGGCATGGACGGGTTGGACCGAAGGGTCTGTTTCCATGCTGTACATCTCTATGACTGTATGAACAGCTGCTTCTCATTCTGTCTCTCTGCTGCCGTTTGCCCGTCCCCAGGAACCGGGCCCTCTCTACTGCCAGAAGATTAACCCGTTTTCTGTCTAAACTTTTCTCTGACACCGGAGTGACCAGTGACAAGTATTGCCCTCCTCAACATAGGGTACAGAGAACAGGAGAAGACCCCGCAGACCTCCACGGGTGTGGCATCTCAACTCTGCATACTGGGCCTGTGTATCAATATTTACGTCGAAGATTTTTGGGAAGCAGATGAGAAGGCGAGGTGCACAACAGTGCGCCGTTATACGGGAAAGCTGCTAAACTCGACATTGAGTGAATAGGGAAGATGGTTTCCCTTCTGGGTTATTCTCCCATCGCACACCGGCAGACATATTGGCGACGAACAAATATTAACTCTGTCTAAATTGCCACATTCTGTTTTTACGAACCGTGATTTCACTCAGAAGCACAATTTACCTGCTCCCTCCTGGATATCCTTCCAGGTGAAGCAGCTCTTTACCTGCACATTTGCTGCTACCTCGTCTACTGCATTCGCTCGTCCTCGTGACTTTAAATCTCTGCCGAATCACTATAGATCATTTCAGGCATGGGAGCATTGTCACAGCATTATTTCCTGTTTCTCGGCCTCTACTGACTTGGAAAACTTCGGTTCTCCGAGGAGAGCTGGCCCAATATTTCAATTTACCTTTATTGCTGACATTCTGCAAACACCGCACCACTCACGTCAACCTGTTCAACGCGATCTCCAACCATTTCACTTCCCTGTTTTCTGCCTCATTCGTATTCGTGGCAGCCCAACCTCGTTTCACGAAGGTGCTTTTTGAGAAAATTAATGGGGCATTTTTGCCCAAATCAAGTTAAGCGACGCAGCCACGTCTGGGATGTGAATCCAGGACCGCACACAAGTCTGCACTGTTAAAGACCCTACCTGGGATCATGCCCCTAGACCAACAAGCCAAACAGCGATTCATTCCTCATCCACCACACTCCTCTTGAGCCAGCTGAGACTTGCTTAGTGTCAAATACATTTGACATTGTTCTAAGAATTGCAAGTGACAAAGAGTTTCCAGAACAGCTGCTTCTCATTCTGTCTCCCTGCTGCTGTTTGTCCCGTCCCCAGGAACCGGGCTCCCTCCACTGTTTCGAAACTTTTCTCTGACACCAGAATCGCCAGTGACAAGCATTGCCCTCCTCAACATAGGATACAGAGAACAGGAGACCACTCAGAGGTTGTCACCTTAACTGTACACATTGGGCCAGTATATCATTGTGAAATATTTATGTTGAAGCTTTTTTGGGAAGCGGAGGCAAGGTGCAGAACAGAGCGCCATTATACGGGAAAGCTGCTAAAGACGACGTTGAATGAATAGGAGAGAATGGTCTCTCCTTTGGGTTCTGGTTCCAACACGCACGCGTTGTGCCATTCTCTTGCATTGCTCGGCAGTTTTTCCACAGAAGTATTCAGCTTTTCATCTGGCGTGTGGCAGGCACATTTGAGAATGAGGTCAGAAGATCTTCACTGCTGTCGTGTCATATGCTGTTGTGCAGACATATCGTCGATGTGCAAAAATAAACTCTGTCTAAATACCCACATTCTGTTTTTCGAACTGTGATTTCGCGCAGAATCACTAATTTTCAAAACTCGCAATATTCAAACTTTAACAAAGTGCTCATAGAAATGATTAGTGAACACCTGGAAGAAATTCTTCCAAACTTACCTGGGGAATTTCGCTTTGAGGGGTCTTGAACTTTGTGGAAGGAAGGGAAATTTGCCTCGAGGCTGTTTCATGTGGAGATGTGTTCTCCATGTAAACTGGTCGTAGTTGACCATCCCAGTGCTTCCCGATGCAGGGCTGCCTGACCCCCAGGGAGGTTTACTTGAAGCAACTGGAGAGAATCCAGAGAGGGAGCAGATTCTGCAAAGGTGCTCAAATACTTTCTATCTCTCTTTTAGGTCTTTTCCTTGTGTATTCCCTCAGTTTAGCACGTATGCAGTTTGCACCCTGGAAAATGATTGCTTTTTTCCTCATGTTCACAATTAAATGTGTAGTTTCGCTTGGAACTGATCCACATTGACAGGATTGGCATATTGATATATATATATGTACACGTATTTAGTTTAAGATTCGATTATATTTGAATGAAGTTTTCCTCTAAACACACCTAAGCCTATCTGGCTGCATGAGGGATTTCAGGTTTCTGTGTGCTGGGTATTATGTGATCAGCAGGCATCTGGCAAACTACAGGAACTGCCACCTATGTTATGTTCGTTTCAGTGTACTGACAATGATCACTTATTTTGTGACTTTTTTTTGCAGGAAGACGTGCCGAAAGAAATCTGAAAACAAATGATACATCAACTTCTGACAGAGCCACTTGATTCATTGGGACTTGAATATCAGCAGTCATTCCAATCAAGAAGACATGGTTGCTTTTGTTTGCTTGAGAGATTTTGGACACTGGTGCGGCAGGAAGAATACTGAGACACCGAGTGAGGGAGATTCAGTGCGCTGACTGTGAAAAGTGCTTCACACCATTTACTCAGCTTGGGGGAATCAAAGTCTCATCCCTGACGGTGGGGATAGACTATGTCCCCGTTCTGATTGTAATTTCAAACCCAGACCAACACAAGGAAAGCTCCCCCAATGGGAAACTGTGGAAATGTGGGGACTGAGGGAAAGGATTCCCTTCCCCATCCGTGTTGGAAACCCACAGACGTAATCACAGCGGGGAGAGGCCATTCACCTGCTCGGTGTGCAGGAAGGGCTTCATTCGGATCAGCCAACTGGAGACGCACGAGTGGGTCCACAAGTGAGAGAAGCCATTCACGTGCCCCATGTACGGAAGGGGGTTCACTCAGTCAGCTGCACTGCTGACCCACCAGTGGGTCCACACCCACTGATACATTGAAGAAACCTGTTAAGTCTTTCATCTTTTAAAATGGGTTCCAGATTTCGGTTCATTAATCTGTAAATCCCAGAACTTCTTTTTAGGAATATTCTCCAGGTAACTTAATGTTTTATAAAGGGAGGTGACACCTGAGTTCAGATAACGCATGAAAGCTGTGAGTTTAGAGTCGTTCTGTATCACAGTCTTGAGTCAGACTTTTTCTATTTCCAAACATACAATCCTGCAAATGCAATTCACCCCAAAGACTTCTATGTGTGAGTGCATTCATGAGACAGAGCGTCTGAGTGTGTCTGTGTGTGTGTGCATGCTGGGTAAAGTGTGCGTGTAATGGTGTATAATTGTGTGAGAAGGTGTGTGCATGGATTAGAGTGTGAGGGGTGTATCCATGTGTGTCTGAGAGAGACCCCTGTCTATCAGAGAGGGTCTGCACGACCGTGTGAGGACTTGTGTGTGTGTGTGTGTGTGTGTGTGTGTGTGTGTGTGTATGAGAGAGAAGAGAGAGAGAGAGAGATTCAGAGAGAGAGATAGGGTTTGTGTGTATTGTGGAGCTGGTTCTCCTGTAGTGAGACATGAATCCAAGGTTTCAGCTGAGGTCATTCTCGTGTGTTCCAAACTTGTTATTAGCCTCTGCTCGGCCACTAGAAATGATTAAGCAGTTAAGCAGTTTCACAACACACACTAGAGAGGGCAAGGTGAAGGGCTGATGTCTGAAACATTGACTCCCCTGCTCCTTGGATGCTGCCTGACCTGCTGTGCTTTTTCAACACCACACTCTCGACTCTGATCTCCAGCATCTGTCGTTCTCACTTTCTCCTCATGGGCGAGGTGGGACTTTTCTTTTATTCACTCATTCACTCTTACAGCCTGTCCTTGGTTGTGGCCCAACTATGCATCCTGAAGAAGGGCTTATGCCCGAAACGTCGATTCTCCTGTTGCTTGGATGCTTCCTGACCTGCTGCGCCTTTCCAGCAACACAATTTCAGCTCTGATCTCCAGTATTTGCAGTCCTCACTTTCTACTCAGAGAATAGGGCCCGTCAAAGATCAGAAAGGCGGTCTTTGTGTGGAGCCACAGAAAATGGGGGACATACTAAATGAATACTTTGCATCAGTATTTACTGTGGACAAGGATATGGAAGATATAGACTGAAGGGAAATAGATGGTGACACCTTGCAAAAAGTTCAGATTACAGAGGAAGAAGTGCTGGATGTCTTGAAACGGTTAAAGATGGATAAATCCCCAGGACCTGATCAGGTGTAACCAAGAACTCTGTGGGAAGCTAGAGAAGTGATTGCTGGGCCTCTTGCTGATTTATTTGTATCATCAATAGTCACAGGTGAGGTGCCGGAAGACTGGAGGTTGGCAAATGTGGTGCCACTGTTTAAGAAGGGCGGTAAAGACAGTACAGGGAACCATAGACCGGTGAGCCTGACCACGGTGGTGGCCAAGTTGTTGGAGGGAATCCTGAAGGGCAGGATGTACATGTATTTGGAAAGGCAAGGACTGATTCGGGATAGTCAACATGGCTTTGTGCATTGGAATTCATGTCTCAGAAACTTGATTGAGTTTTTTGAAGAAGTAACAAAGAAGATTGATGAGGGCAGAGCAGTAGATGTGATCTATATGGACTTCAGTAAGGCGTTCGACAAGGTTCCCCACGGGAGATTGATTAGCAAGGTTAGATCTCAGGGAGAACTAGCCATTTGGATACAGAACTGGCTCAAAGATAGAAGACAGAGGGTGGTGGTGGAGGGCAGTTTTTCCGGCTGGAGGTCTGTGACCAGTGGAGTGCCACAAGGATCAGTGCTAGGCCCTCTACTTTTTGTCATTTACGTAAATGATTTGGATGCGACCATAAAAGGTACTGTTAGTAAGTTTTCAGATGACACCAAAATTGGAGGTGTTGTGGACAGCAAAGAGGGTTACCTCAGATTGCAACAGGATCTGGACCAGATGGGCCAAGGAGCTGAGAAGTGGCAGATGGAGTTTAATTCAGATAAATGTGAGGTGCTGCATTTTGGGAAAGCAAATCTTAGCAGGACTTCTACAATTAATCATAAGCTCCTAGGGAGTGTTGCTGAACAAAGAGACCTTGGAGTGCAGGTTCATAGCTCCTGAATATTGGAGTCGCAGGTAGATAGGATTGTGAAGAAGGCGTTTGGTATGCTTTCCTTTATTGGTCAGTGTATTGAGTACAGCATTTGGGCGGTCATGTTGCGGCTGTACAGGACATTGGTTAGGCCGCTGTTGGAATATTGCGTGAAATTCTGGTCTCCTTCCAATTGGAAAGATGTCGTGAAACTTGAAAGGGTTCAGAAAAGATTTACAAGGATGTTGAGGGTTGGAGGATCTGAGCGAGAGGGAGAGGCTGAACAGGCTGGGGCTGTTTTCCCTGGCGCATCAGAGACTGAGGGGTGACCTTATAGAGGTTTACAAAATTATGAGGGGCATGGATAGAATAAATCGGCAAAGGTTTTTCTCTGGGTTCGGGGAGTCCAGAACGAGAGGGCATAGGTTTAGGGTGAGAGGGGAAAGATAGAAATGAGACCAAAGGAGCAACTGAATCACGCAGAGGGTGGTACGTGTATGGAATGAGCTGCCAGAGGAAACGGTAGAGGCTGGTACAATTGCCACATTTAAGAGGCTTTTGGATGGCTCTATGAATAGGAAGGGTTTGGAAGGATATATTTGGGTGCTGGTAGGTGGGACTAGATTGGGTTGTGATATCTGGTCGGCATGGATGAGTTGGACTAAAGGGTCTGTTTCCATGCTGGACATCTCTGTGACTCTATGATTTTGTCTGGCAGCTCAACTTTTGTATATCTATTCCCCAGAGTAGAGGGTGTCCAAAACTAGAGGGGTTTAGGCTGAGAGGGAAAAGGTTTAAAAGGGACTGAACGGGGGAACTTTTTCACACAGAGCGTGGCATGCGTTTGGAATAAGCTGCCAGAGGCAGTGGTCGAGGCTGGTAGAATTACAACATTTAAAAGGCATCTGGATGGAGGTATGAATAGGAAGGGCTGAGAGAGATATGGGCCAAATGCTGGCAAATGGATCACGAGGGTAATGTAGGAAATGTTGTCGGCGTGGACCGAAAGGTTTGTTTCTGATCTCTGCAAGTCTATGACTGTATTTCTACATATTCTGAACCAATTCACAAGACTAGGAATAGGCCATTCCAAGTTTACCGGCTGTCCTCAATTGTGGCCTAACTGCGCAGATTTCAATGCAAGTTTCAGAAAGATGTCTGCAGCTTTTTTTTAAACATTTGAATGTGCTTTCAGACATTACTGATGTTTCTGAATACATCATTTTAGCTATTCTCAATGTTAAAGGTCAGCCATTTCTCACGCTTCCCTTCCCCATCCCCACCCCAGGTCGCCATCACCATCCATTCTCTCTCTATCATTAGAAGGGTTTGATACAGAGATCAAAGAGGGCTCGAGGCACGAGAAAGCACGGGGGAGGGTACTCAGAGTGAGATTGAACGGGGGGGGCGCGCAGAGACTGGGGGAAGAGAAAGAGAGAAAATAGGTAGAAGAGCAGAACATTGGTGGTAGAGAATGCATGGGGGTACACAGGGTGGGAGCAGACAGAGAGAATTTGGTGAAGAGGATTGGGGAGGAGACAGAGAATGCAGAGTTGCAAAGTGTGAAGTGAAAGAAATTGGTTCCAGAGTGTGGGGAGAGAGAATGGACGGGGCAGTGGGTGGGGAGAGAATGGACGGGGGTCTGTGGTGGGGAGATAATGGACGGGGCAGTGGGTGGGGAGAGAATGGACGGGGGCAATGGGTGGGGAGAGAATTCATGGGGCCGTGGATGGGGAGAGATTGGACGGGGAGCAGTGGATCAGGACAGAATGGACACGGGGCAGTGGGCGGGGAGAGAATGGATGGGGCAGTAAGTGGGGAGAGAATGAATGGGGTCAATGGGTGGGGAGAGAATGGACGGGGAGCAGTGGGTGGGGAGAGAATGGACGGGCGGCAGTGTGTGGGGACAGAATGGACGGGGCAAAGGTTGGGGTGAGAATGGACGGGGTAGAGGGTGGAGAAAGAGAGCAACAATGAATGGCAGGAGAAGGAGGGGGAGAGAAGGAATGGATGGGGGCAGCGTGTGGGAGGTGAGAGAAAATGAGTGTAAGAGAAGGGACTGGATTGGGGAAGGCAGAGGGTGGAGCGATAAAGGGAATGGATGGGGACAGAGGGTGGATGAGGGACTGGACAGAGGGCAGAGGGTGCAGAGATAGAATGGACGGGGTGGGGAGAGTGGCATCTGGGGAGAGAGAGAGAAGGGACTGGTAGGTTAGGGTAGGGAGAGAGAATGGACAGGGGATGCTATGGGTGGCGGTGAGGGAATGGACATGGGACGCTATGGGGATGATTGGATGGGGAGGTGAGAATGCATCCCACCTACACCCAGCATCCCCTTCTCTGCACATGTGCAGTGCAGACTTTTCTGAATGACACGAGAGACGAGTCTGGAACACTGTGTGAGTGCAGTCACTCTCACATCCTGGCATCAGCAAACCACTGCCTTTCTGTTTTAAAAACTAAATAAAGATGTGGGCTATATACTAAGGATGGCGAGATGCGGCTGAGAAACTGAACAGAGGGTCAACACTTTCAGGAGAGGGGAGCTGGGCAAAGGGAGGAGGATGGAAGGATGAATTTGGGTTGGAATACATTGAAAGGCTTAGGAATTGAGAGACAGAGATTTCGGGTAGAAGATAGAGAAGGCTGTTCTGTGCAAACCAAAATTCTCTCATCCTATTTTCTGGCTGCACTGACTGCAGTGATCTGTTTTCTCAAGTTATTAGCAGAGGAGGATTTGCTTTTCAGGCATGGACAAGAAATTTAGTCAGGGCCTGGATATCAGCAGTGTTTGAATCCAGGAGGGGAAATGTTTGTCTGCAGGAAATGATTTCAAATATCAACATGCATTGAGAATCCCCGTGAATACACGCAGCCTGCGTGGGAGTGCTCAAGGGTTCTAATTGCGGAGAGAACTTTAATTTTTCAGCGAAATGTGGACCAGTGTTCTCGCTATAGACGAGCCCTTCATTGGATCGTTCAATCTGCCGAGTAACAACGACCCCTGCCCCGTGGAAACTCTGTGAAAGCAAATTGAATTCCTCAAACTGATTGGAGTGTCACCAAGATTGGGGAGAAGCCAATCGAATGCATAGAGCTGGAGAGGGGATTCCTCGCAGCGCCAGGGACCTGGGTTCGATCCCACCCTCACAGTGACTGTGTGGAGTTTGCACTTTCCTACCCCTCCCCCAACCCCTGTTCACGTCGCTTTCCTCTGGGTGCTCGGGTTTTCTCCCATGTTCCAAAGATGTGCAGGCTAGAGTGGATTGGGCGTTCGAAATTCAGGGATTAGCTGTGGGGTTAACTGGTGGGTCGGGGAGTGGGGGTATGTTCTTCGGAGGGTCAGTGTGGACTTGGTGGATCAAACGGCCTGTTTCCACAGTGAATCCCCCAACGTGTCTGCAGCCTGGCTTCTAGCTCCATCTCTCTGTGCCGAAGGTCCTCCAGTATGTGTATTCCTTCGTTTCCAGCACCCAGAACGTCTCACCTTCTGCAAATCGAAAGACAAGTCCCACCCTGCCCTCTCCAATGTGTGTTGTGTAACTGCTTAATCATTTTTAGTGGCCCAGCAAACGCTGATAACCAAGTTTGGAAACCAGGAGGATGGCCTCAATCGCGAACTTGGGTTCATGTCACATGACAGGTAACCCCACTTCACTGTTACGCTCTCTCTCTCTCACTCTCTCACTCTCACACACACTCTTACATACTCACACGCTCATGCAGAGCCTTTCCGATACACATGCTCTCTCTCAGACACACACTAATACGCCCCCCCACTCACACCCACGCATACATCTTCGCACATGATGACGCTCTATCACACACACACTTTACCCAGCATGCACACGCACATACACACTCTCTCTCTCATGCATGCACTCACACATTTGGGGTGAATTTGCATTTGCAGGATTATATATTTGGGAATAGAAGCAGTCTGACTCAAGATTGGGATACAGACAGACTCACCTCACAGCTTTCATGCGTTGTTTGATGTGAGGTGTTACCTCCTTGTATAAAACATCAAGTTTCCTGGAGAACGTGACTTAACAGTTCTGGAATGTACATATTAATGAACCGAAATCTGCAACCCATTTTAAAAGATGAAAGATTTAACAGCAATCTAGGTTTCTTCAATACGTCACTTATGTTGAATGACACTATAATGTTTTTGTGATATTTTCTGTGTCTTGTGATTCTACACCACAGCTACCTGAAGAAGGAGCAGCACTTCGAAACCTAGTGCTTCCAAATAAACCTGTTAGAATATACCCTGGTGTTTGTGAGATTTTAAAACTTTGTTTCCAGTGAATACAGCCCACACCTCCCACTGTTGCCAGTAAACTTTGCAATTCCAATGAAACAATGAACCTGAAGTCCTGAAAAAATATACAGTTTGTAACAATATTAGCGACTCATTCACTGGTCCTTCTGAGACATGACATTAGTGCTGGAGGCTGAAAGAAATGAGCAGCTTTAAAACAAAAACCTGTTGGACGTCACAGAGTCTAAGCCGGGTGGTAAGTTCAAGTAACCTTTACTACGACCCTCTTTTGTTACAGCTTCAGATTTCCCCAGGAAAAGGGCATACAAAAAGTAGTTTTTAAAGAAAACACCTCCAGCTCAAAATGCACCCACTCTCCCCCCCCCCCCCTCCCCCCCCCCCCCACTTTCTTTGTTGGTCAGCTGAGTTGACCCTTTGTAACTGGATCCCTGGTTCAGCCGGGTAAAACATGCAGCTGGGATGACTGAGTGAACCCTTTCCCGCAACGGCAGTTTCCTTCACTAAAAAGTTCATGAGTGAATCAGATGGTGTTTTTTCCCCCTAAAAGTGGTTTCATCCTTAGATTCTGAAGTCCAGATGACTGAACGAGCTCCAAATCTGCCATCCACCGCAGTGGGATTCGAACCTGGGACGCCCCAGTGCTGGGTTGATCGGAGCACTTGGCCATCGCTCCTTCAATCCCCTTGCACTGGCACGTGAACTCGGTGGTGCCTCCTCAGGTGGGAGGAGCAGGTGAAGCCCTTTTGGAACTTACAGCAGGTGAACGGCCTCCCTCCAGTGTGGACCCACTGGTGGGTCAGCAGTGCAGCTGAGGAAGTGAGCTCTCCCCTGCACATGGGGCACGTGAATGGCTTCTCTCTGACTGAACCCCTTCCTGTACACTGAGCAGGTGAACGTCCTCACCCCGTTGTGAATGCGTCTGTGGGTTTCCAGCACTGATGGGGAAGGGAATCCTTTCCCACAGTCCCCACATTTCCACGGTTTCCCCATTGGGTGGAGCTTTCCTTGTGTTGCTCTGGGTTTGAAATTACAAACAGAGCGGGGACATCGTCTTTCCCACCGCGAGGGGTGTGATTTTAATTCCCCAATCTGAGTAAGTGGTTTGAAGCACTTTTCACAGTCAGCGCACTGAATCTTCTTCACTCGGTATCTCAGTATTCTCCCTGCCACACCAGTGTCCAAAGTCTCTCAAGCAGACAAAAGCAAACATTTCTTCAGGACCATGGGGACAATGGATGACGTATCTGACTCCACCTACTTGTTTCAACTGCAGCTCACAGCTTCTTCACACATCCCAATTAATCTTTCTCATTGTCATGAAACCGGCGTATGGGTACAATTCCTAATCTGCAGGAATGAGAATCGTTTCACTGTCTCGCGTCAGTAAATGTCCCTGAGAACATCAAAGTCAAGTCACAGCGCTGTCAGAGGAGGGGAAGCTGAAAGAGACCCACATGCTGCTCATGGGCACATTTCACTTTCCCCAACTCACCGCCCCAACCACTGCGGCTCTTGGGAGTGGAAAGGGAACAAACACCAAAACCCGGTCTCAGCTTTGTAAATCTTCAGGAAATAAGAAAACTGTACATCCCTTCGGGTCTTCCATCCTGGGCTGACAGCGTTGATTTTAAATGGCTGTCCAGTCAGTGTCGATTCGTTTTGGCTGAAAAAATCTTCCTTATCTCATCCCAGCATTTCTTGCCACAGAGAACTGTGCGGCAGAGTTCATGTATATATTTCCTTGTATGGTATTTTGTAAATTACATTCGTTTTCTGGTTGTTTGTATCGGGTATTTCAGGTTCATTAGCCGCTGTTTAAGTTGTGTTGGTAGGTTTGTGGGCTACCATGATGCTGAGAGGATTGAGTTTTCTGGACATCATTTCCCAGATGTCTTTAATGTAAAGTAATGTGCTCGGGTTTCTGCAGACATTGTGTCTACTTGTGTCAGTTTGTTGGTGTGAAATTGGCACACTGAGCTTATTGGGTCGGCAAAAATGAGGACTGCAGATGCTGGAAACCAGAGCTTAGATCAGAGTGGTGCTAGAAAAGCACAGCAGGTCAGACAGCTTCCGAGGAGCAGGAAAATCGACGTTTCGGGCAAAAGCCCTTCATCAGGAATAGAGGCAGGACCCCTCCAGGGTGGAGAGATAAATTGGGGCTGAGGTGTGCTGGGCCGAAGGTAGCAAAAAGTACAATAGGTGAATGGGGGTGGGGATGGAGGTGACAGATCAGAGATGAGGGTGGAGTGGATAGGTGGGGAGGGAGATTGGCAGGTAGGACAGATCATGAGGACAGCGCTGAGCTGGAAGGCTAGAATTGAGGTAAGGTGGGGGAGGGGAAATGAGGAAACTGATGAAGTCCACATTGATGGCCTGGGGTTGAATTTAACCCAAGCGGAAGATGAGACGTTCATCCTCCAGGCATCGAGTGGGGAGGGAGTGGCGATGGAGGAGGCCCAGGACCTGCATGTCCTCGGCAGAGTGGGAGGGGTTTGAACTGTTGGGCCATAGGGTGATGGGGTTGATTGGTGCCGGTGTCCTGGAGATATTCCCTCAAGCGCTGTGTCTTGACTCTGCGAGGAGTCTCTAGTCTCCCCAATGTGGAGGAGACCGCATCGGGAGCAATGGATACAAGAAATGACATTGTTGGATACACAGGTGAAAGCCTTCGACCGACCATGGCCCGGATTCGATTTCCGGGCAGGGAAGTAATGTTTGGTAGAGCTATCAGCCTGCACTTGCATCTCCCTGGTGGTCTAGTGGTTAGGATTCGGCGCTCTCACCGCCGCGGCCCGGGTTCGATTCCCGGTCAGGGAAACTGTTTTCAGGGGGTTTAGGGGCTCCCCGTTCTTCGGAAATGCTCTGTACAGTTATTTGTTGATCTTCGTCGTTCCTGGGTGCAGCAGTGTGTCGTGGCTCGCTGAAATAGTGTCCTGATTCAGATGTGTTTGATTGTGTAGGGGTGATTGCTTCTGTAGTTAAGTTCTTGGTTCGCGTGCATTGTTTTCCTGTAGACGCTGTTTTGAATTTACCATTGACTGTTCGCTCCACTGTGACATCAAGAAATGGCACTTTGTTGTTGTTCTCCTCTTTTGTGAATCTTATGCCAGTAAGGAGATTGTTGATGGTGTTGTAGGTTTCCTCTAATTTGTTTCATTTTTTGATGAGAAAAGTGTCATCGCTGTAGCGGACCCAAAGTTTGGGTTGGATCGTTGGAAGGGCTGTCTGTTCGAGTCTCTGCATTATTGCTTCTGCTAGGAATCCTGATGCTGGAGGTTTCGTGCGTATTTCGTTGATTTGTTTGTAGGGCTTGTTATTGAATATGAAGTGGATGGTAAGGCACAGTTCCACGAGCTTGACAGTGCTATCTTTGCTGATGAAGTTGATGCTGTGTTTGTGTCTTTGGTTCTTCGAGTAGTGTCTTCAGTTTTCTTTGGCCACGTTGATGTTAATGGATGTGAACAGGGCTGTTATGTCAAAGGACAACATTAATCCATCCTCTTCTATCTCAGTGTCTTTGGTGTTCAGGAATTCTTGGATGGAGTAAATGGAGTGGAGTGAATCTTCGACTTGGGGTTTTAGTCCTCAGTGGAGGTGTTTTAGCCTTCAGTGGAGGCCTTTGACTAGTCTGTATATTGGTGTTCCAAGTAGTGAGACTATGGTCTAAGGGGGGCTCCTGGTTTGACGGGGAGGAGAACAACAACAAAGTGCCATTCCTTGATGTCACAGTGGAGCGAACAGTCAATGCGGAACTTCAAACTGGCATCTACAGAAAAACAACAGACCCAAACCAAGTACTTAACTGCAGAAGCAATCATCCCAACACCCACAAACGAAGCTGCATCAGGAGATTATTTCAACGAGCCACTACACACTGCAGCACAGAGAAACTGCGAAGAGCACAAGAGAAATACGTATATAGTGTATTAAAGGAGAACGGGTCCCCAATAAACCCCCTCCGCCGATTTCTCATTGATCCTTTCAAGGTGACTCTCAAAAATTCGGTTTGACCCTCCATTCTTTCCTGTTTGTTTTTTGTGGGTTTTGAAAGATTTCCCAATCCTCTGACTGAGTATTGGAGTTGGAAGGTTGTGTTGTGGTTGTACAGGACACTTTTTAGGCCACTTTTGGAATATTGTGTACAATTCTAGTCTCCCTCCAATCAGAAGGATATTGTGAAATTTGAAAGGGTTCTGAAGCACCAATGGGTCCACAGAGATGAAGAGGCCCTTCTGCTGTCCTGAGTGTGGGAAGGCCTTCAGTGATTCCTCTGCCCTGCTGACGCACCAGTTGGTCCACACCGGGGAAGGCTGTTCTTCAGCCCCAAGTGCGAGATGGCCTTCAGCAGTTCTTCCCACCTGCTGAGACACCAGTGGCTCCACACTGAGGAGAGGTCATTCTTCTGCCCCGATTGCAGGAAGGGCTTTGCACTTTCCTCCGACCTGCTGGCCCATTGGTGGGTCCACATGGGGGAGAGGTCGTTCAGTTGCCTAAGTGAAGGAAAGCCTTCATCAGTTCCTCTGTCTTACTGAGGCACCAGTCCGTCCACACCGGGGAGATGCCATTCTCCTGCCCGAGTGTGAGAAGGGCTTTACCCGCTCTTCCACACTGCTGAAGCACCAGCTGATCCACACGGGGGGATGGGGGGGTGGAGAGGGGAGGCCTTTTTGCTGCCCTGAGTGCGGGAGGTCCTTCAGCAATTCCTCCACCCTGCTGAAGCACCAGTGTGTCCACACCGGGAGAGGCCCTTCAGCTGGCCCGAGTGTGGGAAGAGGTTCATGTTTTCCTGCAACTTGCGGAAGCACCAGCGGGGGCACCCGTGCTCCCAGCAATCAGATCCCACCGTTAACGCTGCCTTTAGTCACCCCCCAGGACTGAACCTCCTGCCAGTTCTGACAGTGGGTGCAGTGGGAGAGTAGGTGGGCTGTTTTTGTTTTCTGCTGGACTGCAATTGCCTGCCCCACCCCCCACAACTACAACCCCATGGTGGCTCAGGGTTAGCACTGCTGCCTCATGGCACCAGGAACCCAGGAATACTTCCACCCTTGGGGGTCTGTGTGCAATTTATGGAGGGTAGGAAAATGGATCTGAGTGGGTTACTCTTCGGAGAATCTGTGCAGATGTGTTGGGCTGAAGGACCTGTTTCCACACTGTAGGAGTTCAACCATCATATGAGCTTTGCTTTCATTGGAAACTGCTGCTCATTGAGCCAGGGACTGCACATTGCCAAATGAAATGATCCAGAGAAACGTAAGACCGCAAGGCCATCGGAGCAGAAGTTAGGCCATTCGGCCCATCGAGTCTACTCAGCAATACGTTAGTGACAAAAGTAGTGCAGATGAGATTAGCTACAGTGTGGAAACAGGCCATTTGTCCCAACAAGTCCACAGCGACCCTCCGAAGAGTAACCCATCCAGACCCATTTCTCTCTGACGAATATACCTAACTCTATGGGCAGTTAAGCATGGCCAATCCACATGACCTGAACATCTTTGGACTATGGAAGAAAACAGGACCACCCAGAGAAAACCCACGCAGACACCGGGATAATATTAAAACTCCTCACAGACAGCCACCCAAGGCTGGAATAAAACCTGGGTCCCGAGCACGGTAAGCCTGCAGTGGAAAACACTGAGCCACTACATATTGCAACCCGAAGTAGGCAAGCAGGAGGTTGGGAGAATGCAGCAAGCCAGGCAGCACCAGGATGTGGAGTAGTCAGCGGTTTGGGTATTAACCCTTCTTCATGATTGAAACGTTGACTTCTCTGTGAGAAATGATTTACGGGAATGTTGCTGGGGGTTGGAGGACTTGAGCTACAGGGAGAGGCTGAATAGGCTGGGACTGTTTTCACTGGACCATCAGAGGCAGAGGAGTGACCTAATAGAGGTTACAAAATCATGAGTGGCATGGACAGGTTAATAGACAAGGTATTTTCCCTGGGATGGGGGAGTCCAGAACTAGAGGGCATAGGTTTAGGGTGAGAGGCGAAATATATTAAAGGGACAACTTCTTCATGCAGAGGGTGGTACTTATATGAAATGAGCTGCCACAGGATTTGGGTCAGGTGCTGTCAAATGGGACTAGATTAGTTTAGGATATCAGGTCAGCATGGACAAGTTGGACGAAAGGGTCTGTTTCCATGTTGTATGTGTCTCTGACTACTGGTCCTGATGTAAGTTTTAAATCGAGTCCAAGTCACTTTGAATAGTTCAATCTTGTTGAGCTCACCTCCTGAAAAGTTTCAGATGAATCCCTCTGAGAGATACTGTTTAAACATGCTGAGTTGGACAAAGTATCCCATCAAGTTCGACACAAACCCAGAGTTGAAGAAGTCAGAAGTCAGAACACCAAGGGGACCAAATCTGATCATAATATTCCAGGTGCAGCCTCATCAACGTCCTGTATAACGACAACATAACTATATCTAAACTCAATTCCCGAACTGATGAAGGTTAGTGTGCCTAAACCTTTCTTCACTGCCTTGTGTATCGATGTAATCAGAGATATAGGACCTACTTTAAACTGAGCCACAATCCTGCTTCTGGGAGCACAGTGACTAATAGGGAAGGCAAAAGGGAGATTGACCTTTAAATGGAGTATAAAAGTAGGGAAGTTATAGTGGAGGTTTTGATTGAAAGGGCAGTGAAGATTCAACCAGCTGACAGTGGATCTCAATCACATGTAGATCAGACCAGGTTCGGACAGCAGGAAACCAGATAAGTTTTTACAACAAACCACAACGAGGTCATCATTCGACTCTTAATTCCGGATTTATATTGAATTCAGATTCCACCATCTGCCGTGGCAGGTTTTGAACACAAGTCCCTAGAACATTACCAGGGTGAATAGTCTGGTGACAATAAAGTCGGCCATCGCCTCCCCTGAACACATTGGCTGATTGTGTTCAGAGGTAACAAAGGAGCAAGAGGTTTTAGCAGCTGCTAAGTTGTTGATATTACACAAGGGAACATCAGCACTCTCAGTAATGGCACATACTGAAGTCAGTGTCCTGTATCAGAGGGAAGGGCTCGGGAACCATAAGAAATAGGAACAGGAATATGCCATTCAGCCCCTTGAGCCTGCTTCTCCATTCAGTAGGATTCTGGGTGATCTGGCATTCTCCACATTCACATTCCTGACCTTTTCCTGTAACTGTTCATCCCCCGACTCTTCACGAATCTATCGATCCTAGTTTTAAAGTGACATGAAGGCTGTCAACAGAGTTACTGGGGTGGGGGTGGGGGGTGGGGACGGGGGCTCAGGTCGAACTTGGGGACTAAAACAATGGCTTCACACTTCACAATATTTAACTAAGGGAATGTTTATGGTTATCCAATGCTGGAAATTGGGCAGGCATTCAGATAAAATTATTGGTAAATTATGAATGATAGAGGAGTCGGGAGAGAAGTGGTGTTCAGGCACAGTTGGATATCATCAGTATAGATGCTAACACCAGCAGCTACGGTAAACCAAATAAGAACGGAAGACGCGAAAAGCAGACCCTCCCAGAGGATAGAGTGATGCTGGAGAGGGTCAGTTCTGTCATTAACCCTGATCAAGGCTGTCTGCAGGTCGACGAAGGAATGTTCATCCCTGTCACCGTTACAAAGGATGTCAAATATGACCTTGATAAGAACTGTTTCAGGGGTAGAAACCAGACTTGAAGGCTTTTAACACAGAATTCTGGAAAAGATGGGAATGGCTAATTCAACAATGTTACATCCAAACATACACTTCCATTCGTGCGATAATAATAGAAGTGTTTTAGTTTTTATTTCGAAGATTCTCAGCAACACTGAGTAAGAAGCAACAAAATTAACACAAGAAGTACTGCAATTGCTACATTGTGCCTGCTCCCAATAGGGGGCCATCGGTGTGAAATTAACTGTCTACAAGGGGCAATATTGGAAAGGAATTACCCAGTTCATAGCTATAAAAGGGGAGACACATACTGATTGATACAAACATATAATGTGCGGGAGTAGGCCACTGGGCACTTCGAGCCTGCTGCAACATTCAATAAGATCATGGCTGAACTGAATTCAACCTCAACTCTACATTCCAACACATCCCCGACAATCTTTCATCCACTTGGTTATCAAGAACCTATCTACCTCTGCCTTTAAGATTTTGAATCCACTGCCTTTTGAAGAAGACACACAACCCTCAGAAAGAAAAGAAATCATCCTCAGTTTTGTCTTCTACATTTAAAATATGACCCTGTACTTTCAGATATTAAGATAGGGACACATGCTGCATTCAAATAATACCTGTGGTACAGTTAACTATCTCAAAGTGCTTCACATGAACATTGTGAGAATTCCTTTAAAAATCACAAGACCGGAGCACAGATGAGACAGGTGACCAAATTCTTGGTCAAAGGGACAAGTCTAGGGCAATCTTTTGAACAGGTTCAATTTCCCAAACATCAGAGGACAAAGACTTGCACAGCAAACACAAAATAGCAAAGAATGGGGAACAACAGTGTCGTCATAACGTCACAGGATGAGTAATCCAGGGAACATGAGTTCAAATCCCACCACAGCAAGAGGTAAGATGTGAATAATTCAAATCATAAATGGGGAACACAAAGTAAGTCTCAGTATGGTATCGATGGCACTGACGTCAATTGTCCTAAAAACCCATGTTCACCAATGTCCTTTCATGAGGGAAACTGCCATCCTTGCATGGTCTGACTTACATGTGACTCCAGACCCACAGCAATGTGGTTGACTCTTAAACTGCCCTCTGAATTAGCTCAAGCAAGACACCTAGCACTTAGGGATGGATAACAAACATCAACCTTGTGAAAGTGTCATAACAGAAATTGCTGGAGAACCTCAGCCAGTCTGGCAACACTGGTGGAGAGAGAGAGAAAGAAACAAAGACAATATCCTGGCTTGAGTCCAGAACAGTTGTGAAGAAGGGTCACAGCATTGAAATGCTAACTCTGCTTCTCTCTCCACATGTGCTGCCAGTCCTATTGAGTTTCTCCAGTATTTGACGCATTTTTGTGTTTCAGATCTCCATCATCTGCAGTTCTTCATTACACTGACTTAGGGAAGCTCAAATCCCATAAAAGGGTAGAGCAGAAGCGCTGGAATTACTCAGCAAGTCTGGCACCAGTTATGGAGATTAAAAACAGTTCGTACTTCGGGTCATTGAATGATCTTACATCAGGGACAAACTTTTGGGGAAGCTGCAAGAGTAAAAGGCACTGGTGTAACTTCAACATCTGGGAGAACTCTCTCAGCCATGGGGGTCAGGCTGACTCAGCATTCTGGTCCTGCTCATTACCTGTTAAATTCTCCATTTGTTGTTCTTGTTATATTTCTACATGGTTGACACATTCCTATGTTTTAAAATGAAATTCCAGCAGACAGGAATTTTCCATGTAAGTAATCATACATTAGAGGGTTTGGAACGTGAATGTAACTTTTAAACAGAAAGTATTTATTCATGCATGGGGCGTGGGCATCGCTGGCAATGCCAGCATTTATACCCATCCTTAACCACCCTGTGGTTGGTTGGAAAAGTGCATGAAGGTGTCTGAGATTGTCTTGATCAGCACAGCAATCTCAAAGATGGGAGTGCTCAGGTAGAAGTACTGTCCACTCCCACTGCCAAGTCTGCATTCACTTCAATTATAGATGCCATCTAAACCTCCCAGGACAAGGACAGCATGGGATGAGAATCAGAATAAAGCTTCCTCTACTCTTCAATTGCAAGTGAAGCTACCTCAACACTGTCCCCAACAAACACTGCCAAGACAGAGACTGCATTGGGTTAGATACAGAGTAAAACCTCCTCCATACTTCCCCATTCATACAGTCCCAGGAGAAGGACAGTAAAGGGTTAAATAAACAGTAGAGCTTCTCCCATTCTGACTGACACTTAGTTCGTTCGACACCAATCCTCAAGGAAAATTCAGAACTGAGACTATTATCTGGTACTGAATTCACACATCCTAATGGGAATGACAGCAACAGAAAATCATGTCGTGACACACAGATAAAACACACACAATGTGCAACAAAACTAGACTGTTATTAGGATCAAAGACATTTAAATGACTGGAGACATAGTCCCTGCAGTGATCCGAATGTGAGCTGAACAAATTTCACACTTGAAGAATATTCTCTGGGAATGCAATGTCCACCTCACTGCTGTCTATTCAGTTCCTCTGCTCTCGTTCAGGGCTGAGTTACGGATGACCACATTGTGGCGTGGGGGTCAAGAGGTTGGACAGTTAAGGTCAACTTGGATTGAGGGCATCCTTTGTCATGCCAGTGAGATCGAGGGTCGCTCATTTACTCAACTTATAATCGGGGACAAGGGGATGTCAGGCTGGGCTTGTATCAGTTTGAGTTTAGAAGAAACAGATGATCCGATGGAGCTGTATAACATCTGGAGAGGACTGAATGTAAATGTAATGTCAACTCAATTCTAGCCAGAGACTAGTCTCTCATTTAAGATAGGAGAGTTTTGTTTTTCTCACAAGTGTTCTCGAGTCTTTGAAATTCACTTCTTTAGAGAGCAGCATGTGGTGGTGGCACGGTGGTTAGCACTGCTGCCTCACGGCATCAGTGACCTGGGTTTGATCCCACCCTCGGGCCGACTGTCTGTGTGGAGTTTGCACATTCTCCCCTTGTGTCTGCGTGGGCTTCCTCTGGTGCTCTGGACTCCTCCCACAGTCCAAAGGATGTGCATTTGAGGGTGGATAGACCATGGGAGATGCAGGGTTACAGGGATAGGGTAACGAACTGGGTCTGGGTGGGACGGTCATTCAATGTTGACTCGATGGCCTGAATGGCCTACTTGCACGCAATTGGCCTATATCAATCAATAGTATGCACTTGCTTTATGGTTACCGACATCAAATTACATGAGTGGCTTTGGTTATTTCATCTCTTATTATCGTATTCAACCAACTACAGCATCTAGAAACTTGCTTAATTACAATATCCAATATCTGCAGAGTACTTTTTCTTTTTGTCACGACCATTATCATGAAATCTAACGTGTGACCTCCTCATTGCTGTCAAAGTTCTTTATTTATCCCGACATTGTCATGATTTTACTTTGTCGAATGTCTTCCCGGCATTTGCAGTTAAGACCCTATATTCTGCCCTTGTCAACATTTTCCCTGACAATTCTCTACTAAGGATTTCATGGAAAACCTCAGAGTGTGGTGAGACTGCGGAACTCACTACCATAGTGAATAGTTGGGGTGGAAGACACTACAACTAAGGGTAAGCAACCCAATACAAATGAATGTCACTGTCACCAGATTCACAACAGAGTGAAATTTAAACATGCAATGTCCCTCAATTTCTCAACTGTTCCGAACCAGACTTGATGAAGAACAGATCTTGCACAACAACATTATAATTTAAACAAAAAACAATAATTATAAATATGGCAAGTTTGCTCGGGCAAAGTTAAAGAAGATAATCTAATTAATACCAATGATTTAAACCCTTTGATCAAGTCCCCCACCATCTCAGAGACGGAAACTTCAGCGGCAAGTTAAGAAAGAATTTTTTTTAAACTTAAACTGTCCAATTCAAGCAAACAGTTTCCAACATGGATTGCCAAGCCTTTGTGCAATCTTTGGACTATGACTGTTTCACAGACACGTAACTGTAAATCTAATTTAAAAGTCACTGCTGAACACCCCAGTGTTCAGCCATTTTTTACAGGCTGCGACTCATTCCCAGAAAGAGCCAAAAATGCTTTAAGAGGACAGTAGAATATAGAGAGAACAGCTCCTGGTATCAACGAGCAGCAGCGCCCACTGGAAGCAAAGTTGCAGGGGTGGGGGAGCACGACGGCATAAAACAAAAAAATCCGACCGACTCTCCCACTATAAGCACTGTCAGAATGTGCAGGGGTTCAGTCCTCTCAGTGACCCACAGCAGCTTCACCAGCAGAATCAGATTGTTGGGAGCACTGGTGTGCCCGCTGGTCCTTCTGCAAGGTGCAGAATGATGAGAACCTCCGGTTCCACTCGGGGCAGGTGAACGGCCTCTCCCCGGTATGGCCCCACCTGTGCCTCAGCAGGTGGGAGGAATTGCTGAAGGCCTTCCCGCACTCTGGGCAGGGGAAGGGCCTCTCCCCCGTATGGACCCGAAGGTGGGATGCCTGGGTAAAGCCCTTCCCACACTTGAGGCAGGAGAATGGGCTCTCCCCGGTGTGGACCCGCTGTTGCCTCAGCAGGGCAGAGGTATCGTTGAAGGCCTTCCCGTACTTGGAGCAGCTTCTCTAATATGTGGACCCGGCGGTGGGTCAGTAGGACGGAGGAATAGCTGAAGGCCTTCCCGCATTCGGGGCAGGAGAATGGCCTCTCGCCTGTGTGGACCCCCTGGTGCCTCTGCAGTACAGAGGAATTGCTGAAGGTCTTCCCGCACTCAGGGCAGGAGAACAGTCTCACCCCGGTGTGACTGTGCCCATGAGTCTCCAGGTCAGATGGGAAACGGAAGCCTTTCCCACAGTTGCCACATTTTCATGGTTTCTCCACGGGACGGGATTCCTTGGGTTTCTCCATGACCGAAGCTTCAGCTGCACACAAACGCGTGTACAGCACCTCCCTGCGGTGCATTCCTCTTCTCAGTCTGTATAACGTTTACTGGCTCCACAATCAGAGTGCTGCAACAGTCGGATCTCTCTTCCAGTCTCACTGATGCTGAAAACGTACTGAAAGAGGAACCAAAAAGCTTGGTTCCTTCTCACAGAATCATCGTCGAAAATTGTTATAGTCCCGATGGATTCAGTGACTGCCAGACATTGACGTGAAATTGAGGACTGCAAATGCTGGAGAGTCAGAGTCAAAGCACAGCAGATCAGGCAGCATCTGAGGAGCAGCAGAGTCAATGTTTCAGGCAAAGCTGTTCATCTATTGATATTGAAACGTCCGTCTTCAGATCTTCAAATAATCTGTAAAAAGTGATTACAAAAGTTATTACTGTCAGTCCAGGTTAGAAATTCCAAACAAGCAATTCTACTTTCCGCAGAACATTCTTTTCGTTTTCTTCAAAATTGAAAGCACCATCCCACCCCCTCTCACCCCTCTATTCTCACTCCGCTCAAACTAATTCTCCCGATGGTACTGATTCAGGATCTTACAGAGACCGAAAAGTGAAAACATCAAGACAGACACCTCTGAATTTTGGATACCTCCACCTGAGAGTTAGTATCTTTCACGATATGTAGGAGTGAGTAAGTCTGATTTTGGGAAGCAAAAAAAAGTGTCAATTCAGGATGAACCTTCAATGCAGCTTCTTGAGAAACAACCAGACACGAAATGGTTAACATCTGGGGAGGTGGAAGTTGGGCGATGGAGGAAATGAGATATCAAGGCATTGTCACCAACACCAGACAGAAACTGAACACACAGGCAGGGCAAACATTACAGGCAAGCCAGAGTCACAGAGATACACAGCACAGAAACAGGTCCTTCTGTCCAACTCATCTGTGCCGACCAGATAGCGTAAATTAATCTCGTCTCATTTATCAGCACTTGGCCCATATCCCTCTGAACTCTTCCTATTCATATACCCATCCAGATACCTTTTAAATGTTATTATTGGACCTACATCCACCACTTCCTCCGGCAGATCATTCCTTACACTTGCCTCCCTCACCTCAAACATATTAACCTCCTGTTCTGGACTTCTCCCATCCCAGGGAAATGACCTTGTCTATTTATCCTATCCATGCCTCTCATGATTCTGTAAACATCTGTAAGATCACCCCTCACCCTCTGGTATACTGGGGAAAACAGCTGAAGCAATGCGTTTACTTTTAGCTTCACACGCACTGAACTTTACTCCCGTGTAAAACATTGTTTCTCTCCCCCACACTGTCCATGGGAAATGCCAAGAGTGCTGAGACTATGGAGTTGGGGGAATGCCACGCAGAATTCCTGCAATGTGGAAACACGCCATTCAGCCCAACAAGTCCACACCGACCATCCAAAGCGTAACCCATGCGGACACATTCCCCTATCCCATTCCACTACACTCACTGCACACTATGGGCCCATCTCGTATGGCCTCTTCTCCCGAAAGTGAACACCTTTAGATGTTGGGCGGAAACCAGAGCCCCCGGAGGAAACCCAGCAGACACGGCAGGGAGAATGTGCAAACTCCACACAGACAGTCGCCCCAAGGCTGGAATCGAAAGTGGATCCCTGTCGCTGTAAGGCAGCAGTGCGAACCACTGATCTATCGTGCTGCCCATGTGTGCAGAAAGAGGTGGGGGCTGGGAACTTTGTTAATTGTACCACATAGTGGATTGTTCAGTAAGGTTAAATCTCACGGGATCCAGGGAGAGCTAACCAACTGAGCACAAAATTTAGAAGCACGTTGTTGTGGATGCTGGAATCCTTCCTGAAAACAACAAATGCTGGAGATCACAGTGGGTCAGGCAGCGCTGTGCTACTCTATGCCTGGAGAGTGTGGACGTGGAGATGATGTTTCCACTCGGAGAAGGGTTGAGGATGCCAAGTCATTGAGGGCATTTAAGACAGAGATAGGTTCTTGATTAATAAGGGGTCAAGGGTTATGAGGAGATGGCAGCAGAATGGGATACAGAAACATATCAGCCATGATCGACTGGTGGAGCAGACTCGATGGGCCAAATGGCCTCATCCTGCTCCTGGGTATTATGGTCTTAAAGCTGGGCAGATGATTTAAGGGGTTCTCACAAACTATTTCAGAATCCCGAAGACGAGTTGTTGGACTCGAAACTTTAACTCTGCTTTCTCTCCACAGATGCTTCCAGTCCTGCTGAGTTTTTCCGGTGTTCTCAGTTTTTGTTTCAGATTTCCAGCATCCACAGTTCTTTGTCAAATTTATCAAATTCATTTCTTGCCCTTCCCTAGTGTCTGGAACTTCATCTCCCTGATCTACAAACTGTTCACTTACCCTAGAAATGAACACTACCTCCTTATCAAAGTAGACCCCTTTGTTGCAAAATGATTGTTCAATTCTGTGACCAAAATTATTGCATTCGTAATTACTTACACTAGGGTCTCTCAATATCTCAGGCCAGAACACGGCTAGATTGTTTCAGACAGTACATTTATATGATTTGATGTAATTCCCTATTCCCGACTTTACCAGCGTCTTGCTGGGAATGGAGTGTTTGAATTAAGAAGAAGCTGGGACATTTTTCCAACGGAGCCGAGGAAGTTGACAGATAACTTTAGAGATTTTTAAATTCAGGAGGGGAATAGATAAGGTGTCATTTCCAGAAGGCTCAGAATATTTTATTGCTCCAGAAGGTGTAAAAGGGGGTCAACGCTTCAACAGAAATCGAGCAGTGCTGAGAACAGACAACATTTAACTCTGTGGGAACAGGGAGATCAGAGGACAGAGAAATCAGGACCTGTAATCCGAGCTGACACCAGACTACCATGATATCAGTGCTTTGATTAGCAGTGCCCACCTTCTACCTTTACTGAGCCTCTCACTCGACTTGAATGCCACGTATCCCCTCGATATTCCGGATCCAATCCTTGTCATTCTGAAGGCATATCTCTGTAAGGAGTCTCAGATCATAATTATTCTCTTCAATGTGTGCAGTCAATTAATTCGCTTTTGGAACAATGCAGCACACATTCACATACTGAGCTTTTAGTTTTATTTTTTGTGATGGTGAGAATCCAGTTTTGATTGCTAGTACATTTATTCTCCTTGTTCCTTTCTATCATTCTCTGGTGTTTGGTTTCCACATCACTACGTTGCCCACTGGCCTTGATTTGGATTGGCTGTGCTAAATTGCCCAGTGTCCAGGGATGTGCAGGTTAGGTGGGTTAGCCATGGGAAACGCAGGGTTATCGTTTCAAAGTAATAGAAGGAGTAGGCCATTTGGCTTATCGACCCTGCTCCGCCATTCATTAAAATCATGGCGGATCGATCAATCGTCTCAGCGCCTCCTAATTGTATGATCCCAACTTCCCTGAATTCCCTTCCCACGCAAAAAGTCCATCCAACAGTGTCTTAATGAAGCTGTCTCTACTGCTTCCTTGAGCACAGAATTCCATTAATTTACCATTAACCACATTGGTCCTGCCCGGAGTTGCCTCATCAAAATGCAACAGCTCATATTTGTCGAAATTAAACTCCATCCACTACTCCTTGGCCCATCGGCTCATCTGATCAATTCTAATTTATATTAAACTTTCTTTCCTACCTTATTCCCTAAAAGCTGAAAATCTCCATCCCACACTCTCACCCTCCATTCTCACTTTGTTGAATCTAATCACGGGTGTCCTCATCCTGAAGGGTTTGGTTCATGCTGATTAATGGGCCCACATTCAAGGGGGATCTAACTGAAACGTACAGAACATTGAACGGTCTTGACAGAGTGGATATTGGGAAGGTGTTTTCATTGGCAGGAGAGACTAATACCCATGGGCATAGCATAAGCATAAAGGGAGAATGGAGATTAGGAGAAATTTCTTTAGCCAGAGATTGGTGAATCTATGGAATTCATTGTCACAGAAAACTGTGGAGGCCAGGTCACTGAGTATGTTGAACATTGAGATAGAGATGTACAGTACAGAAACAGACTGTTTGGTCCAACTTGTCCATGCCGACCAACGATCCCAACCCAATCTTGTCCCACCTGACAGCACACGGCCCCATATCCCTCCAAACCCTTCCTATTCATACACCTACCCAAATGTCTTTTAAATGTTGCAATCGTACTAGCCTTCACCACTTCCTCTGGCAGATCATTCAATAAACGTACCATCCTCTGCGTGAAAAAGTTGCCCCTTAGATCTCTTTTGTATCTTTCCCCTCTAACGCGAAACCCATGCCCTCTCGGTCTGGACTTACCCACCCCAGGAAAAGACTTTGTCTATTAATCATATCCATGCCTCTCATGATTTTATACACGTAGATTTACGACGTTTAAAAGACATTTGCATAAGTACATTCCAATATATCATCATTTAAACAATGCACTGCTTTTTTTTTAAACAAAAAAGGCTATAACTTCACATTGCGGCACTGCACTTGCCATGTGTTTGCCAATTGAAACACAGACCTGGACCAACTTCGGGAAGAGGCAAAAGACTGAGTTCTGAACAAAAACCGTAGCACACTCAAAACGTCAGCTGTTTACCTTTCCACAGATGCTGCTCTCCCCGTTGGCTTTTTGCAGTATTCGCTGTGTTTGTTCTTCACAAATGCTGTTTTCCATTAAAGAACTTCAATCCCTGTCGTCTGGTAACTGACCCCAGTCAGTGGCAATAGGCTCTTCTGATCATTAACCTGTCCATTCACACCACGTCTTGTCCCATCATTGCCAACAGCCCCTGGAAATCTCCAGTTAACCTTCTTTGCTCCAAAGAGAACATTCCCAAACTTGGGAATGTCTCCACAAAATAAAAATTGCTCATCCCTGGACATGATGCAAGTGTTACAATGGGGAAGAGGTTTTGGCAAAATATTGTCAGTTAGCAGATGGAAAAATGTTCAGGAAGTAAAACAAAAATCCCAATCTCCAGCTTTGTGAATCTTTAGAAACACTTTGGGAAGTGGATTTAGAGGAGAATGAAAGATGAACTGACAGACTGCGCAGAGACGGTCCAGACACCGTCCCCTTGTTTAAGAGGCTGATTGACTCTGATATTCTCTGGACATGAACTGACCCGAGGTATTGAAAGAATTCTCTGCACATCAGGAATTCAAACCCCTTCTCGGCTCGGGGCCAATGAGAAAATTCGGGAAGAGGCAAAACACTGAAAGGCTCAGAGGGCGATGGTCCCGGTGTAGGAGAGCTCGTTCCTCGTGACATGGATGTGCCTGCAGATGGTGGGATCAGGCTGTCCCCATGTCTCCATAATGAATGTCCAAGGCTTTATTATGGAAAAGTAAAACTGGTAGAAGACAATGGTAATTTTGGGCGGGGCGGGTTGAATTATGAATTGAATAGTAGCTTGCTCAAAGACACTGTGCGTTTGAAGCTGCGACCTGTATCTGTGGCGCAATTGGTCAGGGCGTTCGGCTGTTAACTGAAAGGTTGGTGATTCGAGACCACTCTGGGACGGAGTGTTTCTTGTTCTCGCTCCTACCGCTTTCTTGGCTGCAAAAGTGCACGTTTTTAATGGTTTCAGGAAAATGTTTCCCAAACGGAAATCTTTTCCACTGAGGAAGCACAAAGAGGTTTCTGAATTGATTGAATTTCTAACGTGAAGGACTGCGGATGCTGAGAATGCGAGACAGAAAGCGAAACTGCTGGAAAAACTCAGCAGGTTTGGCTGTACCTGGATGAGGGAAAAAACGAATTCTGAAATGTGGTCTCTGATTCTCTTTTCACGGATGCTGCCTGACTTGCTTAGTTGCTCCTGCAATTTCTGTTTTTGTTTTCAACTGAACGTCCATTTCATCTTTCGGGATGAAACATCCAGACTCGCCATTTGCAGATATTTAACCCTTTCGAAACCTGTGAAGTGATTGGATTCAAACAAACTCTGCAATGATTCACACTTTCGCAGCTCCACAGGCAGACAGACCTGGGAAATGAAGCTGTCAGTGTGGTTCTGTATTGGTGGGCCGAGTGGTGAATGCGATGGGCATAAATTCCATTGCGGTTCCCCCACGCAGGTGTGAACCCTGCTGACTACAGTTGAGAACTGTCGTCAGAAAGAAAGGGAGATTGCTCCACGGTTTTTTAAAAATGCAAATCAATGGAGGGGTTGAAGTATTTCAATCACATTGGGACTGGTCGGGAATCTGTAGCCCACTGCCTGTCAGGGTGGAACAAGCAGATACCCACAGAGCTGCTTTTGAGGCTGTGAGCCAAGAGTTTGGAAATGAGACTAGAACAGTGTGGGGCGTGAAGTCGTGATCGAAATGAAGCAGGCACCTGAGGACAAAGGTGTTTTATTTGCCAGTGAAAGATACTGCTTCACAAAGTTGGGACAATGGAAGGGAAGCAGTGACGGTGATTATCTTTGGCTGTTCACCTTGTGAATGTTCCCATTGCTGCGCATGTCCGTGTTAACGTCAGAACTCTGCAGCATGGTGGCGTCAGGAACGCACAGGGGCAGGGCGCAATGGATGACGCATCTGACTCCACCTACCTGTTTGAAATGCAGCTCACAGCTTCTTCACACACCCCAATTAATCTTTCTCATTGTCCTGAAGCCGGCATACGGTTTGAATTCCCGATCTGCAGGAATGAGACTCTTTTCACTGTCTCGCGTCAGTAAGTGTCCCTGACCACATCAGAGTCAAGTCACAGCGCTGTCAGAGGAGGGGAAGCTGAAATACCCCTCACGCTTCTCTCCGGCACATTGCACTTTCCCCAACACACCGCCCCAACCACTGCGGCTCTTGGGAGTGGAAAGCGAACAAACACCAAAAACCCAGTCTCAGCTTTGTAAATCTTCAGGAAATAAGAAAACGGTACATCCCTTCGGACCTTCCATCCTGGGCAGACAGCGTTGATTTTAAATGGCTGTCCAGTCTGTGCCGATTCGTTTTGGCTGAAAAAATCTTCCTTATCGCATCCCAGCGTTTCTTATCACAGAGAACTGTGTGGCAGAGTTCATGTATATATTTCCTTGGATGGTATTTTGTAAATAACATTCGTTTTCTAGTTGTTTGTATCGGGTGTTTCAGGTTCATTACCCCCTGTTTAGGTCTGTTGGTAGGTTTGTGGGCTACCATGATGCTGAGAGGGTTGAGTTGTCTGGACATCATTTCCCAGATGTCTTTAATGTAAGGTAATGTGGCTAGGGCTTCTGCAGACGTTGTGTTTGCTTGTGTAAGTTTGTTGATGTGTAATTGGCACACTGGGTTTATTGGGTAGGCAAAAGTGAGGACTGCAGATGCTGGAAACCAGAGTTTAGATCAGAGTGGTGCTGGAAAAGCACAGCAGGTCAGACAGCTTCCGAGGAGCAGGAAAATCGACATTTCGGGCAAAAGCCCTTCTTCAGGAATAAAGGCATGACGCCTCCAGGGTAGAAAGATAAATTGGAGGGTGCTGGGCCGAAGGTATCAAATAGTACAATAGGTGAATGGCGGAGGGGACGGAAGTGACAGGTCAGAGAGGAGGGTGGAGCGGATAGGTGGGAAGGGAGATTGGCGGGTCGGACAGGTCATGAGGACAGCGCTGAGTTGGAAGGTTGGAACTGAGGTAAGGTGGGAGAATGTGAAATGAGGAAACTGGCGAAGTCCACATTGATGGCCTGGGGTTGAATTTATCTGAGGCGGAAGGTGAGACGTTCATCCTGCAGGCATCGGGTGGGGAGGGAGCGGCGATGGAGGAGGCCCAGGACCTGCATGTCCTCGGCAGAGTGGGAGGGGATTTGAAATGTTGTTCCAGAGGGCGATGGGGTTGATTGGTGCGGGTGTCCTGGAGATGTTCCTTCAAGCGCTGTGACTTGACTCTGCGAGGAGTCTCTAGTCTCCCCAATGTAGATGAGACCGCATCGGGAGCAATTGATACACGAAATGACATTGATGGATGCACAGGTGAAAGCCTTCGAACAACCGTGGCCCGGATTCGATTTCCGGGCAGGGAAGAAATTTTCAGTAGAGCTGTCAGAGTCTTGACGCATCTCCCTGGTGGTCTAGTGGTCAGGATTCGGCGCTCTCACCGCTGCGGCCCGGGTTCGATTCCCGGTCAGGGAAGCAATTTTCAGGGCGTTTGCAGGTTGCCCATTCTTCTCAAATGAGCTGCACAGTGATTTATTGATCTTCGTAATTCCTGGGTGCTGCAGGGTGTAGTGGCTCGTTGAAATACTGACCGGATTCAGTTTTGTTTTTATGTGTAGGGATGATTACTTCTGTAGTTAAGTTCTTGGTTCTCGTGCATTGTTTTCCTGTAGACGCTGTTTTAAATTTACCATTGACTGTTCGCTCTACTGTGACATCTAGAAATGGCACTTTGTTGTTGTTCGCCTCTTTTGTGAATTTTATGCCAGTAAGGATATTGTTGATGGTGTTGTAGGTTTCCTTTAATTTGTTTAATTTTCTGATGACAAAAGTGTCATCGCTGTAGCGGATTCAAAGTTTGGGTTGGATCGTCGAAAGGGCTGTTTGTTCGAGTCTCTGCATTATTGCTTCTGCTAGGAATCCTGATACTGGTGGTTTCATGGATGTTTCGTTGATTTGTTTGTCGGGCTTGTTATTGAATATGAAGTTGGTGGTAAGGCACAGTTCCACGAGGTTGACAGTGTTATCTTTGCTGATGAAGTTGGTGCTGTGTCTGTGTCTTTGGTTGTTCGAGTAGTGTCTTCAGTTTTCTTTGGCCACGTTGATGTTAATAGATTGAACAGGGCTATTATGTCAAAGGACATCATTATTACATCCTCTTCTATCTTCATGTCTTTGGTTTTCAGGAATTCTTGGATGGAGGAAATGGAGTGGTGTGAATCTTCGATTTGATGTTTTAGTCTTCAGTGGAGGCCTTTGACTAGTCTGTATATTGGTGTACCAAGTGGTGAGACTTTGGGCCTGAGGGGGGCTCCTGGTTTGAATTGGAGGAGAACATCAACACAGTGCCATTTCTAGATGTCACATTAGAGCGAACAGTCAATGGGGAACTTCAAACTAGCGTCGACAGAAAAACAACACACACAAACCAAATACTTAACCACAGAAGCAATCATCCCAACAACCACAAACGAAGATTCAACAGGACATTATTTCAACGAGCCGCTACACACTGCAGCACAGAGAAACTACGAAGAGCACAAGAGAAATACGTATATAGTATATTTAAGGAGAACAGGTACCCAATAAACCAGGTCTGCCGATTTCTCATTGATGCTTCCAAGCTGACTCTCAAAAATTTCGGTTTTTGCCTCTATTCTTTCCTGTTTGTTTTTTGTGGGTTTTGAAAGCTTTCGTAATCCTCTGACTGAGTATTGGAGTTGGAAAGTTATGTTGTGGCTGTACAGGACATTGGTTAGACCACTGTTGGAATATTGTACGTAATTCTGGTCTCCCTCCAATCAGAAGGATATTGTGAAATTTGAAAGGGTTCTGAAGCACCAATGGGCCCACAGAGGGAAAGAGGCCCTTCTACTGCCCTGAGTGTGGGGAGGCCTTCAGTGATTCCTCTGCCCTGCTGACACACCAGTTGGTCCACACCGGGGAAGGCTGTTCTCCGGCCCCAAGTGCGAGATGGCCTTCAGTAGTTCTTCCCACCTGCTGAGACACCAGTGGGTCCACATTGAGGAGAGGCCGTTCTTCTGCCCCGAGTGCAGGAGGGACTTTGATCTTTCTTCCGACCTGCTGGCCCACTAGTGGGTCCACATCGGGGAGATGTCGTTCAGTTGCCCTAAGTGCAGGAAGGTCTTCAGCAGTTCCTCAGCCCTGCTGAGACACTAGTCCATCCACACCGGGAAGAAGCCGTTCTCCTGTCCCGAGTGTGGGAAGCTCTTTACCCGCTCGTCCACACTGCTGAAGCACCAGCTGATCGACCGGGGTGGTGGAGGCGCGAAGTGGTGGCGGAGGGGGGAGGCCGTTCTGCTGCCTTGAGTGCGCCCTGAATTCCTCCGCTCTGCTGAAGCACAAGTGTGTCCACACTGGGTTGAGACCGTTCAGCTTGCCCAAGTGTGCGAAGAGGTTCATATTTTCCTGCAACTTGTGGAAGCACCAGCAAGGGCACCAATGCTCCCAGCAATCAGAACCCACCCGCGACGCTGCCTTGGGTCTCACTCCACGACTGAACATCCTGCCAGTCCTGACAGTGGGTGCAGTGGGAGAGTAGGTGGGCTGTTTTTGTTTTCTGCTGGACTTCAATTGCCTGCCATACACCCCACAACCACAACCCCATGGTGGCTCATGGATTGCACTGCTGCCTCATGGCACCAAGAACCCAGGAATAATTCCACCCGTCGGGGTCTGTGTGCAATTTATGGAGGGTAGAAAATGGAACTGACTGGATTACTATTCGAAAGATCAGTGCAGATGTGTTGGGCTGAAGGACCTGTTTCCACATTGTATGAGTTCAACCATCCTATGAGCTTTGCTTTCAGTGGACACTGCTGCTCATTGAGCCCGGGACTGCACATTGCCAATGAAATGATCCAGAGAAACCTAAGACCGTCAGACCATCGGAGCAGAAGTTAGGCCATTCGGCCTGTCGAGTCTACTCTGTAATTCGTTAGTGACAAATGTAGCGCAGATGAGATTAGCTTCAGTGTGAAACAGGCCATTTGTCCCAACAAGTCCACATCGACCGTCCGAAGAGTAACCCATACAGACCCATTTCCCTCTGACGAATGTACCTAACTCTACGGGCAAGTAAGCATGGCAAATCCACAAGACCCGCACATCTTTGGTTTATGAAAGAAAACAGGATCACCCAGAGAAAAGCCACGCAGACACTGGGAGAAAGTGCAAACTCCTCACACACAGTCACCGAAGGCTGGAATCAAACCTGGGCCCCTGGCGCTGTGAGGCTGCAGTGGCAACCACTGAGCCACTACATATTACACGCCGAAGCATTCAAGCAGGAGGTTGGAAGAATACAGCAAACCAGGCAGCACCAGGATGTGGAGTAGTCAGCGTTTTGGGTATTAACCCTTCTTCAGGACTGAAATGTTGACTTCTCTGTGAGAAACAATTTACGGGAATGTTGCTGGGGCTTGGAGGATTTGAGCTGCAGGGAGAGGCTGAATAGGCTGGGACTGTTTTCACTGGATCACCAGAGGCAGAGGAGTGACCTAATAGAGGTTACAAAATCATGAGGGGCATGGACAGGGTAATAGACATGGTCTTTTCCCTGGGATGGGGGAGTCCATAACTAGAGGGCAGAGGTTTAGGGTAAGAGGCAAAATATATTAAATGGACAACTTCTTCATGCAGAGGGTGGTACATATATGAAATGAGCTGCCAGAGTATATGGGTCAGGTGCTGTCAAATGGTAGTAGGTTAACATAGGATATCAGGTCAGCATGGACAAGTTGGACCGAAGGGTCTGTTTCCATGCTGTATGTGTCTCTGACGACTGGTCCTAATGTAACTTTAAAATAGAGTCCAAGTAACAATGAATAGTTCAATCTTGTTGAGCTCACAACCTGAAAAGTTTCAAATGAATCCCTGTTTAAACATGCTGAGTTGGACAAAGTATCCCATCAAGTTCAACACAAACCCAGAGTTGAAGAAGTCAGAAGTCAGAAGTCAGAACACCAAGGGGACCGAAACTGAGAGAGATCTAGGGTTGCGGGTTATTAGCACCTAGAAAATTGAGTCGTGGGTAGACAGGGTGGTGAAGAGGGCTTTTGGCATGCTTGCTTTCATTGGTCAGAGCATTGAGCACAGGATTTGGGACGTCTTGTTGCAGCTGTCACACATGCCACACAACAACGATAGGCGTGGCCCTGCCCCCCTCTGACTGGCTCCCCCTTTTTATATCTGGGGGGAGATTAGACCCACGTGCCTGTGTGTGGCTCATATGTACTTATCCAAATAATTTTCGACATTGTAACATGACCTGCATCCACCACTTCCTCTGACAGTTCATTCCACACACGAACCACCTTCAATGTAAAAAACGTTGCCCCTCTCCGTCCTTTTTAAATCTTCTACCTCTCATCTTAAAAATATACTCCCAGACTTTGAACTCCCCTACCCTTCAGGAAAAGACACTGGTTATTCACCTTATCTTTGTCCCTCATGACTTCATAAACCTCCATAACCTCCACCCTCAACCTCCTACACTCCAGTGAAAGAAAATCCCAGCCTATGCCGTCTATAAATCATTCTGGCAACATCACAGTTAAAAAAAGGTGAGCTTGAAGAATTGACTGAAAGGGCAGTGAAGATTCAACCAGCTGACAGTGGATCTGAAATCACATGTAGATCAGATCAGATCAGATTCGGACAGCAGGAAACCAGATAAGTTTTTACAACAAACCACATCAGTTTCATCATTAGACTCTTAATTCCAGATTTATATTGAATTCAGATTCCACCATCTGCCGTGGTCGGTTTTGAACCCAGGTCCCCAGAACATTACCTGGGTGAATACTCTGGTGACAATAAATTCGGCCATCCCCTCCCCTGGACACATTGGCATGTTGTGTTTAGAGGTAACAAAGGAGCAAGAGGTTTCAGCAGCTGCTAAGTTGTTGATATTACACAAGGGAACATAAGCACTCTCAGTAATGGCACACACTGAAGCCAGGACCCTGTTTCAGAGGTAAGGGCTCGGGAACCATAAGAAATAGGAAGAGGAAAATGCCATTCAACCCCTTGAGCCTGCTTCTCCATTCAATAGGATTGTGGCTGATGTGACATTCTCCACTTGGACTTTCCTGCCCTTTTCCTATAACTGTTCATCCCCCGACTGATCACGAATCTATTGATCCTAGTTTTAAATGTGACACGAAGGCTGTCAACAGAGTTAATGGGATGGGGGAGGGGGGAGCTCAGGTCGAAGTTGGGGACTAAAACAATGGCTTCACACTTCACAATATTTAACTAAGGGAATGTTTATAGTTTATAGCTAAAACGTCCTGAAGAAGGGCTCATGCCCGAAACGTCCATTCTTCTGCTTCTTGGATGCTGCCTGACCTGCTGCGGTTTTCCAGCAACACATTTTCAGCTCTGATCTCCAGCATCTGCAGTCCTCACTTTCTCCTAAATAATCCCATGGAGTCTCACAGAGTGACACAGATGGGTACAGCACGGAAACATACCCTTCGGTCCAACTCGTCCATGCAGCCCAGATATCCTAACCTAATCAAGTCCGATTTGCCAACACTTGGCCCAAATCCCCATAAATATTTCCTATTTTTATACACATCCAGATGCATTTTTAATGCTGTAAATATACAGCCTCCACCACTTACTCCAGCAGCTCATGCTGTACATGCATCACCCTTTGCGTGAAAAGGTTGCCTCTTAAGTGCATTCTATATCTTTCCTCTCCCCTTCCTAAAACTATGCCCTGTAGTTCTGGACTCCCCAATCCCAGGGAAAAGAACTTGTCTGTTTGGCCTATCCATATCCCTCATGATTTTATAAACCTCTGTAAGGTCACCCCTGAGCCTTCGACGCTCCAGAGAAAACAGTGGATTCAGCCTCGCCCTATAGCTCAACCCTCCAACCCTGGCAACATCCTTGTAAATCTTTTCTGCACCTTTTCTAGTTTCACAACATCTTTCCGATAGGAAGCAGGGCAAAACTACATGCAATAATCCAAACGTGGCCTGACCAATGTTCTGTACAGTGGCAACATGAGCTCCCAACATCTATCCTCGATGCTCTGACCAACAAAGGAAAGCATACCAAACGCCTTCTTTACTATCCAATCTGCCTGCGTCTTTACTTTTAAGGAACTATCAACCTGAACTCCAAGGTCTCTTTGCTCAGCAATACGTCCAAGGAACTTCCCATTAAGTGTAAAAGTCCTGCTCTGATTTGTTTTTCCAAAATGCAGCACCTCATATTTATCCATATTAACCTCCATCTGTCACTTCTCAGCCCATTGGCCCATCTGATCAAGGTCCCATTGTAATCTGAGGTAACCTTCTTTGCTGTCCACAACACCTCCAATTTTGGTGTCATCTACAAACTGACTAACTATACCTCCTCCGTTTACATCCAAATCATTTATATAAATGACAAAAACTAGCGGACCCAGCATCGATCCTTGTGGTATACCATTGGTCACAGGCCTTCAGTCTGAAAAGCAATCCTCCATCACCACCCTCTGTCTTCTGCCTTCTAGCCAGTTCTGTATCCAAATGGCGAGTTGCCCCTGCATGCCATGAGATTAAACCTTGCTCCCCCGTCTCCCATGTGGAATCTTGATGAATGCCTTCCTGAAGTCCATATAAATCACGTCCATCGCTCTGTCCTCATCAATCCACTTTGTCCTTCTTCAAAAACCTCAATCATGTTCGTGAGACATGATTTCCCAAGCATAAAGCCATGCTGACTATACTTAATCAATTCTTGCCTTTCCAAATACATGTAAATCCTATCTCTCAGGATTCTCTCCAAAAACTTGCCCGTCACGGATGTCTGTCTCACTGATCTATAGTTCCCTGGCTTTTCCTTACCACATTTCTTAAATAGTGGCACCACGTTAGTCACCCTTTAGCCTTCCGGCACCTCACCTGTGACTATTGATGACACAAATATCTCAGTGAGACGCCCACCAATCACTTCCCCAGTTTCCCACAGAGTTCTAGGGTACTCCTGATCAGGTCCTTGGGATTTATCCACTTCTATGCATGTCAAGATATCCAGCAATTTCTCATCTGTAATATGGACATTTTTTCAACATGTCACCATCTACTTTCTCACATTCTATATCTTCCATGCCTTTCTCCACAGTAAACACTGATGCACAATATCCGTTGAGTATCCCCTCCCGCCCCGCCCCACCCGATCGACTGCAGCTCCACACAAAGGCCGCCTTGCTGATCTTTGAGGGGCGCTATTCTCTCCCTTGTTATACTTTTGTCCTTAACGTATTTATAAAAACCCTTTGGGTTATCCTTAACTCTATTTGACAAAGCTATCTCTTGTCCCCTTTTTGCCCTCATGATTTCTCTCTTAAGTATGCTGTACTGTCTTTATTCTCTTAGGATTCACTCGATCTCTCTGTCGATACCTGATGTATGAATCTTTCGTTATCTTTACCAAAATCTCAATTTCTCTGGTCATCCAGCATTCCCTACACCTACCAGCCTTTCCTTTCACCCGAACAGGAATATACTGTGTGTGGATTCTTGTTATCTCATATTTGAGGGCTTCCCATTTTCCAGCAGACCTTTAACCTGCGAACAACTGCCCCCAATCAGCTTTTGAAACATCTTGCCTAATACCTGAGTGTTCCTCCAATTTAGAACTTCAACCTTTAGATCTGATATATTATCTTCAATCACTATTCTAATGTTAATAGAATTATGGTTGCTGGCCCTTAGCTTTTGCACCTTCGCCAGTATGTACATCCTCATTGTGAATTAGAAAATTTCCTTGTGCACACTTAACAAATTTCTCTATTTGGCGGATAAGTAAATGGGCAGAAGTTATAAATTGGGTCAACTCTTCCTTCATTCCCATCAACCCTACCCCCATTCCCACCCCAATAGTCCAACGGCACTTTACCTTGCAATTGCCGAATGTGTGACACCAGCCCATTTCCCTCCTCCCTCCTCACTATCCAAGGGCCAAACTTACCTTCCAGGTGAAGCGGCACTTTACCTGCTCTTCCCACAACCCAGTCTACTGCATTTGCTGCTCACAATATGGGCTCATCTACAATGGGGAAAACGAAGCATAAACTGGGTGACTGCTGCACAGAACATTTACGTTCTGTCCGCAAAAAGACCCTGAGCTTCCAGTTGCCTGCCAATTCCACACCCCATCCTGTTCCCTGGCCAACATCTCTGTCTCAGGTTTGCTGTAGTGTTCCAGTGAAGCTCAGCACCAGCAGAACGAAGAACACCGAATATTTCACTTGGGGACCATACATCCCTCCGGTCCCAATATCGAATTCAATAACTCTAGGGCCTGAAATCCATAGTATCCTCGTCCCGACCACACACACCAAGCATTGTTATCACACAGTCTGTCATTGCACACTATGTATTCTTAGCCACGAACAGTCTCCATTCACGCTCCCACACAGATCGTTGTCAACTCCCTTTCCTGTCCAACAATTCTTCCCTCGCTTTGGGGTCTGTCCTGATCTGTCATTTACTGCATTCGTCTTCCTCCCACAATATCTCCTGCATATAAACCAACGTTTTCCCAATCACCATCAGTTATGTGGAAGGGTCACCGGCAACTCCTTTTTTTTTTGTTTCTGATATACAGCATCCACAGTTCTTTCACCTTTTTATTGAGGTAGAGTTGGAAATTGTTTCGCGAGACAGAAGGAGAGGGGGGAGAGACAGAACAGACATGAACTTTTGATCTCCGTTGTGACTCATAATGTAAAATCATTGCAGTGCGATCACTTCCCTGAAGTATGAATAGAAGGCTGGAGCCATCCGTGAGTTTGGAGCGGAAAGGTAGCGCGTCTGACTCCAGATCAGAAGGTAGCGTGGTTGAATCACGTCAGGTTCACTGACGTCGTTGTTGGACCAAATGCTCATCTCCCCCAGTTCATCACGGGGTTTAAACACAGCCGTCTCCCTCTGGGCAGCCGCTTCGTTCAGTTGGTGACCGTGTGGAGTGAGTAATATAATACCAATATTTTTACAACATAATCCAGAGACTCCCGCCTTTATGTTTCAATCTATCAGGAGAGTGACAGCGAGTTCAGATAGAAATATTTCCCATCAACAGCAAATCCTTTCCTCTCACTGGACACAGTTAAAATTATCTTTATTCAACAGAAGGAGCGGAAACTACAGTCTGACGGCCCGTCTCCACATTAACGGTGAGCCTGAATTTTATAAACGGTGTCAGTAAAATCCAGTGGTTCACTTATTTGGTTCAATCGATTTTTTCCCAACCGTAATTCACCGAGAGGATGCTGCTGTGTGAAACAGCGGGGGGAATTACTGCAGGGCCTCCTGCGTATGGAACACACCGCAACTGATGTGTTTCACCTTCACCAGTTTATTCCTCTCTTGGAGAAGAGAGGTTTGATGATTCGGATCATAGCAGCCCGACAGAGAACAGGAGAAGAGCACTCAGACCTTCACAAGCTTGTCACCACAGCTGGGTCATCGTGGCCCGTGTATCAGTATGGGATAGTAATCTGCATCTTCTGACTGGAAGCACAGCAAATTGGAGTGCTGGTGGGACTGTCACACAGGAGAAAACGGCTTCGACCTATCAACTGGAGTGGTTCCCAATGCGCAACTCCGCTCACCTCAACTGAATAACTGCAACAAATTACTCAGTGATTCAAAGGAATACTCGGTTTTGAATCTGCTTTGTGTCATGTACCTTCGAGAATTATGTCAAAACACCTTCATTGCTGTGATGGAGTATCCTGTTGGGCAGAATATATCCGTTGTCAAATTTCCTACGTTCTGTTGGTCCAACTCCGATTTCACTCAGAATCACGAAATGTGTGACAGCGCAGACTGAGGCCATGCAGCCCACCTTAGCTCTGCTGATCCGACACAATATGTAAATAAGTGTCTCATTGTGTCGCCTTCTCCCTGTAAATCTGCACATTGTTACATTGAACATGCCCACCGAATTCCCTTTTGTGTCCATTGAATCTGCCTCTTTGTCACTGTCAGACAGCGACTTACTGACCCCACTCCCTATGCGAAAACGGTCTTCCAAATGTCACTTTTACTTATTTTCCTGATGACTTTCAATCTCTGCCAAATTGTTCTCGATCCTTTCAGGCCTGGGAGCATTTTCACTGCATTATTTCCTCTGTTTAAAACCCTAAATGACGTGGAAAACTTCAATCAGACCAGCTTTCAGCCTTCTGTTCACCAAAGAGAGCTGCCCCAAACTATCCAATCTACCTTCATGACTGACAATCCTCATACACGGTAACATTCACTTCAACCTGTTCAGAGCTGTCTGCAATGACTTCACTTCCCCGCTTCCTGAAGTATCACCCTCAGAATTGAGCGTAATACAGGTGGAGGATTCATTCAGACTCGGATTGCGCGGGCGAAAAGTCTGCAATGCTTGTTCTCACTTTGAACAAGTATTTCCCTTCGCCGTGTTCACTGCAATGATACCTCTGTCCCATACCTAATTCATGTCGTCCGATCTGATTTAACGAAGCGGCCTTTTGAGAAAACTAACCTGGCATTTTTGCTCAGGTCAATTTAAGAAATGAGGGTTCGCTTGAGATTGGAACCCGGCACCTCCCACCCGTCTGTATAAGTTAGAAAACCCAAAGCTAGCATCATACCTCGAGACCAACGAGCCAAACATCATGCGCACGCCCAGGTCGTGAAGCAACTGGGAGTTACTCAGTACGAAATACATTGTACATTGCTCCCAGAATTACAAGTAGCAATGAGTTTCAAGAACATCTGCTTCTCTTTCTGTCTCCCTGCTCCCAGGGCGCTGCTGTTTGTCCCGTACCGAGGGACCGGGCTCTCTCCACTGGTGGATAATTGAACCATTTCGTTTCTACTTGCAAGCTGTGCTGGTGGAAGGCAGAGCCCATTCGCTCTTCTGCTCTCTCTCACTATGACGTGAGGCAGGAGAAGTCAGTTACAGTCATGCGTAGGAAATGGGCAACTTTGAACTTATTCCAAAGGTCTTGTTAACGGAGAGACAGAAAGATGCTGTGATGCCGGCACAGAGAGAAATGGACACCGGAGACTCTTCCCTCAGGTAAATTGATATGAGTGTATTTTGGTGCAGCCTGTTTGGTGTTCAGAATTTGTCTTGACACAGCAAACCTGCAGAAAGTCTTTTATTACACGGACGTTGGTTTCTTTACAAGAATGGACCAAACCAGCAAGTCATGTGTTACAACTTGACCGGTTCATTGCCATCAGAGGGAAGAGGTTTAAAACTTGAGTTCAGAACACACCGACAGAAAACTGGACAAGACAACTCAGAGCTCCGAAAGTGTGCAAGCGCAACTGTATAAATTTGACTTGTGTATCAATGTGACATATTTAAATCAGATACCCGACGTTTTGGGAAGCAGATGACAAGGCAAGGAACAGAACAGAACGCCGTTATACGGGAAAGCTGTTATAGACGACATTAAGTGAAAAGGAGAAAATGGTTTCGCTTCTAGGTTATGATCCCAGCATGCACCCGCTGTGCCATTCTCCTGCTTTTCCAGAGAAGTATTCAGCTTTTCATCTGGCGTGTGACTTGCATGTTCGAGAATGACGTCAAAAGATCTTCACTGCTGTAGTGTCATGTGCTGTTGTGTAGACATGTCGCCGATGTGCAAATATAAACTCAGAGAGCAATGTTCACTGGAGACTCTGAGCCAGCTGAACTTGCTCAGTGTGAAATACATTCTACTTTGCTGCAAGAATTGCAAGCAGCAGTTTCCAGAACATCTGCTTGTCATTCTGTCCACGGGGCGCTGATGTTTGTCTCATCCCCAGGAACTGGACTCTCTCCACTGGCGGATAATGAAACCAATTTGTTCCTACTTGCAAGCTGTTCTGGGAGCGGGATGCGGGGGGTGGGGGGGGGGGGTGGGGGGTGTTGGAGGGAAGAGTCCATTCACTCTTCTGCTCTCTCTCTCAATCCCTTGCGGTGAGAGGTATCAGTAACACTAATGCGTGGGAAGTGAGCTTTGATTGTGAACTTTCTCCAAAGGTCTGATATCAGAGAGACAGAAAGGTGCTGTGCTGGCAGGACAGAGAGAAATGAACACCGAGGACTCTTCGCCCAGGTAAATTCACATTGATGTGCAGCCTGCTTGGTGTTCAGAAATCGTCTTCACGCAGCAATCTTACGGAAAGTCTATTGCAAAGTGGGCATCGCTTTCTTTGCTGCGACCGTGCAGCAGTTAATATCTGAGCCCCAAGTGTCCCAGATGAAGAGAATCCGAGTGAAACCTTCACTCACTGACAGCTATCCCCACGACCCTGAGCTGCAGGCAGTCCCCACGGGACTGCAGGCGGTCCAACACGGAAGGGACGGTTAAAAATGAACGTTATTGCTCCCTCAGTCTGTCCCAGAGACAGGCAGTGGGATGGCATAAACGCTTAGCAGCATTCTCCCGCTGACAGAGGCGTTCAGCCCATCGAGTCACGGCGACTGTCTGTCACTTGTCTCTCTCTGAGGTTACTCACAATAAGTGATATCTGTCCTAATAGTAAGGAACTGTATCTGAGTGGTGATACAGTTTATGAAATGCTGAACGTCTTGTCATTCTCGTCCGACCCGGCGTGGTGAATTACTGCAGGGAATGGGTGAAGCTGCAAGGCATGTGTTTCAACTTTATCAGCTCATTGGCATCGCAGAGAAGTGGTTTTGCGAATCAGTTCATAGGAAACCGACTACGAACAGGAATAGACCACTCAGACCTCCAAAAAGCATGTTACTGGAACCGTGTGAGGTTCGCGAGTGTATCGGTATGATAGAGGGCATTCAGACACTCAGGAAGTCGGTGCAAAGGCAAGATACAGAACAGAGCACAGCACCATTACAAAAGGAAGCTGCTCAAGGAAGCATCGAGCAACAGCAGAGGATGGTTTCAATCCATCGACCGCTGGGTTACTCCCAGCACGAAACCGTTTTCCACAGATCTCTTCAGCTTTTCGTCTGGCATGTGGCATGCACGTTCGAGACTGATGTCAAAGATCTCCACTGCTGTCGTGTAATATGCTGTTTCACAGACGTATGGAGACTGTGTAAATATAAACTTGTTTTCTAAACTCCCACATTCTGTTGTTCGAACTGTGATTTCATTCTGAATCACAGCCTGTGTCACAGCGCAGACGGACGCCATGCAGCCCACCTTCGCTCTGCTGATTCGACACAGTAAGTAAACGTGTGTCTCTATTCGTATCATTCGCTTGCCTTCTCCGTGTAATTCTGCATATTGTTACTTTAAGCATGACCACCGAATTCCCCTATGCAGCTATTGAATCTGCCTGTTTGTCAATGTCAGACAGGGATTTGCTGACCCTAACCACACCCTTCCGAATGTCACTTTTAGTTCTTTTCCTCATTACTTTAAAACTCTGCCGAATCATTACTCATCCTTTCAGGTGTGGGAGCATTTTAACTGCGTTAATTTCTCTGTCTGGATCCCGCATGACTTGGAAAGCTTCAATCAGGCCAGATTTCAAACCTCTGTTCTCCGATAGAGCGATTCTAATTTTCCAATCTACCCTCATCGCTGACATTCCTTAAACACGGCACCACTGACGTCAACGCAATATTCCATCATTTCACTCCCTTGCTTTATGCTCAGTTTGTACTCCAAGCAGCCCAACCGAGTTTACCGAAGGTGCTTTTTGAGAAAATTAACCGGGCACTCTTACATAAACCAAAAAATGCGGGCTTGTCCGAGATTTGAACGCTGGATCTTTTGCAAGCCTGCGGAGTCGACGACCCATAGCAAGAATCACACCCAGAGACCAACCAGCAACACCAACACCACCCACAGACACCCACTCTACCTCTTCAACCAGCTGAGTCTTGCTCAGTGTGAAATGCATTTGACATTGCTCTGAGAATTGCAAGCGGCAGAGTTTCCAGAACAGCTGCTTCTCATTCTGTCTCCCTGCTGCTGTTTCCCCCGGCCCCAGGAACCGGGCTCTCTCCACTGGTAGAAAGTTAAACCGTTTTGTTTCTAAACTTTTCTCTAACACCGGAGTGACCAGTGACAAGCATTGCCCTCCTCAACATTGAATACAGAGAACAACAGAAGAGCACTCAGACCTCCACGAGGGTGTCATCTCATCTGTGCACATTGGGCCAGTCTATCAATATGAAATATTTATGTCGAAGTGTTTTGGGAAAGAGATGAGAAGGCGAGGTGCAGAACAGAGCGCCGTTATACGGGAAAGCTGCTAAAGACGACATTGACTGAATAGGAGAGATGGTTTCCCTTCTGGGTGATGCTCCCATCACGCACTCGCAGACCTATCGCCGTCGTGCAAATAGAAACTCTGTCTAAATCCCCACATTCGGTTTTTTCGAACTGTGATTTCGCTCAAAAGCACAACATTTCAACACTCGCAATGTTCAAACTTTAACAAAATATTAAGAGATATATTTAGCGAACACCTGGAAGAAATTCTTCCAGACTTACATGGAGAATTTCGGTTTGAGTGCTCTTGAACTTTAAGTAAACGGACGGGAAATTTGCCTCGAGGCTGTGTAATGTGGAGATGTATTCCCCATGTAAACTGATAGTGGTTGACCATCCCAATGCTTCCCGATGCAGGGCTGCCCTGACCCACAGGGAGGTTTCTTTGATAAACTGTCCCGGGGGCTTCCAGCCGTACCGTGACGTCATAGGGCGGGCTCCCGGTGATGGCCTGCTGCTGCTGTGACGCAATAATGATACTGGCCCCGGAACATGAATATGAATTAGTTCATGAGTCACGTGGTACGGAATCATTCTATGGAAAGTTCTTTCAACTTCACGGATTTATATGTGAGGGGAGGGAAATGGGCAGGGCTTACACCTCGGGTCCACTCTTCCTTCACTCGCAACACCCCATACCCACCTCCCATTGTCCCAAGGCACTTTCCACTGGAACCGCCGAATGTGTCACACCTGCCCATTTACCTGCTCCCTCCTGAATATCCAGGGGTTCGAACATACCTTCCAGGTAAAGCAGCACTTTACCTGCACATTTGCCACAACCTAGTCTACTGCATTCGTTGCTCACCGTGTGGTTTCCCCAACGTAGCATGAAGCATAAACTGGGTGACTGCTTCGCAGAACATCTCGGTTCTGCCCGCAAAAATAGACCTTGAGCTTCTGGTGCCTGTCACTTTAACACACCACCCTGTTCCCTCGCCAACTTCTTTGTCTCAGGCATGCAGCAGTGTTCCAGCAAAGCTAAGCTTCTGATGGAAGACCAACGCCTCATTTTTCCACTTGGAGATCCTATAGCCCTCCAGTCTTCAACATCGAGTTCAATATTGTTTGGACCCGAACTCCCCCATGCCCTTGACCCTTACCTCACCCACACGAGGCCTTGTTATCACATAGTCTGCTGTTACACACGACTTATTGTTAGCCAGGAACAGTCTGTATTAACAGTTACTCACTCTCCTACACAGATCGTTATTCACTCCTTTCGCCCTCCAATGTTCTCTCTCTGAACTGGTGGCAAAGAGAGCAATGTGGGCTGGTATCCCTGAGTCAGCTGTTTGTCCCATCTCCAGGAACCGGGTTCTCTCCACTGGTGGATAATTAAACCATTTTGTTGTGTAAATATAAACTTTTCTAAATTCCCACCTTCCGTTGGTCGAACTGTGAGTTCACTCTGAATCACAACACGTGTCACAGCGCATTTGGAGGCCCACCTTAGCTCTGCTGGTTCTACACAGTAAGTAAATGAGAGTCTCTGTTCGTATCATTCTCTTGCCTTCTCTCTGTAAATCTCCACATTGTTACTTTGAACATGACCACCAAATTCCCTTTTGTGTTCGTGAATCTGCCTATTTGTCACGGTCAGACAGAGATTTACGGATCCGAACCACTCCCTGTGCGAAAATGTTCTTCCTAATGTCACTTTTACTTTTTTATCCAAATGCCTTGAAATCTCTGCCAATTTTTTGGGAAATTGAAAGGATTCTCATTCCTGCACATGAGGCTGAATTGATTGAATTTCTAACGTAAAGGACTGCGGATGCTGAGAATCTGAGACAGAAAGAGGAACTGCTGGAGAAACTCAGCAGGTGTGGCAGTACCTGTGGGAGAAAACAGAGTTCTGAAATATTGTCTCTGATTCTCATTCCACCGATGGTGCCTGACCTCCTGAGTTGCCCCTGCAATTTCTGTTTTTGCTTTTAACTGAAAGTTCATTTCATCTTTCGGGATGAAACAACCAGACTCTCCATTTGCAGATATTTAACCCTTTCGAAACCTGTGAAGTGATTGGATTCAAACAAACCCAGCAATAATTTACTCTTTCTCAGCTCCACAGGCAGACCGACCTGGGAAATGAAGCTGTCAGTGTGGTTCTTTATTCGTGGGCCGAGTGGTTATTGCGACGGACTTTAAATCTATTGCATTTTCCCCACGCAGGTGTGAACCCTGCCGACTACAAAATGAGAAATGTCATCAAAACGAAAGGGAGACTGTTCCCCGGTTTCTTCTTTAAGATTCAAATCAGTGGAGGGTGAAAGATGTTTCAGTCACTTTGGGACTGGTCGGGAATCTGTAGCCCACTGCGTGGTCAGGGTGGTACAAGCAGAAACCCACAGAGCTGCTTTTGAGGCGATGAGTCAAGTATTTGGAAATGGGACTAGAACAGTGAGGGGCATGAAGTCGTGATCGAAATGAAGAAGGCACCTGAGGATTAATATGTTTTATTTGCCAGTGAAAGATACTGCTTCACAAAGTTGGGACAATGGAAGGGAAGCAGTGACGGTGATTATGTTTGGCTGTTCACAATGTGAATGTGCCCATTGCTGCGCATGTCCGTGTTAATGTCAGAATTCTACAGCATGGCGGTGTCACGTACGCACAGGGTGCAATGGATGACGCATCTGACTCCACCTACCTGTTTGAAATGCAGCTCACAGCGACTTCACACACCCCAATTAATCTTTCTCATTGTCCGGAAGCTGGCATGTGGTTTGAATTCCTGATCTGCAGGAACGAGATTCTTTTAACTGTCTCGCGTCAGTGACTGTTCCTGAGAACATCAGAGACAAGTCACAGCGCTGTCAGATGAGGGGAAGATGAAAGAGCCCCAAACACTGCTCACGGGCACATTTCACTTTCCCCAAGTCACCGCCCCAACCACTGCCACTCTTGGGAGTTGGAAAGGAACAAACACCAAAACCCAGTCTCATATTTGTGAATCTTCCGAAAATAAGGAAACTGTTCACCCCTTCGGGTCTTCCATCCTGGGCTGACAGGGGTGATTTTAAATGGCTGTCCAGTCAGTGTCGATTCTTTTTGGCTGAAAAAATCTTCCTTATCTCATCCCAGCATTTCTTGCCACAGAGAACTGTGCGGCAGAGTTCATGTATATATTTCCTTGTATGGCATTTTGTAAATAACATTCGTTTGCTGGTTGTTTGTATCGGGTATTTCAGGTTCATTAGCCGCTGTTCAAGTGTGTTGGTAGGTTTGTGGGCTACCATGATGCTGAGAGGGTTGAGTTGTCTGGACATCATTTCACAGATGTATTTAATGTAAAGTAATGTGGCTAGGGTTTCTGCAGACGTTGTGTCTGTTTGTGTCAATTTGTTGATGTGAAATCAGCACACTGGGTTTATTGGGTAGGCAAAAGTGAGGACTGGAGATGCTGGAAGCCAGAGTTTAGATCAGAATGGTGCTGGAAAAGCACAGCAGGTCAGACAGCTTCCGAGGAGCAGGAAAACCGACGTTTCAGGCAAAAGCCCTTCATCAGGAATAGAGGCAGGACGCCTTCAGGGTAGAGAGATAAATTGGGGGTGGGGATGGAGCTGGGGCGAAGGTAGCAAAGAGTAAAATATGTGAATGGTGGTGGGGATGGAGGTGACAGGTCAGAGAGGAGTGTTTAGCGAATAGGTGGGAAGGGAGATTGGCAAGTAGGACAGGTCATGAGGACAGCACTGAGCTGGAAGGTTGGAACTGAGGTAAGGTGAGGGAGGGGGAATGAGGAAACTGGTGAAGTCCACATTGATGCCCTGGGGTTGAAGTGTTCAGAGGCGGAAGATGAGGTGTTCTTCCTCCAGGCGTCGGGTGGGGAAGCAGCGGCGACGAAGGAGGCCCAGGACCTACATGTCCTCGACCGAGTGGGAGGGGGAGTTGAAATGTTGGGGCATAGGGCGATGGGGTTGATAGTTGCGGGTGTCCCGGAGATATGACTTGACTCTCCAGTCTCCCCAGTGTTGGAGTGATCGCATCGGGAGCAATGGATACATAAAATTACATTGGTGGCTGTCCCAGTGAAAGTCTTCTTACAACCCTGGCCTGGGTTTGATTCCCGGGCAGCGAAACAATTTTTGGCAGAGATACCATCTCTAGCGCATGTCTCCCTGGTGGTCTAGTGGTTAGGATTCGGCGCTTTCACCGCCGCGGCCCGGGTTCGATTCCCGGTCAGGGAAGCCATTTTTCGTGTTTGGGTCACTACTGTCGTGTGTGGGTGTGTGAGACTCTGAGTTTCCAGTCACATTGACGTTTAAAACCGAACTATGCAGACCGACCGCCTCCTCCTTGTTTTCAATGTCCAAATCCTGGTGACTCAAGCGACTGTCAGACTTCGATGTGATGTTTGGTCTGAGATTTCTGCTTCCAAATTCTTCTCTTGTAATATTCCTGTGGAAAGATTGCAAAGGTCATCGCTGTCAGTCCACAATAGAAAATCAAAACACACAATTCTAGTTTCTGTGGAACATTCTGACCTCTCTTAATACCCAAGATCTTTGTGCTGATCTATTTGTAAATATATTCAGCAGGGAAATGTGGTGTATTGGCATACTCCATGAAGAGTTCACATGGACTCAAGTTGTTGAATGGACATCTATCATGCGGTCTTGACGTTCTTACTGAAGATATACAATATGCTGCGGTTAAATATTACGAGCCGAGTGCCAACTGCAAATCAGGCTTTTAGAGCCACAAACATTCCATCAAATATGTACCATATACCCCAGACTTATCTGTCTTATATTAATGCACGGTTGTCTTAGATTCCCAGAAGACTCGGATTTAAGAATCAAATGTGAATTTTTATAAAAGAAGCCATGTTTTTGGATTCCTTCCATGTCATACTAACTGTATTACTGGAAATACATCCATACTACACCGGGATTCGTGGATCAATGACGTGAGGCTTATCTTTACCCGCTTATAATTTTCTGTTGCATAAATGTTTCGACGAATGCCAATATTTTTCACCAGCCATAGAGTCGGAGACGTAAAGCACAGAAACAGACCCTTCAATCTAAATTGTCCATGCCGATCGGATATGCAAAATTCATCTTGTCCCATTTGCCAGAACTTGGTCCATATCCCACTAAATCCTTCCTATTCATATATCCATCCCGATGCCGCCACCAGCCTCCACCACTTCCTCTGGCAGCTCATTCCATGCATGCACAACCCTCTGCATGAAAAGGTTGACTGCAAGGTCCCTTTTAAATGTTTCCCCTCTCGCCCTCTCGTTCTGCACTCCCCCATCCCAGGGAAAAGACCTTGTCTATTCACGCCATTCACGACCGTCAAGTTTTTCTAAACCTCTTTGAAAAAAATCACTCAGCCTGCGATGCTCCTTGGAAAGTAGCCCCATCCTATTCAGCCTCTCCCTGTGGTTTAAAACTCTTACCCTGGCAACATCCTTGTGAATCTTTTCTCAATCCTTTCAAGTTTCACAACATTGAAAGTCCCCTTCTCGTCTCGAACCTGTTCCCTATTTTAGTTGACCTTTTCACCCTGGAGGGAAAAAAGCCTCTGACGATCATAAAATCCCTCCAGGGTGGAAACAGACGATTCAGCCCAACAAGTCAACACCGACCCTCCAAAGATGAACCCACAGGGACTCATTCCCCTACCCCTATTACTCTATATTTATCCCTGACTAATGCACCTACGTACACATCCCTCAACACTGGGGCAATTTACACACAGACAATCCAACTTAACCCTCCTATCCCTGGACACGATGGGTAATTTAGCATGGCTCATCCAACCTAACCTACACATTTTTGGAATGTAGGAGGAAGCCCTTGCAGACACGAGAGGTGGCGTGCCGGAAGAATGTGCAAACTCCACACAGTCACCCGAGACTGAAATTAAACTCGGGTCTCTGGCACTGTGTGGCATCAGTGCAAACCACTGAGCTACCCTGCCACCCCAGTCCAGCCAATCTGTGTCTCATCATTTTGTCGAGGTCTCCCCTCAGCCTCTGTCTTCCCAGAGAAAAATAAATCAGGCTTATGCCACTTCTCCTCATAACTAGAGCCCTTCAGACCAGGCAATGTCCTGGTGAATGTCGTTGTCTGCACCCTCTGCCAGAGCACCCACATCCTTCCGGTAGTGTGGCGACCAGAAATGAACGTAGTATTCCGAATGTGGCCAGAATAAATAGCTGTAACATAACTCGCCAACTCTTACACTCAAGGAAGCGTGCTGTGTTTCTCCTTGACCACCGTACCGACCTGCTTTACCACTTCCACGGATCAATATGCCTAAATCATTCAGTATGCCAGTGCTGCTATGAGTTCTGCCATTTATCATACAATTCTTACATTTCCTTCGTCTCTAGCTTTGGACTTCCTCTACCGTGGGGAATAGACATATAAAGTTGAGCAGCAAGACAAATTTCAACAGGAATAAAATGTCGAGCCACAGGGAAAAATACAATTATGGCTCCAGCTTTTTTCTCCTATTGACATTTGGATGATTAAAACCTGTCAGTCACACCAGCCTCTCCCAGAGCGTATTGCACATGCTTCGTGGTGTCAGCTAGCACTGCGCATGTGCTGCGGTGTCAGCAAAAGCACTGAGCATGCTCGTCACTGTCCGCGGAAACGACCCCTGACTTTCTTGTGGAGGACCAATGGTGAGACCTGAAGGGCTGGCAGAAGCCTGGTCCTCCTGCCAATCAGAGAGACCCCTTTGTCTGAATGCAGAATGTAGGCCATGAGCTTCTGAGCTGCTGTTGCTCCTCTCTCTCTAAAGAAGATTGAACTTAGTCCCAGACTGCAACATATTTACTCTGTCCAACATCTGTGGGTACGGCATTCTCTTTTCTCACCCACTTTTCCATTTATTTTTCATTCTGGGTTTCAGTTGCTGTCTTGCATGAACTGAAGGGAAAGGGAATGAATCCAGGGAGGATACAGAATCTGGAAAAGTTGTTCCAGGGCTGTGTTTCAATTGGCAAACGCATGGCAAATGCAGTACCACAATGTAAAGTTTTTGACTTTGTTTTGGAAAAAAATAAGCAGGAAGGAGGTGCATGGTTTAAATGTTCATATACTGGGATGTGGAGGAAGTGAGGACTGCAGATTCTGGAGATCAGCGTCAAGTGTGTTGCTGGCAAACACAACAGGTCAGGCAGCATTCCAGGAGCAGAAAAGTCAACGTTTTTGGCCCGAACTTTTCATCAGGAATGATGTGTGGATGTACAAATGGACCTCAGTGTCCTTCAAGATTAGTCAATGCCAGTTGTCAGGCAGGTCCAGCAAGCAATGAGCAAGGCGGTACATTAGCAAGAGGAGTTCAAAAATGGGGATGTCTTCCTGCAGTTTTGGGCGGTGGGGGGGTGGTCATTTAATATATTCAAGCCTGAGTTAATCTGAGTTTTGAACAATAAAGAAGTGGATGGTTATGGGGGAAAGCAAAAAAATGGTTTTGAGACCAGTATAGAACAGTTAGAGTCATACAACACAGAAATAAACACTTCAGCCCAACTAGCCCAATGCTTTGTTCTCATACTTAACCAATCCCACTTGCCAGTATTTGGCTCATATCCCTCTGACACAAAGCTGATCCTTTTTTCTAAAAGCTGGAACTTCTTCTCAAGGATACTATGTCCTTGGCTTCATTTGGAGGGGTTGTAAAACAGTCCCGGGCTCCAAAACGACTAGTTTAGTACAGAGATTAAAAGTATATCGGGAGGCCTTTTTGTTTTTATGTGAACAGATAAGACTTTATATCAAAGCTTTTAAGTTTTTGAAGTGACGTGCATAATAAAAGAGGAGGGGTCAGTCGTGAGAGCTGAAATCTTGCTTGAGTGAGTTCAGCAGTAGACTGTGTGGAGAAAAGCTATTAAACCCTCTCTCCTTCTATCTTCCTAACTCTGACCTGTAAGCTTCTGTTTCAGTTTTACTCTCTGTTTAAGAGGTGTGTTCATTGGGACTGTTGTGTACACTTGGAACAGCATATTTAAGTCTAGTTTCGAGAGGCTGAGTTCTGTGGGTATTCTCTATTCTGTTCTTTGTGTTTCCTTCCACAATCTTGCGAATACACTTCTGTTTCAAATACTGGTAGTCAACTACCTAACTTACTCTGGGTAATTTTCACTGTACACTTACCGAAACAAATAGCAAACTTAAGGTCTGGGCTACCTGCTGAAGAATGTTTTGAGTGGTCTAGCCTAGACTATAACACCTCAGAACCTTTCCCATTCATGTCCTTATCCAAATTTAAACATTGTAACTGTGCCTGCATCCCACGCTTCCTCTGGACATTCATTCCACACACAAACCACTATTTGTGGAGAAAAAAATTCGTGTGCCTCATGACTTTTTAAAATCTTTCTCCACTCACCTTCAAATTTAGTTCCTAATCCTGAAAGCCCCGCTCTAAGGAAAGGACACTTTTCCTTAGAACGGGGCTTTAAAGATTAGGGCTATAGATGAAGCGACCGAATCAACACGGACATTTACTATAAACTGACCAATTCCCACTTCATCTATAGCCACTTCATCTATAGGACACTCCATCTATAGCCCCCATGATTTTTTCAATTTCAGGTCACCCCTCAACCTCCTATGCTCCGGTGAAAAAGATTCCAGCCTATCCATCTAGATGTAGGTATATTCGTATCCAGTTATGATCTGTTCAATGCTGGTGCAGGCTCGAAAGACCGAATAGCCTATTTCTACACCCAAATCTCTCAAATTTGTGTCCAGAACAGCAAAACACCATAAGAGATCGGAGTAGAAATCACGCCATTCAGCCCATTGGTCTGCTCATACAATTTAATCATGACTGATAAGTTTCTCAGCTGAAAAATGAGTTGCTGGAAAAGCGCAGCAGGTCAGGCAGCATCCCAGGAGCAGGAGAATCGACGTTTCGGGCATGAGCCCTTCTTCAGGAATGAGGAAAGTGTGTCCAGCAGGCTAAGATAAAAGGTAGGGAGGAGTGACTTGGGGGAGTGGCGTTGGAAATGCGATAGCTGGAAGGAGGTCAAGGTGAGGGTGGTAGGCCGGGGAGGGGGTGAGGGCGGAGAGGTCAGGAAGAAGATTGCAGGTTAGGAAGGCGGTGCTGAGTTCGAGGGATTTGACTGAGACAAGGTGGGGAGAGGGGAAATGAGGAAACTGGAGAAATCTGAGATCATCCCTTGTGGTTCGAGGGTTCTTAGGCGGAAGGTGAGGCGTCCTTCCTCCAACCGTCGTGTTGGTATGGTCTGGCGATGGAGGAGTCCAAGGACCTGAATTTCCTTGGTAGAGTATGAGGGGGAGTTGAAATATTGAGCCACGAGGTGGTTGGGTTGGTTGGTCCGGGTATCCCAGAGGTGTTCTCTGAAATGTTCCGCAAGTCGGCGGCCTGTCTCCCCAATATAGAGGAGGCCACATCGGGTGCAGCGGATGCAATAAATGATGTGTGTGGAGGTACAGGTGAATTTGTGGCCGATATGGAAGGATCCCTTGGGACCTTGGAGGGAAGTAAGGGAGGAGGTGTGGGCGCAAGTTTAGCATTTCTTGCGGTTGCAGAGGAAGATGCCGGGATTGGAGGTTCGGTTGGTGGGAGGTGTGGATCTGACGAGGGAGTCACGCAGGGAGTGGTCTTTTCAGAACGCTGATAGGGGAGGGGAGGGAAATATATCCCTGGTGGTGGGGTCATTTGGAGTTGGCGGAAATGACGGCGGATGATATGCTGTATATGGAGGTTGGTGGGGTGGTAGGTGAGGACCAGTGGGGTTCTGTCCTGGTGGCGGTTTGAGGGGCGGGGCTCAAGGGCACAGGAGCAGGAAGTGGAGGAGATGCGGTGGAAGGCATCGTCAATCACGTCTGGGGGGAAATTGTGGTCTTTTAAGAAGGAGGCCATCTGGGTTGTACGGTATTGGAACTGGTCCTCCTGGGAGCAGATGCGGCGGAGACGAAGGAATTGGGAATATGGGATGGCGTTTTTACAGGGGGCAGGGTGGGAGGAGGTATAGTCTAGGTAGCTGTGGGAGTCAGTCGGTTTATAGTAAATGTCCGTGTTGATTTGGTCGCCCAATACTCTTCACCGCACACTGATTACTTTCCATTTCAATTTCATTATCCAACTCTCTTTTGAATGCCATAACTGAATCTGACTGCAACACTCTCTCTCGTAGACCATTCCAAAGGTCGAAGATTTTCAATCATTAACGAAATAGGTTCTGGATCTCTCCCAAAACACAATTCATATGGATCTTACTTCGAATCATTTGCAGTAAGTTCTTCACATTGACAAATTTGCAGCTTAGAGCATTTGTTCAAATTTAATATCATATTGGGGTGGCACAGTGCTTGGCATTGCTACCTCACTGCATTAGGGACCTAGGTTCAATTCCAACCACAGGGGAGTGTCTGTGTGGAGTTTGCATGTTCTCCCTGTCTGCATGGGTTTCCTTCCACAGTCCAAAGATGTGCAGGTTAGGTGGATAGAAATGGAAAGGTCTAGGAAGGGGAGGGAGGAGTCTGAGTCGGTCCAGGTGAATTTGAGGTCGGGGTGGAGGGCTGCACGTTCCGAGGGTGAGAGGTTGGAGTGGGTGAGAGGGATGGAGAGGTTGAGGCGGTTAATGTCGCGGCGGCAGTTGGCTATGAAGTGATCGAGGGCAGGTAAGAGGCCAGCACGGGGTGTCCAGGTGGATGGGGTGCGTTGGAGGCGTTGGCGGCGGGAGAAGGGGTCGTCAGAGGGTGGGCGGGAATCCTGGTTGAAGAAGAAGGCACGGAGGCGAAGGCGGCGGAAGAATTGTTCGATATCATGCCACGTGTCGAAGAGTCGTACTGGGTATTGTCGTGATTGTAATTATGTCAGTCAGCTGAGTTCATTTATTGGGGTGTTCCCCTACTTTTGTTAACATTTCACATCGATAACGTTTAGATTCCCAATATCTGCATGGTGCTTTCTCTACTTGAGTGATTCAGTGACATTTTTTAATGAATTGCTCCTGTGATATCTCATGAGAGGGTTTATGATATTAACAGTGCCATATAAATTGTTCTGGGTCACAGTGTTCCCAAGTGAGAAAGAACTGACCATCCTTAAATATTTGTTTTTAAAAAATGGACATAAAATTAATGTTTGGAAAACACACAACTTGAAATTTATTAAGATTAGAAATAGGAATGGGAGTAGGCAGTTGACTGTTGAGATGCTCTGTCTTTCTTCACCGTCCATGGCTGAATTCCCTCTCCATACTTTTCCACGACTTCACTTGATGAATGGGCTACGCTCCAAGAGCTTGTGAGTTTTAAATAAACCTGTTGAACTATAATTTGGCGTTGTGTGACTTAGGACAAAAATTTTTTGATTGAGGATGTTATTACACATACTGGAGCAGTGGTATTTGAACCTGGGCCTCAGGGCTCAGAGGTAGGGACACTGCCACTACACCATAAAAAAGCCTCTCAGGTAAATGAATGGAAACATCTTCCTCCTCAACATAGGACACGACCATTGTTCTCTCCGAGCCCATTAGAGTAAATTGAGCCATTCTCTTGTTGAATGAATGAGTGAGAACACCTTCCTCCTGAACATGGGACGTCACTTCTGTGCTCCTCGAGCCCTTTGTAGTAAAGGGGCGAGGACAGTGAAAGGCCTGCGAACCTCTCCGCCAATCCCAAAGCCTGAGGTCCGTGCGGACTAATCGGAGCGCGACATTCCGGGGGTAGGACCAATACTGTCCGCACACCCGGTCGCCATTGGTCAGGTGGAATAAGGTGCGCTCTGATTGGAGAGAGCGTGGATGACGCGCGTCACTGAAGGAGGAGAGGGAAAGAGAAGTAAAACAAAGATGGCGGCGCGAGGCTGCGGTTTTCTCATTGACTCAGCGGGCGGTTTCTGACGGAGGGAGGGGGGCAGACAGGCATCGTTTACCTCAGAAAATACCTTTAAAATACATATCAAATTAAAGTCGGAACTTTTCAAACAAAAGTTGTGAAGAAAAGGAGACAGTACCCGGTGGGGTTTATTGTTTATTTTTGTATAATTTCCGGGGCCTGGGAAGGGGGAGGTGACGGTTACCGGGTGAACGAGAAAACAAATTAAAAATGTCGGCGGTGGAGGAGAGAGAGCCGGCGCCCGCGGCTTCTTCGGCGTCGGCTGGAGCCCAGGAGCTCAACAACCCCCCGGAGCTGGAGGAAGGTTCAAGAAGCCGGTCATGGTATTGGATCCGGGCGGGATAAAGGTCTAAACAAAAGTAAAAGTCAGAGATGTCCAACTGCATTCAACAAGATATTGTCTTGGTCAGTGAGAGAGGCCGCGCACGGGTATTTCAATCGGAGTCTGATCCCTGAAGCTTTACGACCTTTCCTGTAACCCTTTATTTTGTAAATATATTTATTAATATCAGTATAATAAAAAGATAAAAACACAAATTGCAATACAACTACTGTCCATTAACTACTAACCTACCCTATAATACAAAACAAACCTGAACACTGTGCAAAGCAACACCAATAAATATATATATATATAAATAATACAGCAAAAAACCACAAGAATACAGAACAGCTATGCTCGGCGCAATGCTCCCAAATAAAGGAACGGGAGCATTGGATATAGAGCCGTATTAACTCAGGAGACCTCCTCCAGGGCCCAGGGTGACAAACCTTACCATCTTGGTTAAACAAATACCCTAGTTAAGATAACTGACAAATCTATATCCAAATAACTCAACTAGGGTTGTCACGTCTTAAACAATGGTCCTCGGATTCTGGATTAGTGGTGCTGGAAGAGCACAGCAGTTCAGGCAGCATCCAAGGAGCTTCGAAATCGACGTTTCGGGCAAAAGCCCTTCATCAGGAATAAAGGCAGTGAGCCTGAAGCGTGGAGAGATAAGCTAGAGTAGGGTGGGGTGGGGAGAAAGCAGCATAGAGTACAATGGGTGAGTGGGGGAGGGGATGAAGGTGATAGATCAAGGAGGAGAGGGTGGAGTGGATAGGTGGAACAGGAGATAGGCAGGTAGGACAAGTCCAAATAAGTCATGGGGACAGTGCTGAGCTGGAAGTTTAGAACTAGGGTGAGGTGGGGGAAGTGGAAATGAGGAAACTGGTGAAGTCTACATTGATACCCTGGGGTTGAAGTGTTCCGAGGCGGAAGATGAGGCGTTCTTCCTCCAGGCGTCTGGTGGTGAGGGAGCGGCGGTGAAGGAGGCCCAGGACCTCCATGTCCTCAGCAGAGTGGGAGGGGGAGTTGATATGTTGTGCCACGGGGCGGTATGGTTGATTGGTGCAGGTGTTCCGGAGATGTTCCCTAAAGCGCTCTGCGAGGAGGCGCCCAGTTTCCCCAATGTAGAGGAGACCGCATCGGGAGCAACAACACAATAAATGATATTAGTGGATGTGCAGGTAAAACTTTGATAGATGTGGAAGGCTCCTTTAGGGCTTTGGATAGAGGTGAGGGAGGAGGTGTGGGCGCAAGTTTTACAGTTCCTGCGGTGGCAGGGGAAAGTGCCAGGATGGGAGGGTGGGTTGTAGGGGGGCGTGGACCTGACCAGGTAGTCACGGAGGCAACGGTCTTTGCGGAAGGCGGAAAGGAGTGGGGAGGCAAATATATCCCTGGTGGTGGGGTCTGTTTGGAGGTGGATGATTTGGTTTATGCAAAGGTTAGAAGGTTGGAAGGTGAGCACCAGGGGCTTTCTGTCCTTGTTACGGTTGGAGGGGCAGGGTCTGAGGGCGGAGGTGCGGGATGTGCACGAGATGCGTTGGAGGGCATCTTTAACCACGTGGGAAGGGAAATTGCGGTCTCTGAAGAAGGAGGCCATCTGGTGTGTTCTATGGTGGAACTGGTCCGCCTGGGAGCAGATACGGCGGAGGCGGAGGAATTGGGAATACGGGATGGCATTTTTGCAAGACGTAGGTTGGGAAGAGGTGTAATCCAGGTAGCTGTGGGAGTCGGTGGGTTTGCAAAAAATGGCAGTGTCAAGTCGGTTGTCATTAATGGAGATGGAGAGGTCCAGGAAGTGGAGGGAGGTGTCAGAGATGGTCCAGGTAAATTTAAGGTCAGGGTGGAATGTTTTGGTGAAGTTGATGAATTGCTCAACCTCCTCACGGGAGCAGGAGGTGGCGCCAATGCAGTCATCAATGTAGCGGAGGAAGAGGTGGGGAGTGGTGCCGGTGTAATTACGGAAGATCGACTGTTCTACGTTGCCAACAAAGAGAAAGGCATAGCTTGGGCCCATGCATGTGCCCATGGCTACCCCAGCACACTACTGCTGCGCCACTCTGCGCCCACGTGCCGAGTGCTATCCACAGGTCCCTTCGAGACTCATGTTGAAGATCTCCACCGCTGTCGTATCATATGCTGTTATGCAGACGTACGGAGGCTGTGTAAATATAAACTTGTTTTCTAAACGCCCACAATCTGTTGGTTGAACTGTGATTTCATTCTGAATCACAGCATGTGTCACAGCGCAGACGGAGGCCATGCTGCCCACCTTCGCTCTGCTGGTTCAACACAGTAAGGAAACATGTGTCTCTTGCCTTCTCCATGTAATTCTGCACATTGTTACTTTAAACATGACCACCGAATTCCCTTTTGCGTCTATTGAATCTGCCTCTTTGTCAGTGTCAGTTAGGGATTTACTGACCCCAACCACTCCCTGTACGAAAGCGTTCTTCCTAATGTCAATTTTCGTTCTTTTCCTCATGACTTTAAAAGTCTGCCTATCCTATCAGGCGTGGGAGCATTTTGACGACATTACTTTCCCTGTCTAGACTTCGCATGACTTGGAAAACTTCAAACAGGCCAGATTTCAAATTTCTGTTCTCCGAGGAGAGCTGTCCTAATTTTCCAATCTTGTTTCATTGCTGACATTCCTTAAACACGGCACCACTCACGTCAACGCAATATTCCATCATTTCACTTCCTTGCTTTCTGTCCAATTCGTACTCCAAGCAGGTAAAATCAATGACTGCAGATGCTGGAAACCAGATTCTGGATTAGTGGTGCTGGAAAACACAGCAGTTCAGGCAGCATCCGAGGAGTAGTAAAATCGACGTTTCGGGCAAAAGCCCCGACTTTGGCGAAGGTGTTTTTTGAGAAAGTTAACCGGAAACTCTTGCACAAGTCAGAAAACGTGGGCTCGTCCGGGATTTCGCGCAAGTCTACGTAGTAGAAGACCAAACGTGAGAATCATACCCCGAGACCAACGAGCCACACCGAGATCACACAAGCAGCCCCGCTCCACCTTTTTAACCAGCTGAGTCTTGCTCAGTGTGAAATACACTTGACATTGATCTGAGAATTGCAAGTGGCAAAGAGTTTCCAGAACAATTGCTTCTCATTCTGTCTCCCTGCTCCCGTTTGTCCCGGACCCAGGAACCGGGCTCTCTCAACTGGCAGAAAATTAAACCGTTTTGTTTCTAAATTTTTCTCTGACACTGGATTGACCCGTGACAAGCATTACCCTCCTCAACATAGGATACAGAGAACAACAGAAGATGACTCAGACTTCCACGAGGGTGTCATCTCAACTCTGCACATTGGGACAGTATATCAATGTGAAATATTTATGTCGAAGTTTTTGAGAAAGAGATGAGAAGGCGAGGTGCAGAACAGAGCGCCGTTATACGGGAAAGCTGCTAAAGAAGACATTGACTGAATAGGAGAGATGGTTTCCCCTCTGCACCCGCAGACATATCGCCGTTGTGCAAGTATAAACTCTGTCTAAATTCCCACATTCTGTTTTTTCGAACTGTGATTTCTCCAAAAGCACAAAATTTCAACACTCGCAACGTGCAAACTTTACAAAGTTCTCATAGATATATTTAGCGAACACCGAGAATAAATTCTTCCAAACTTGCCTGGAGAATTTCGGTTTGAGGGCTCTTGAACTTTAAGTAGAAGGAAGGGAAGCTTGCCTCGAGGCTGTGTAATGTGGAGATGTGTTCCCCATGTTAACTGGTCGTGGTTGACCATCCAAGTGCTTCCCGATGCAGGGTTGCCCTGACCCACAGGGAGGTTTCTTTGATAAACTGCCCTGTGGACTTCCAACCGCACCATGGCGTCATAGTGCGAGCCCCTGGTGATGGCCTGCAGGTGCTGTGACACAATAATGATGCTGGCCCTGGAACATGAATGCGAATTCGTTCATGAGTCACGTGGTGTTGAATCATTCTATGGAAAGTTCTTTCAACTTCACGGATGTATGTTTGAGAGGAGATAAATGGGCAGGGCTTACACCTCGGGTCCACTCTTCCTTCACTCGCAACACCCCACACCCACCTCCCATTGTCCCAAGGTACTTCCCGATGCAACCGCCGAATGTGTCACACCTGCCCATTTACCTGCTCCCTCCTGAATATCCAATGGCTCGAACATACTTTCCAGGTAAAGCAGCACTTTACCTGCACATTTGCCACATCCTAGTCTACTGCATTCGTTGTTCACAGTGTGGTTTCCCCAAAGTAACATGAAGCATAAACTGAGTGACTGCTTCGCAGAACATCTTGTTTCTGCCTGCAAAAAAAGGCCTTGAGCTTCTGGTTGCCTGTCACTTTAACACGCCACCCTGTTCCCTGGCCAACATCTCTGTCTCAGGCATGCAACAGTGTTCCATGAAAGCTAAGCTCCAGATGGAAGACCAACGCCTCATTTTCACTTGGAGATCAAAAACTCTCCGTCCTCAACATCGAGTTCAATGTTGTTTGGACCCGAACTCCCCCATGCCCTTCACCCCCACCACACCCACACAAGGCCTTGTTATCACATCGTCTGCTGTTACACACGACTTACTGTTAGCCAGGAACAGTCTCCATTAACAGTTAGTCACCCTCCTACACAGATCGTTATTCACTCCTTTGTCCCTCCAATGTTCTCCCTCTGAACTTGCAGCAAAGAGAGCAATGTGGACTGGTATCCCTGAGCCAGCTGTTTGTCCCATCTCCAGGAACCAGGTTCTCTCCACTGGTGGATAATTAGACTATTTTGCTGTTGCGCTGACGTGAGGAGATTGTGGAAGTGTAAACATTTTCTAAATTCCCACCTTCCGTTGGTCGAACTGTGAGTTCAGTCTGAATCACAACACGTGTCACAGCGCACTTGGAGGCCCACCTTAGCTCTGCTGGTTCTACACAGCAAGTAAATGAGAGTCTCTATTCATATCATTCCCTTACCTTCTCCCTGTAAATCTCCACATTGTTATTTTGAACATGACCACCTAATTCCCTTTTGTGTTCTTGAATCTGCCTCTTTGTCACGGTCAGACAAGGATTTACGGATCCGAACCACTCCCTGGGAGAAAATATTCTTCCTAATGTCAATTTTTCTTTTTTTTCCAATTGCCTTGAAATCTCTGCCAATTTTTGGGGAAATTGAAAGGATTCTCATTCCGGCGCATGAGGCTGAATTGATTTACTTTCTAATGTAAAGGACTGCGGATGCTGAGAATCCGAGACAGAATGAGGAACTGCTGGAGAAACTCACCAGGTTTGGCGGTACCTTCAGGAGAAAACAGAGTTCTGAAATATTGTGTCTGATTCTTTTTCCACCGATAGTGCCTGACCTGCTGAGTTGCTCCTGCAATTTCTGTTTTTGTTTTTAATTGAAAGTTCATTTCATCTTTCGGGATGAAACTCCCCGACTCGCCATTTGCAGATATTTAACCCTTTCGAAACCTGTGAAGTGATTGGATTCAAACAAACTCTGCAAGGATTCACTTTTTCTCGGCACCCCAGGCAGAGAGACCTGGGAAATGAAGCTGTCAGTGTGGTTCTGTATTGGTGGGCCGAGTGGTGAATGCGATGGACATGAAATCCATTGCGGTTTCCCCACGCAGGTGTGAACCCTGCCGACAATTGAGAAATGTCGTCAAAAAGAAAGGGAGACTGTTTTCCGGTTTCTTATTTAAGATTCAAATCAGTGGAGGGGGTTGAAATATTTCACTCACATTGGGACTGGTCGGGAATCTGTAACCCACTGCCTGTCAGGGTCGAACAAGCAGATACCCACAGAGCTGCTTTTGAAGCGATGAGCCAAGAGTTTGGAAATCACACTAGAAGAGTGAGGGGCTTGAAATGTGATCGAAATATAGCAGGCACCTGAGGATTAATGTGTTTTATTTGCCAGTGAAAGATACTGCTTCACAAAGTTGGGCCTGTGGAAGGGAAGCAGTGACGGTGATTATCTTTGGTTGTTCACATTGTGAATGTTCCCATTGCTGCGCATGTCCGTGTTAACGTCAGAACTCTGCAGCATGGTGGCGTTAGATCAGCACAGGGCCGGGACCCAACGGATGATGCATCTGACTCCACCTACCTGTTTGAAATGCAACTCACAGCTTCTTCACACACACCAATTAATCTTTCTCGTTGTCCTGAAGCCGGCATACGGTTTGAATTCCTGATCTGCAGGAACGAGACTCTTTTCACTCTCTCGCGTCAGTAAATGTCCCTGAGAACATCAGAATCAAGTCACAGCGCTGTCAGATGAGGGGAAGCTGAAATAGCCCCACACGCTGCTCACGGGCACATTTCACTTTCTCCAACTCATCACCCCAACCACTGTGGCTCCTGGGAGTGGAAAGGAAACAAACACCAAAATCCAGTCTCAGTTTTGTGAATCTTCAGAAAATAAGATTTTCTGCATCCCTTCGGATTTTCGATCCTGTGCTGACAGGAATGAGGTTTGTCACTATTTTAGAAGAACATCGCAAGTGGATGTTTTGCAGAAAAGCCCCACAATACAATCTGACAGTGACACTTGACAAATCAGGACCTGGATGTTTTCGGCCTTTGAATGTATGTGTTGTGCTCCAGAACTTTGTTTTTCACAGTTTATAATACCTATCTTCCCAGTCCCCTGTATTACTTGCTGAAAATGTTTAATCTGCGTCTTGTAATCCTTTCACTCTCTGCTAATGAGAACAGCATTTCCTTGTTTTACCTAAATTATCTTGACCTTGCATAATCAAACCTCAATCTAATTTCACTGGAAACCTCCTCCAGTTCAAAAGCCAACTGTTAATGATGACTCTGTTTCTTGTCACGTGTCCAATTTCAGATCGATGTTGTTAATGTCCCTTATACTCCTTCAGATCCAGGTTTCGCTCACAGGGCTAGAACAGAACTGTCACCAAATACATTTACCAATCTCCGTTCATCTTATCGATTGTATTAGCATCATCAACACTTCTCATCAAAATAACTCGAGAAACTTTCATCACAATTTTCTGTGAACAGTTCTACTTTAGCGTTCCTGAATGAACCCAAAATTTCTTGAAGTGGCTCCTTATTTTCGGCCCTGATTATTAATCTCTCTTTACGTGGAAATGGATCTTTCCCACCCGCTCTATCTCTCATCAATGTGTGCAGTTCAGTTCAATTTTCCACCAGCCTCCTCCGTTCTGCTCAAATCCAGGAGAACAGGAAGCATTGGGGTTATGACGCGGCCATGACAAGCCCAATACTGACCTTTCCTGTTGAACCCATTCCACGAGAAATATGAGACCACAAGTTGGGGCCTCTAGTTGTGACCGAACATTTACGCTGCCACCTTAGACATACTTTGGTGTTCCCCCTCCCAGGGTGGGAACCTGCTGATTATGCTTTTTTAGCTGGCGATTTTAAATGACTTCCTGTTGGTTGCATTATCGCTCAAACTTCACAAAACCAGTCGCAATAAAGCCATGTTTTCTCACGTCTGTGAATTTATTGCCATGCAGGAAACTCGAGTTCTGAACAAAAACTGTAGCACACTCAAAACGTCGGCTCTATTTACCTTTCCACAGATGCTGCTCGACCCGTTGCCTTTCTGCAGTATTCGCTGTGTTTGTTTAACACAAATGCTGCTTTCCATTAAAGAACTTCAATCCCTGTCCTCTGGTAACTGACCCTAGTCAGTGGCAATAGGTTCTTCTGATCATTAACTTGTCCATTCACACCACGTCTTCTCCCATCATTGCCAACAGTCCCTGGAAATCTCCAGTTAACCTTCTTTGCTCCAAAGAGAACATTCCCAAACTCGGGAATGTCTCCACAAAATGGAAATTCCTCATCCCTGGACATGATGCAAATGTTACAATGGGGAAGAGGTTTTGGCAAAATATTGTCAGTTAGCAGGTGGAAAAATGTTCAGGAAGTAAAACAGAATTCCCAGTCTCCAGCTTTGTGAATCTTTAGAAAATTTTTGGGAAGTGGAATTAGAGGAGAATGAACTATCCGACTGAGCAGAGACAGTCCAGACATTGTCCCCTTGTTTAAGAGGCCGGGAGATTGACTCTGATATTCTCGGGACATGAACTGAACTGAGACATTAAAAAAATTCTCGTTCCTGCACATCAGGAATTCAAACCCCTTCTCGGCTCGGGGTTAATGTGAAAAGTCGGGAACAGGCAAAACACTGAAAGGCTCGAAAGACGATAGCCCCGGTGTAGGAAAACTACTTCCGCGTGACATGGATGTGCCTGCAGATGGTGGGATCAGGCTGTCCCCATGTCTTCACAATGAAAGGCCCAGGCTTTATTATACAAAAGTAAAACTGTAGAGGACAATGATAAATCTGGGCACGGGAGGCTCAGTTATGAATTGACTAACAGCCTCTACTTAGAGACTGTGCAAACTGCGTGCTTATTTGTCTCTGTGTCGCCATTGGTCAGCCTGTTCGGCTGTTAACCGCACAGGCTGGTTCGAAGCCCCGCCTCACCCCCACCCCCACTCCTCCCGGGGCGTAGTGTTTGTTGTTCTCGCTCCTACCGCTTTCTTGGCTGCCAAGTTGCGCGTTTTTATTGGTTTCAGGAAAATGTTTCCCAAACGGAAATCTTCTCCACTGAGAAAGCACAAAGGCGTTTCTGAATTGACTGAATTTCTAACGCAAAGGGCTATGGATTCTGAGAATCCGAGACAGAAAGAGAAACTCTGGAGAAACTCAGCAGGTTTCGCTGTAGCTGAATGAGAAAAAAACGAGTTCTGAAATGTCGTCTCTGATTCTCTTTCCACAGATGCTGCCTGACCTGCTGAATCGCTCTTGCAATTTCTGTTTTTGTTTTTAACTGAACGTCCATTTCATCTTTCGGGATGAAACACCCAGACTCGCCATTTGCAGATATTTAACCCTTTCGAAACCTGTGAAGTGATTGGATTCAAACAAACTCTACAATGATTCACTCTTTCTCAGCTCCACAGGCAGAGGCACCTGGGAAATGAAGCTGTCAGTGTGGTTCTGTATTGGCGGGCCGAGTGGTGAATGCGATGGATGTGAAATCCATTGCGGTTTCCCCACGCAGGTGTGAACCCTGCCGACTACAGTTGAGAAATGTCGTCAGAAAGAAAGGGAGATTGCTCCACGGATTTTCTAAAGATGCAAATCAGTGGAGGTGTTGAAATATTTCAATCACATTGGGACTGGTCTGAAATCTGTAACCCACTGCCTGTCAGGGTGGAACACGCAGATACCCACAGAGCTGCTTTTGAGGTTATGAGCGAAGAGTTTGGAAATGAGACTCGAACAGTGAGGGGCGTGAAGTCGTGATCGAAGTTAAGCAGGCACCTGAGGATTAACGTGTTTTATTTGCCAGTGAAAGATACTGCTTCACAAAGTTGGGACTATGGAAGGGAAGCAGTGACGGTGATTATCTTTGGCTGTTCCTCTTGTGAATATTCCCATTGCTGCACGTGTCCGTTAAAAAGTTCCATTAAAGAACTTCAATCCCTGTCCTCTGGAAACTGTCCCGAGTCAGTGGCAATAGGTTCTTCTGATCATTAACCTACCCATTCCACCACGTCTTCTCCCATCATTGACAACAGCCCCTGGAAATCTCCAGTTAACCTTCTTTGCTCCAAAGAGAACATTCCAAAACTTGGGAATGTCTCCACAAAATGTAAATTCCTCATCCCTGGACATGATGCAAGTGTTACAATGGGGAAGAGGTTTTGGCAAAATATTGTCTGTGAGCAGGTGGAAAAATGTTCAGTAAGTAAAACAGAAATCCCAGTCTCCAGCTTTTTGAATCTTTAGAAACTCTTTGGGAAGTAGAATTAGAGGAGAATGAAGGATGGACTGACGGACTGAGCAGAGACAGTCCAGACACCGTCCCCTTGTTTAAGAGGCTGATTGACTCTGATATTCTCGGGACATGAACTGACCCGAGACATTGAAAAAGTTCTCCGCACATCAGGAATTCAAATCCCTTCTCGGCTCGGGGCCAATGAGAAAATTCGGGAAGAGGCAAAACACTGAAAGGCTTGGAGGGTGATGGCCCCGGTGTAGGAGAGCTCGTTCCTAGTGACATGGATGTGCCTGCAGATGGTGGGATCAGGCTGTCCCCATGTCTCCATAATGAATGTCCAAGGCTTTCTTATGGAAAAGTAAAACTGATAGAAGACAATGGGAATTTTGGGCGGGGCGGGTTGAATTATGACTTGATTAGTAGGTTCATCAAAGACACTGTGCGATCGGTCCTGGGGCCTGTCTCTGTGGCACAATTGGTCAGCGTGTTCAGCTGTGAGCTAAACGGTTGGTGGTTCGAAACCACCCTGGGATGGAGTGTTTCTTGTTCTCGCTCCGACCGCTTTCTTGGCTGCGAAAGTGCACGTTTTTAATGGTTTCAGGAAAATGTTTCACAAACGGAAATCTATTCCACTGAGACAGCACAAAGGGGTTTCTGAATTGATTGAATTTCTAACGTAAAGGACTGCGGATGCTGAGAATCCGAGACAGAAAGCGAAACTGCTGGAGAAACTCAGCAGGTTTGGCTGTACCTGGATGAGGCAAAAAAAGAGTTCTGAAATGTTGTCTCTGATTTTCCTTCCACAGATGCTGCCTGACCTGATGAATTGCTCCTGCAATTTCTGTTTTTGTTTTTAACTGAACGTCCATTTCATCTACCGGGATGAAACACGCAGACTCGCCATTTGCAGATATTTAACCCTTTCGAAACCTGAGAAGTGATTGGATTAAAACAAACTCTGCAATGATTCACTCTTTCTCAGCTCCACAGGCAGAGGCACCTGGGAAATGAAGCTGTCTGTCTGGTTCTTTATTCGTGGGCCGAGTGGTTAATGCGATGGACATGAAATCCATTGCGGTTTCCCCACGCAGGTGTGAATCCTGCCGACTACAGTTGAGAAATGTCGTCAAAAAGAAAGGGAGATTGCTCCACGGTTTTTTTTTTAAAGATGCAAATCAGTGGAGGGGTTGAAGTATTTCAATCACATTGGGACTGGTCGGGAATCTGTAGCCCACTGCCTGTCAGGGTGGAACACGCAGATACCCACAGAGCTGCTATTGAGGCGATGAGCCAAGAGTTTGGAAATGAGACTAGAACAGTGTGGGGCGTGAAGTCATGATCGAAGTTAAGCAGGCACCTGAGGACAAAGGTATTTTATTTGCCAGTGAAAGATAGGGCTTCACAAAGTTGGGACTATGGAAGGGAAGCAGTGACGGTGATTATCTTTGGCTGTTCCTCTTGTGAATGTTCCCATTCCTGCGCATGTCCGTGTTAACGTCAGAACTCTGCAGCATGGCGGCGCCAGATCCGCACAATGCCAGGGGCGCAATGGATGACGCATCTGACTCCACCTACCTGTTTCAAATGCAGCTCACAGCTTCTTCACACACCCCAATTAATCTTTCTCATTGTCCTGAAGCCGGCATATGGTTGGAATTCCTGATCTGCAGGAACGAGACTCTTTTCACTGTCTCGCGTCAGTAAATGTCCCTGAGAACATCAGAGTCAAGTCACAGCGCTGTCAGGGGAGAGGAAGCTAAAATAGCCCCACACGCTGCTCACGGGCACATTTCACTTTCCCCAACTCACCGCCCCAACCACTGCGGCTCTTGGGAGTGGAAAGGCAACAAACACCAAAGCCCAGTCTCAGCTTTGTAAATCTTCAGGAAATAAGAAAACTGTTCATCCCTTCGGGTCTTCCATCCTGGGCTGACAGCGTTGATTTTAAATGGCTGTCCAGTCAGTGCCGATTCGTTTTGGCTGAAAAAAATCTTCCTTATCTCATCCCAGCATTTCTTGCCACAGAGAACTGTGCAGCAGAGTTCATGTATATATTTCCTTGTATGGTATTTTGTAAATTACATTCGTTTGCTGGTTGTTTGTATCGGGTATTTTAGGTTCATTAGCCGCTGTTTAAGTGTGTTGGTAGGTTTGTGGGCTACCATGATGCTGAGAGGGTTGCGTTGTCTGGACATCATTTCCCAGATGTCTTTAATGTAAAGTAAGGTGCTCGGGTTTCTGTAGACGTTGTGTCTACCTGTGTCAGTTTGTTGATGTGAAATCGGCACACTGGGTTTATTGGGTAAGCAAAAGTGTGGACTGCAGAGGCTGGAAACCAGAGTTTAGATCAGAGTGGTGCTGGAAAAGCACAGCCGGTCAGACAGCTACCGAGGAGCAGGAAAATCGACGTTTTGGGCAAAATCCCTTCATCAGGAATAGAGGCAGGACGCTTCCAGGGGTGGCGAGATAAATTAGGGGGTGCTGGGCCGAAGGTAGCAAAGAGTACAATAGGTGAATGGGGGTGGGGATGGAGGTGACAGGTCAGAGAGGAGGGTAGAGCGGATCGGTGGGAAGGGAGATTGGCAGGTAGGACAGGTGCTGAGGACAGCGCTCAGTTGGAAGGTTGGAACTGAGGAAAGGTGGGGGGGAGGGGAAATAAGGAAACTGGTGCAGTCCACATTGATGTCCAGGGGTTGAATGTATCCGAGGCAGACGGTGGGGCGTTCTTCCTCCAGGCATCGGGTGGGGAGGGAGCGGCGATGGAGGAGGCCCAGGACCTGCATGTCCCCGGCAGAGTGGGAGGGAAGGTTGAAATGTTGGGCCACAGGGCGACGGGGTTGATTATTGCTGGTGTCCTGGAGATTTTCCCTCAAACGCTGTGACTTGACTCTGCAAGGAGGCTCCAGTCTCCCCAATGTAGAGGAGACCGCATCGGGAGCAATGGATACAAGAAACAACTTTGGTGGAAGCCTTCGAACTACCGTGACCCGGGTTCGATTTCTGGGCAGGGAATCAATTTCCAGTAGAGCTGTCAAACATCACCAATATCTCCCTGGTGGTCTAGTGGTTAGGATTCAGCGCTTTTACCGCTGCGGCCCGGGTTCAATTCCCGGTCAGGGAAGCCATTTGTCGTGTGCTGTTTTGGCTGCCCATTCTCCTTAAATGCGCTGTACAGTCACTTATTGGTCTTCATAGTCACTGGGTGCTGCAGTGTGCCGTGGTTCGTTGAAATAGTGCCCTCGTTCAGATTTGTTTGTTGGTGTAGGGATGATTACTTCTGCAGCTAAGTACTTGGTTCACGTGTGCTGTTTTCCTATCGAGGCTGTTTTGAATTTATCATCGATTGTTCGGTCTACTGTGACATCGAGAAATGGCACTTTGTTGTTGTTCTCCTCTTTTGGGAATTTTATGCCAGTAAGGAGATTGTTGATGGTGTTGTAGGTTTCCTCTAATTTGTTTCATTTTTTGATGACAGAAGTGTTTCATGGGTATTTCGTTGATTTGTTTGCAGGGCTTGTTATTGAATATAAAGTGGGTGGTAAGGCACAGTTCCACGAGGTTGACAGTGTTATCTTTGCTGATGAAGTTGGTGCTGTGTTTTTGTCTTTCGTTCTTCGAGTAGTATCTTCAGTTTTCTTTGGGCACGTTGATGTTAGTTGATGTGAACAGGGCTGTTATGTCAAAGAACAACATTATTCCATCCTCTTCCACCTTTGGTGTTCAGGAATTCTTGGATGGAGTAAATGGAGTGGCATGAATCTTCGACTTGGTGTTTTAGTCCTCAGTGGAGGCCTTTGACTTGTCTGTATATTGGTGTTCCAATAGTGAGACTATGGCCTGAGGGGGGCTCCTGGTTTGAAAAAGAGGAGAACAACAATAAACTGCCATTCTTAGATGTCACAGTAGAGCGAAGAGTCAATGGGGAACTTCAAACTAGCATCTACAGAAAAACAACACACACAAACCAAATACTTAACCACAGAAGCAATCATCCCAACACCCACAAACGAAGCTGCATCAGGACATTATTTCAATGAGCCACTACACACTGCAGCACAGAGAAACTACAGAGAACAAGAGAAATACGTATATAGTGTATTTAAGGAGAACGCGTCCCCAATAAACCCATTCCGCCGATTTCTCAATGATGCTTCCAAGCTCACTCTCAAAAATTCGGTTTTAACCTCCATTCTTTCCTGTTTGTTTTTTGTGGGTTTTGAAAGCTTTCCCAATCCTCTGACTGAGTATTGGAGTTGGGAAGTTATGTTGTGGCTGTACAGGACATTGGTGAGACCACTTTTAGAATATTGTGTACAATTCTGGTCTCCCTCCTATTAGAAGGATATTGTGAAATTTGAAAGGGTTCTGAAGCACCAATGGGTCCACAGAAGGTCTTCAGTGATTCCTCTGCCCTGCTGACGGACCAGTCTGTCCACACTGGGGAAGGCTGTTCTCCGGCCCCAAGTGTGAGATGGCCTTCAGCAGGTCTTCCCACCTGCTGAGTCACCAGTGGGGCCACACTGAGAGGCCGTTCTTGTGCCCCGAGTGCAGGAGGGGCATTGCTCTTTCTTCCGACGTACTGGCCCATTGGTGTGTTCCACATGATGGAGAGGTCGTTCAGTTGCCCTAATTGCAGGAAGCCTTTAGCAATTCCTCTGCCCTGCTGAGGCACCAGTCCATCCACACCGGGGAGAAACCGTTCTCCTGCCCCGAATGTGGGAAGGTCTTTACCTGATCCTCCACACTGATGAATCACCAGCTGGACCACACGGGGATGTTGGTGGGGGGGGGACAGTGCCGGAGGGGGGGGAGGCCATTCTACTGCCCTCAGTGCGGGAAGGCCTTCAGCAATTCCTCCGCCCGACTGAAGCACCAATGTGCCCACACCTGGGAGATGCCCTCCAGCTGGACCGAGTGTGGGAAGAGGTTCATGTTTTCCTACAACTTGCGGAAGCACCAGCGGGGGCACCAGCGCTCCCAGCAATCAGATCCTACCAGTGATGCTGCCTTCGGTCACCTCCCAGGACTGAACCTCCTGCCAGTTCTGACAGTGGGTGCAGTGGGAGAGTAGGTGGGATGTTTTAGTCTTCTGCTGGACTGCAATTGCCTCCCCCACACCCCACAACTACAACCTCATAGTGGCTCAGGGTTAGCACTGCTGCCTCATGGCACCAGGAACCCAGGAATAATTCCACCCTTGGGGCTCTGTGTGCAATTTATGGAGGGTAGGAAAATGGATCTGAGTGGGTTTGTCTTCGGAAGATCAGTGCAGATGTGTTCGGCTGAAGGACCTGTTTTCACATTGTGGGAGTTCTACGATCCTATGAGCTTTGCCTTCAGTGGACATTGCTGCTCATTGAGCCCGGGACTGCACATTGCCAATGAAATGATCCAGAGAAACCTAAGACCACAAGACCATCGGAGAAGAGGTTAGGCCATTCGGCCTACTCTGCCATTCGTTAGTAACAAAAGTATTGGATGAGATTAGCTATACTGCTGAAACAGGCCATTCGTCCGAACAAGTCCACACCGACCCTCCAAAGTGTAATCCATCCAGACCCATTTCCCTCTGACTAATGTACCTAACTCTATGGGCAATTCAGCATGGCCCATCCACATGACCTGCACATCATTGCTTTATGGAAGAAAACAGGATCACCCAGAGAAAACTCACTCAGACATTGGGAGAAAGTGCAAATTCCTCACAGCCAGCCACCCAAGGCTGAAATCAAACCTGGGTCCCTGGCGCTGTGAGGCTGCAGTGGTAACCACTGAGCCACTACATTTTGCAACCCGAAGTTGGCAAGTTGGAGGTTGGGAGAATACAGCAAGCCAGGCAGCACCAGGATGTGGAGTAGTCAGCGTTTTGGGTATTAACCCTTCTTCATGACTGAAACATTGACTTCTCCATGAGAAACAATTTACGGGAATGTGGCTGGGGGTTGGAGGGTTTGAGCTACAGGGAGAGGCTGAATAGCGTGGGGCTGTTTTCACTGGAGCATCGGAGGCAGAGAAGTGACCTAATAGCGGTTATACAATCATGAGATGCATGGAAAGAGTAAGAGACAATGTCCTTTCCTTGGGGTGGGGGAGTCCAGAACTAGAGGGCACAGGTTTAGGGTGAGAGGCGAAATATATTAAAGGGACAACTTCTTCAATCAGAGGGTGGTATATATATGAAATGAGCTGCCAGAGTATATGGGTCAGGTGCTGTCAAATGGGAGTAGATTAATTTAGGATATCAGGTCAGCATGGACAAGTTGGACCGAAGGGGCTGTTTCCATGCTGTACGTGTCTCTGACTACTGGTTCTGATGTAAGTTTAAAATAGAGTCCAAGTAACTTTGAATAGTTCAATCTTGTTGAGCTCACCTCCTCAAAAGTTTCAGATGAATCCCTCTGAGAGATACTGTTTAAACATGCTGAGTTGGGCAGAATATCCCATCAAGTTCAACACAAACCCAGAGTTGAAGAAGTCAGAAGTCAGAGGGGACCAAGAGGACTAAAACTGATCACAATATTCCAGGTGCAGCCTCATCAACGTCCTGTATAACTACAACATAACTTGCAACATCTATACTCAGTTCCCTAACTGATGAAGGCCAGTGTGCTGAAACCTTTCTCCATTGCCTTGTGTACCGATGTAATCAGAGATATAGGACCTACTTTAAACTGATCCACGATCCAGCTGCTGGGAGCACAGAAGTAGAGAATTGCTGCGTGAGTGTGCTGGGTAGATAACCCAGAAGTCGATGGGTAAAAACCATTTGATTCTATTGCTCAATGTCTCTGTAAGCTGCTTTCATATACAAAGGTTCTCTGTTCTGCATCTTGCCTTTGCATCTGCTTCCCAAAGCTTCTTCAATGGAGGCGTGGCCGCTGGAGACCAGGAGTTCAACAACCCCCCGGCGCTGGAGGAAGGTCCAAGCTCCAAGAAGAGATGGGGGGGCGGGGGGGTGGTAAGGCTGGAAGCTGGATTTGCTCAATGCTTGTATTTTTAACTCATTTAAATGGTACCTACTGTATGGGGCTATGGTTTACATTAAAACCGAAGGATCATATCAGAGTGTTTATATTTAGCAGTGGTAGTTGGAAAAATGCACTTTCTGGGGGAGCACTTTCTATGATGCTGCATTTCTTGCCTTCTGCCCTTCCCCCATTTCTTATCTCCCATCTTGATTTTATTGTTTTTTTGGTCAAACTTAATTTCAGATTAATCAGACTTGCTATTCACTGTGTGCTATTAATTTGTTTGTTCGAATATTGGAAGGCAAAATTAATGCTGTAATTTAATTTCTGATGTCAGAGTTTGACATTGAATGTGCAGGTGTGAATACCAGTAAGTTGTGAAAGTAAATCAAGAACTTGTGGTTTTTAACAAAAAGAGCAGTTCACTGATATTCATGGCATCGTCTCATTTGGGAGTGATGACTCAAATGTGACCAACAAACCGTTTCATGCAGTCATCCAATTGAATAAAAACTTTCTTTAATAAAAGAAAATAATTCTGGTAGGCTAAGACTTATGCAATCTATTTATAAGATTATGTCCATTGCTCGCAATATGGTCTCATCCACATTGGGGAAACTGGATGCCAACTAACCAAATATTTCAGGGAACAACTCTTGGACTCTAAATCTAACCGACACACCGCCCTGTGGCTGAACACTTTAACTCGCCCTCCCATTCCACCAAGGACATGCAAGTCCTGGGCCTCCTCCACTGCCAAACTCTTGCTACCCGACACTTGTAGGAAAAACACCTCAACTTCTGCTTTAGGACCCTCCAACTACATGGTATCAATGCAGATTTCATCAGTTTCCTTATTTCCTCTCCCCCACCTTGTCCCAGATCCAACCTTCCAATTCGACACCAACCTCTTGACCTGTTATACCTGTCCACCTTGCTTTTCACCTATTTACTTCACCCTCATCTCTGACCTATCACCATCAATCCCTACGTCTATCTACCTATTGCACTCCCAGCTGCCTTCCCTCCAGCCTCACTTCCTTCCCATTTATCTCTCAGCCCCCTTGGGCCACCCTTTATTCCTGATGAAGAGCTTATGCTCTAAACCAAGACTGTGATGAAGCAACATCAACAAATAGGAAATAGCTCCCAAGTCAGATTTCATCCCCTCTTCTGTTTCCCAGTTCTTTCAGAAATAAGGAATGTACTTTTCTTCCACTAGAATGTGGTCTTCCCCTTTGCGCTGTCTGAAGTGTTATCCGTCACCACTCCTTCAGACACCTTTTAAGAATCCTTTCAACCTGTTTTTCTAACAATTGTGGAGGTGACCAAAAGCAAACATTTCACTTCTCCTCAATGTCCCATTTCTCCTCCTATGAGCCATTTTGTCATGTTGTCTATGTTACAACCAGCCGAGTGCACTTGGTTTCTGAATTGAAATTTGGCCATTGAAGTGAACAGGATTAATATTTATCGATGGCTAGCTGTGTTTGCACTAACTGTAATTATCCACCGATACGATGTCTTTTGTTCCACCAAAATTGGAAACAATGATCTGTGTTTATATTGCAGTTGGATGTAGAAAATCATCCCAGCGATCTTCACGTTATTATAGTTTACTGAGGCCATAACAGCATTACGTGGCAGTATGATGTGACTGAAACCTGGATGGCAATCTCTAGGTTATGTTGTAAAAATATCAGTATAATGTTATTCACACTGCGCGGTCACCAACTGAATGATCCGGCTATGTTTAGATCCCGTGATGAACAGTTTGTGATTTACTTCTCACATTGCGGGGAGCTGAGCATTTACCCAAACAATGGGCATACCACCTCCCCGACACAGTGTTCACAAATCAAACTAACAGCAAAGATTCACGTGAGATCGAAAGTTTCCACAAAGAAAATTTGACACAACCGATATCCGGAGTGAACGTACTCCTTTCTTCATTTGAGATATAAGACGTTGACTGTAGTGAGCCTGATGCGATTTGAACACACAACCTTCTAATCTGGAGTCAGACGCGCTACTGTTGCGCCAGAAGCTCATTGACGTCCGAAGGCCTCTATTAATGCTTAAGGGAAGTGATCGCACTACAATGATTTGACGTTCATGTCTGTTCTGTTTCTCCCCCTTCTCTTTCTGTCTCTCGAAACAATTTCCAACTCTCTCTCAATAAAAATCTGAAAGAACTGCGGATGCTGTATATCAGGAACAAAAAACAGGAGTTGCCGGTGACCCTTCCACAGAACTGATGGTGATTGGGAAAATGTCGGTTTATATTTAGGAGATATTGTGGGAGGAAGGTGAAGATCAGGACGGAGCCAAAGAGAAGGAAGAACTGTTGGACATAAAAATGAGTTGATAACGGTCTGCGTGGGAGGGTTAATGGAGACTGTTCGTGGCTAAGTCGTGTGGAATGACAGACTATGTGATAACAGGGCTTGGTGTGTGTGAAAGGGGCGAGTATACTATGGAGTTCAGGACCTAGAATTATTGAATTCGATATTGGGACCGGAGGCATGTATGGTTCCCAAGTGTAATATTCGATGCTCTTCGTTTTGCTGGTGCTGAGCTTCGCTGGAACACTACAGCAAACCTGAGACAGAGATGTTGGCCAGGGAACAGGATGGGGTGTGGAATTGGCAGGCAACTGGAAGCTCAGGGTCTTTTTTGCGGGCAGAACGTAGATGTTCTGTGCAGCAGTCACCCAGTTTATGCTTCGGTTTCCCCAATGTAGATTAGCCCATATTATGAGCAGCAAATGCAGTAGACTGGATTGTGGATAGTGCAGGTAAAGTGCCACTTCACCTGGAAGGTAAGTTTGACCCCTTGGATAGCGAGGAGAGAATAGGTAAATGGGCTGGTGTCAAACATTCGGCAGTTGCAGGGGAAAGTGCAGCTCAACCTGCAAGTCTACTTTGAGAAAATCCTGGACTTGAACTCCCAAGTCTCTTTGCACTTCGGATTTCTGCATTTTCTCCCCATAATCCTTCTGTTCCCACAGTGACAATCTGGTGTCAGGGTAGCACCAGTGATTTCCTGACATCTGGATTGTATTTGGGGATACCAAGGAATGTCAGGAACTGCGAGTATCTCAGGAGCAATCGTTATTCCTGGGGGAGGCAGAGAGGAATGTGGTGTGGTCCTGTAAACTCCAGAACTTTGATAACTTCATGAGTCAGCAATAACTCTTTCTGGACCAAGAAACGAAAGGGCCAATGAGAAACTGCTACAAAGGAGTTAAGAAATAACATACATTAACCATCGCTGGGAAGGAGGAGGCAAAACAATGAGCTGTTCCTTTGGACAGATGAGATAATGGTGTTTAATAACTGTGTGACAAAAGGACAATTAATTCTGCCTGTAGAAGGAAGGCCTTGGCGTAAAAGGGGTTAATTGCAGGACAGGCTGTTTCAAAAAGGTGGAAAACCCTCAAGGATAAGAAGGTAAGCTACAGACCAGAGGTCTCCAGAAGGGTGGGGAGGTGGTGGTTAGAATCTAAAGAAACATTACACCACAAATCTGAAAGTGAGGGAACTCCACCAGAATTCAACTCCAGAATGATTTAGCAGCAGTACTTGGAAGAACAACACTGCATCAAACCCTTGTAAACTTCCAGAGATGGGCACTGTTAGTAGAAGCAATGTTAATTTCTGCCATCACGTGGGTGATAACCAAGATGGAGTGGGGTGGGGGCGGGGGGAGAGAGAGGCTGAACTTGCTTACTTGAGGAGTTTTATATTTTGGTTGCTACCTACAAAAAAGTGTAAATCATGGTTCAACAGTTGGTTGTCTGTGCAGTTTCTGAGTCAGTATTCAAATTAAAGCGATTCACCCACAACCAGAGTGAGAGGCTGGGATTAATAATGACTCCTTTGCATTCAGCAGGACGGCACGTCAATACTGTTATAAAGCGAATGCTGAATCCCCTCCCCTCTCTGAGATCTCAAACCGAAGCACCAAAAGAGGAGCGCATTGCTCTATAATCTATAAAATTAGTGTGAAAAGTGGTGTCATCTGTTCTAGTCTTAAAAACAAAAATAAATCTTTAAAATCAAGAAAAAGCAATTTACGTATCTAACTTGAATGGTGAACAACTGAACTAATCTGTTAACAAACCGAATAAATCCCTTCGAACTACTGACATTTCTGGCATAAAACAGGATTCTTGTCATGTGCTGTTCCAATAAATACAAGACCCACTAATACAACAAGAAATAGAATTTAGTCTCTCTGATTACAGCCAGGTTACATGTCTTCCAGAATATTCTATGCATCCTTCTATTGAATCTTTTGTCAGGAATGTCTCCTCCAATTCCTGCTCTTCTGGTTTTTTTTGTAAATGATGCTCTCTCATTCACAGATGACTGTCAGAGCTGATGTCTCTTTCTAGAGCTAAGTTTGGGCTAAGTTTTTACAGTAGGATTGGTCCTCTGTTGTCAGATTTAAGTTTAACAGGTTCTGGTAGCCAAAGGACCTGATTTAAATTAATTGTCTAAATTGAAAAGTCATTATCTCGGCCTGCTAACTGCACGACCTTTTGATAGAAATGTTTCAGCTTGTGTGCCCTCTGTTGTGATGATGTTAATCCTTTAAGAAGATTCTGTAGTTCTTGATTTTCTTTCCCAACAGGGGTTGTAAAAGGCAGAGGGTCTGATCCGTTTGAACTAAGGGACTTCACTAATGACCAACAGATATTGGCAAAGGCAACAAAGGGTTGAGATCTTTTTTTTACAAAAACGCTTCTACCGCTAAATCGTCTGTAAGGTCACCCCTCAGCCTCTAACCCTCCAGGGGAAATAGCCCCAGTCTATTTCAGCGTCTTGCAGCAGCTCAAACCCACCAACCCTTGTAGTATCTTTGTAAGTCTTTTCAGAACCCTTTCATGTTTCACAACTTGTTACAAACATGTCGACTAATTCAGAGAAGCCTCTCAATTACAGCTGCAAACGGAGAATGTGTGTTTATTAATGAGTCATGAATAAAGGCTGCATTAATCTCTTACTGTGAAGTTTTACTCCGACATCACAAAACAGAGCATACAAACCTGGTCAGAAGCAGCCTATGGGATTTAAGACACTATTGGCTGTTTTCCAATGAGGACTGACTTTGCACAGAAACCATAGACATTTTAAATGAATGGGGTACCATTCGTTTTAAGGTCAGGTCAACTTAAGAGGCACTGCATTGGCTTAGAAATGAGAGATCCTTGACACACACACACAGCTGGACTCATCACTGCGCCATTATTAACAAATTGGAATCAAGGCTGGGATGTTTTCCCCCTGGAGCAGAGGAGGATGAGAGGGAAAGTTTATAAAACCGAGAGGGTTATAGATCGGGTTAAGGATTGTTGTCTCTTCCCAAGTATGGGGGAATTTCAAGACTTGGGACACATTTGTATGGTGAGTGGGGACACATTTGTATGGGGAGAGGGGAGATACTGTAAAATGTTTGCCCCACATGCTTTTTCAGTGTGTGGTTTGTGTATGGACTGAGCTGCCAGTGGAAGTGGTTGAGGTAGGTACATTAACAACAGTTAAAATACATTTGGTCAAATACATGGAGAGGAAAGGCTTAGAAGGATAGTGGCCAAGTGCAAGGAAATGGGGCGACTGTTTATGGACATTTTGGTGAGTGTGGACCAGTTTGGGCCGATGGGCCTGTCCCCGTGCTGTAGCACTGACTCATGTCTCTTTGTCGCTCCAACAGTTTTGAGTTTTCAGATGAGCATCTCACTTAATCACACTGAATAAAATCCGATCTCATTAGTCAACTCTGATGTTGAAGTGCTGGTGTTGGATTGGGCTGGACAAGGTCAGAAGTCACACGGCTCCAGGTTAGAGTCCAACAGGTTTATTTGAACTCACGAGATTTCGGAGCACTGCTCCTTTGTCGGTGAAGTGATGAAGCAGCAGCATTGAAGAAGGAGCAATGCTCCTAAAGCTTGTGATTTCAAATAAACCTGTTGGTCTGTAAGCTGGTGTTGTGTGACTTCTGATGTCTTCAGCTGTGGGTTTGCGTCGAACTCAATGGGATATTTTGTCCAACACGGCATTTTTAAACAATATCACTTGGAAGGATTCATTTAAAACCTTTCAAGAGGTGAGTTCAACAAGACTGAACTATTCAAAGTTACTTGGACTCCATTTTAAAACTTACATCAGGACAGGTAGACATAGAGATATACAGCACGGAAACAGACCCTTTGGTCCAACTCATCGATGCTGACAAGACATCCCAAATTAATTTGGTCCCATTTGTCAGTATTTGGCCCATTATCTTTCTAAACCCTTCCTGTTCATGTCTGAAACCAGATGCCTTCTAAGTGGTATAATTGTACCAGCCTCCACTTTCTCTGGAAACTCATTCCATACACGCACTACCCTCTGCGTGAAAACATTGCCCCTTACGTCCCTTTTAAATCTCTCATCCAGCCAAATAGCCACTCCCTGCAGCTCAAACCCTCCAACCCCCGGCAACATCCTGGTAAATTGTTTCTGATACAGAAGTCAATATTTTGGGAAGAACCCTTCTTCAGTCCTGAAGGAGGGTTAATACCTGAAACGCTAACTTCAACTCCTAATGCTGCCTGGCTTGCTGAGTTCTCCCAGCCTGCTCCTTGCCTACTTTGGGTTCCAGCAATCGCAATTTTTATTTTGTTTCTAACAAATAGCGGAGCAGACTCAATGGGCTGAATGGCCTAAAGTCTGCTCTTATGGTCTTAGCTTTCTGCGGATTGTTTCAGTGGGTACGTGCACTCCCAGACTCCGAGCAGTGTTGCCCAATGGAAGCAAAGTTTAAGGAATCACAGAATCCCTACAGAATGTAAACAGGCCCTTTGGCCCAACAAGACAACACCAACCCTCCGTAGAGTTACCCACCCAGACCCATTCTCTTAACCCTATTACTTTATATTTACTTGGAGAAAGTGAGGACTGCAGATGCTGGAGATCACAGTCGAGAGTGTGGTGCTGGCAAAGCACAGCAGATCATGCAGCATCCAAAGATCAGGGGAATCAACGTTTCAGGCATTATTCCTGATGAAGGACTTATGCCCAAAACGTCGATTCTCCTGCGCCTCAGATTTTGCCTGACCTTCTGTGCTTTTCCAGCACCACACTCTTGACCAGTCTACATTTACCCATCACGAATGCATCACACTTGCACATCCCTGAACACTATGGACAATTGAGCTAGGCTAACTCACCCTAACATGTACATCTTTGTATAGTGGGAGCAAAACCGGAACACCCGGAGGAAACCCATGCAGACACGGGAGAATCAAACAGTTGAATCAAACCCGGGTCCATGGCTCTATGAGGCAGCTGTGCTAACCACTGAGCCACTACGTCGCCCCGAACCACTTTAGGATTGCACTTGGGGGTGCGAGGCGGTGTGCAGTCCAGAAAATGTTTTTAATAGCCCACCAACTTTCCCACTGCACCCATTGTCAGAGTGGGGCACAAGGTTTAGTCTACAGTAGCGTCACTGGCGGTATCCGATTGTTGGGAGCACTGGTGCCCCCGCTGGTGTCTTCGCAAGTTGCTGGAAAATGTGAACCTCTTGCCGCACTCAGGGCAGCTGAATGGCCTCTCCCCTGTGTGGACCCGCCGGTGGGTCAGCAGGTTTGAGGAATCGCTAAGCCTTTCCTGCACTTACGGTAGTAAAACGGCTACACTCGCGTGTGGACCCACTGGTGGGTCAGTAGGTGGGAGAAGCGGTGAAAGCGTTTCTCGCACTCTGGGCAGGAGGACGGCTTCTCCCCGGTGTGGACCCACTGGTGCTTCAGCAGGTCAGAGGATTTGTTGAAGGCCTTCCCACAATCAGAGCAGGGGAAGGGCCTCTCCCGGGTGTGGACACGCTGATGCGCCAGCAAGTGGGAGGAGTGGGTGAAGCTGTTCCTGCACTCAGGGCAGGTGAATGGTCTCTCCCCAGTGTGGACCCGGCGGTGGTCCAGCAGGTGGGAAGAACGGATAAATCCCTTCCCACACTGTGGGCAGGAAAACGGCCTCTCCCTGGTGTGACTGCGCTGATGAATTTCCGGGGCAGATGGGACACTGAAGCCTTTCCCGCAGTCACCACACTTCCACGGTTTCTCCATGGGGCGAGATTCCTCTGGTTTCTCCATGGACAAAGCTTCAGCTGCACACAAATGCATGTACAACCCCTCCCTGCCGTGAATTCCTCTTTCCAGGCTGTATAATTGTTACAGGCTGCACACTCAATGCGCTGCCATAGTAGCGTCTCTCACTGATGCTGAAAATGGACTGAAACAGAAAGCAAAGAGTTTTGCTCCTTCTAACAGAATCATAGTCGAAGATCGTTACAGTCCCAATGGATTGATTGATTGTCTGTCATTGACGTGAAAATGAGGACTACAGACGCTGGAGAGTCACTCAAAATGTGTGGTGCTGAAAATGCACAGAGGTCAGGCAGCATCCAAGGAGCAGGAGAGTTGCTGTTTTGGGCATAAGCCCTTCAACTATTGAATTTGAAACTTCAGTCTTCAGATCTTCAAATGCACTTGAAAAAAAGATTATGAAAGTCATCACTGTCAGTCAGGGTAGAAATTCAGAACTAGCAATTCTACTTTATGTGGAACATGCTTTTCTTTTGTAATTCCATGAAATTGAAAGCACCATTACCCTGCTCCGATTGCTCTACATTTACACCTGATTAATGCATCTAACCTACACATCCTGGACACTATGGACAATTTAACATGGCTAATTCACCCAAACCTGCACATCTTTGCATAGTGAGAAGAAACAGGTGCAGTGGAAGAAATCCGCCGCAAGCACCAGTCGGAGAATGTGCAATATCCACACAGACAACGGTCCCGAGGCTGGAATTGTACCTGGCTCCATGGTGCCATGAGGCAGCAGCACTAACCACTGAGACACCGTACCTTCCTTTTCCAGTCCCGCCACCAAGTCACTCAGCTTGAGCTCAAGCAAAGCACTACGTTTAATTTTCGCTTCACGTTCACTGAACTTTCAGCCCGTCCCCACTTCCCCTCCGGGAAATGCAAAGAGCTGGGGGTTGCCACTTAGAATCCCTACAGTGCAGATTGAGGCCATTTGGCCCAACAAGTACATACCAACACTCCGAAGAGTAACCCACCCACACCCATTTCCCTACTCCTATCACTCTCCATTTACCTCCGACTAATATACATAACCCACACATCTCTGAATACTATGGGGCAATTTAGCATGGCCAATTCACCCTAACCTGCACATCTTTGGACTGTGGGAGGAAACCGGAGCACCTGGATGAAACCCACACAGCTACAGGGGGGACAATGTACAAACTCCACACAGACAGTCACCTGAAGCTGGAGTCAAATCCTTATCCCTGGTGCTGTGAGGCAGCAGTGCTAACCAGTGAGCCACGTGCTGCCCATGTGTGCAGAAAGAGATGCAATGTGCCACTTTATTGACTGTACCGCACAGTGGATTGTTGAGTAAGGTCGAGTCTCGAAGATCTGGGAAGAGGTAGCCAACATTTAGGAGCGCATTGCGACAGATGCTGGAATCCGTCCTGAAAACAACAAATGCTGGAGATCACAGCTGGTCAAGCAGCATCCACATAGAGAGAGCAAGCTAACATTTCAGGTCTTAGAGATTTATAAAATCTTGCTGGATACAGAGAAAATGAATCTCAGGAGTCATTTCCCTGGAATGGGGGATTTCAAGACTAGCGGACATACTTTTAAGGTGAGAACAGCAAGATTTAAAAACAAAATAAGCGGCAACATTTCACACAGAGACAGCTTCATGTGTGGAATGAATTTCCAGAGGAAGTGGTAGATGCACTTACAGTCACAACATTTAAATGACATTTGGAATAGTACATGAATAAGAAATGTTCAGAGGGATATTGGGCAAAGCACATGTAGGTGGGACGATTTTAGTTTGGGATTATGGTCGACATGGACTGGTTGGACTGAAGGATCTGTTTCCATGCTGTGTGACTCTGACTGGAAACAGTGGATATGGGGAAGATGTTTCCACCAGTAGGAGAAACGAGGACCAGAGGACACAGGCTCAGGGTGAAGGAGTGCCCTTCAGAACTGAGAGGAGGAGGAATTTCTTCAGCGAGACGATGGTGAATCTGTGGATCTCATTGCTGCAGAGCGCTGTGGAGGCCAAGTCATTGAGGGCATTTAAGTCAGGGATAGATAGGTCTTTGATAAGTTAGGGGATAAAGGGTTACGAGGAGAAGGCAACAGAATGGGGTTAAGAAACATATCGGCCATGATCGACTGGTGGAGCAGACTCAATGGGCCAAATGGCGTTATTCTGCTCCTGTATATTGTAGTCTTAAAACTGGGCAGATTACTGAAGTGGTTTTCATGAACAATGTCAGAGTCCTGACGTAAAGTCGTAGAGGTGTACAGCATGGAAACAGACCCTTTAGTCCAACTCGTCCATGCCGACCAGTTATCCGAACCTAATCTCGTCCCATTTGCCAGGACTTAGCCACTATTGCTCTAAACCCTTCGTAATCATATACCCATCCAGATGCCTTTTAAATGCCGTAATTGTACTATCCTCCATCACTTACTCTGACACTCATCCCATACATGCACCACCCTCTACATGAAACACTTGCCCCTGAGGTCCCTTTTAAAATCTTTCCCCTCTCACTCTAAACCTATGACCTCTAATTCTGGACTCCACAAACAAGGGAAAAGACCTTGTCTGTTTATAAAATCATGAGGATTATAGATAGTATAAACGTGTGGAAGGTTTATTTCCAACCCCCCACCCCCTCCCGCCAAAGAAAAGCCACTTACGCATGGCACTCATCCACAGACTCTATCAGCAAACACATCGACCTGGACCCAATATACCGGCCACTACAGCAGATAGCTCGAACTGACAACCGGAAGCGGCAGAGACAGGCCACTATAAATGCCGGAGGAAACAGCACAGAAGCGCTTCACAGGAGGCTCCCAAGCACTGAGGATGTCACCTAGACAGGGGACGAAACGTTTGCAAGACAAATTCCCAGCTCGGCGAACAGAACCACAACAACGGGCTAAGGAATGACAGATGGAGTTTAATTTGGATGAATGTGAGGTACTGCATTTTGGAAAAGCAAACCAGGTAAGGTCCAAGGGAGTATTGCTGATCAAACAGACCTTGGAGTGCAGGTTCAAAGCACCTTGACAGTAGAGTCGCAGGTAGATAGAACATTGAGGACGGCATTTGGTATGCCTTCCATTATCGATCAGTAGTAAAGTTGAGAGGTCACGTTGCAGCTGTATAGGACACCTGGTTAGGCCACTTTCGGAATATTGTGTGCAATTCTGAACACCCGAGCTACAAATCTTCTCCCAAACTTTGAATTCCTTAGCCCATTGGCCCATCGGATCAAGATCCCGTTGTGATCTGAGGGAACCTTATTTGCTATCCACTACACCTCCAATTTTGGTTTTATCTACAAACTTACTAACATACCTCTTATGCTCACATCCAAATCATTCATATAAATGATAAAAAGTAGTGGAACTAGCACCAATCCTGTGGTACAACACTGGTCACAGGCCTCCAGTCTGAAAATCAACCCTTCACCACCATCCTCTGTCTTCCACCTTCAATCCAGATCTGTATCCAAATGGCTAGTTCTCCCTGTATTTCTCAGATCTAACCTTGCTAACCAGTCTCTCATGAGGAACCTTGTTAAATGCCTTTCTGAAGTCCATGGAGATCATGTCAACTGCTCTGCCCTCGTCAATCTCTTGCTACTTCTTCAAAAAACTCAAACAAGTTCGTGAGACATGATTTCTCACGCACAAAGCCATGCTGACTATCCCTAATCAGTCCTTGCCTTTCCAAAGGCATGTAAATCCCGTCCCCCAGGATTACCTCCAACAACTTGCCCTCCGGCAATGTCAGGCTCACTGGTTGATAGTTACCTGGCTTTTCCTTGCAATCTTTCGTAAATATTGGTACCATGTTAGACAACCTCCAGTCTTTCATCACCACACTTGTGACTATCAATGGTACAAATACCTCAGCAAGGGACCCAACAAACACTTCTCTAGCTTCCCACAGAGTTCTAGGGTACACGTGATCAGATCCTGGGGATTTATCCACTTGCATGCATTTCAAGACATCCAGCACCACCTCCTTTGTAGTATAGACATTTTTACATTTTTCAAGATATCATCATCTGTTTCCTCACATTCGATTTCTTCCATGTCCTTCCCTACAGTACACACCGATGCAAAATACTTGTTTATTATCTACCCCAACTCCTGCAGCTCCACACATAGGCTGTCTTGCTGATCTTTGAGGGGCCCTGTTCTCTCCCTACTTACCCTTTTCTCCTTAATGTATTTATAAAAACCCTTTTATTCTCCTTAACTCTACTTGTCGAAGTTATCTCATGTTCCCTTTTTGCCCTCCTGAGTTTACTCTTAGGTATACTCCAACTGCCTTTGTACTGTCAGGATTCACTCAATCTCTCCTGTCTATACTTGACATATGCTTCCTTCTTTTTCTGAACCAAAAGCTCAATTCCTCGAGTCATTCAACATGCACTACACCTACCAGCCTCCCCTTTCACCCTAGGTTCTAGATTAGATTGCGGCTGGAGAAACACAGCAGTTCAGGCAGCATCTGAGGAGCAGGAAAATCGATGGTTTGGGCAAAAGCCCTTCGTCTAATCAATAATCTGGTTTCCAGGATCTGCAGTCCTTGTTTTTAACTAGTTTTTCCCCTTTCACCCTAACAGGAATATACTGTCTCTGGACTCTCAGTTTCTTATTTTTGAAGGTTTCTCATTTTTGAGCAATCCCTTTACCTGCGAACATCTGCTCCCAGTTAGTTTTTGAAAGATCTTGCCTAATACCAAGTTAGCCATCCTCCAATTAGATCTAGTGTATATTTTATCATCACTCTTTTATAGCTCATACAATTATGGTCACTGGCCCCAAAGTGCTCCTCCACTGACAGGTCAGTCACCTGCCCTGCCTTATTTCCCAAGAGTCGGTCACGTTTTGCACCTTCACTAGTCAGAACGTCCACTCACTGAATCAGACAATTTTGTTGTACACATTTAAATTCCTCTTCATCTAAACCCTTAACACTATGGTAGTCCCAGTCTATGTTTGGAAAGTTAAAATCCCTGACCATAACCACCCTATTATTATTACAGATAATTGAAATCTCCCTGCAATCTTTTTCTCAATTTCCCTCTGACTATTAGGGAGTCTGTAATACAATCCCAATAAGGTGATCATCCCTTTTCTTATTTCTCAGTTCCACCCAAATAAGCTTCCTGCATGTATACCCAGGAATATCCTCCATAAGCACAGTAATATATCGTTGATAAAAAAAAGCCACTCTCCCTCCTCTCCTGCCCCCCTTTCTATCCTTCCAATAGCATGTGTGTTCTGGAACATTAAGCTGCCAGTCCTGTCCATCCTTGAGCTATGTTTCTGTAACTGCCATGATATCTCAGTCCCAAGTTCCTAACCATCATCTGCCTTCCCTGTTCGTTCTCTTGCAATTGAAATAAATGCAGTTTAATTTACCAGTCCTACCTTGTTCTCTGCTTTGTTACTTCCTGCTCTGATTGTTTGACTCAATCCCTTTCCCAACTGGACCAGTCACAGATTGATCTCTTTGCTCACTATTTCTCTGGGTCTAGCAATCCCTGCCCCCCACCCACCCCCACCTTACTCGTTTAAATCCTCCGGAGCAGCTCTCGCAAATCTCCCAGCAATATATTAGTCCCTTTCCAGTTCGGGTGCGATCGATCCTTCTTGTACAGTTCTTTTCTACCCCAGAAGAGATTCCAATATTCACATTTTTGGATCCTTTCTCCCATGCACCAGTTCCTCAGTCACACATTCATCTGCCCTGTCCACCTATTCTCACCCTCACTAGCAACATTCCCCATTAACTGGTTAAGTCCTGGATTGCTTTCCTAAAATGCAACACCTCAAGTTTGTCTAAATTAAACTCCATCTGCCAATCCTCGGTCCGTTATCCCGTCCGATCGATTATAATTTATAGCAAACTCTCTTTCCTACCTTATTCCCTAAAAGCTGAAAATCTCCATCCCACACACTCTCCTTTCATTCTCATTTTACTGAACCTAATCCCTGCTCTGCCTCATCCTGAAAAGTCTGGTTCATGCTGATTAACAGGCCTACACTCAGGGGGGATTTAATTGAAACATAAGAATGCTGAATGGCTTGGAACAGAGTGCATGTTGGGTGAGATGTTTCCAGTGGTAGGAGAGATGAGGACTTGAGGACACAGCCTTCGAGTGAACGGAAGTTTTCTTCGAACGGAGATAAGGAGAAACTTCTTCAGCCAGACAGTGGCGAATCTATGAAATTTACTGCCACAGAAAGCTGTTCTAGCCAAGTCACTGAGTACATTTAAGACTGAAACAGATAGGTTCTTGAGTATCAAGGGGAGAAAGCTGGAGAATGGGGTTGAGAAACTTATCAGCCATGATTGAATGGTGGAGCAGACCCAGTGGGCTGATTGGCCTAATTTCTGCTCCTGTGTCTATGGTCTCCTGCTGTTTTGGACACAGTGAGAGAAACTTGGGAGCAGGAGTAGGCCATTTGGTCTTTCAGCCTGCACCAGCATTCAACAGATCATGACTGGATATTAATCTGCCGACATCTAGGTGGATAAACTGGGATTTTCTTTCACTGGAGCATAGGATACTGAGAGGTGAACTTACAGAGGATTATAAAATCACGAAGGATAGAGATGTCCTTTCGCTCAGATGTGAGCTTCAAGATTAGGGAGCAAATTTTTAAGGTGAGAGGAGAAAGATTTTAAAAGGACATCAGAAGCACCCTTTTTAAAGAGTGGTTTGTGTGTGGAATGGATGTCCAGAGAAAATCCAGAGGTCAGATCAGTTTTCCTTCGTGTGAATCCAAGGAATGCGATGGGTCAGATGTAGGACCAGGCCGTGCACGCAGAGCATGTGCAGATCAACTGGCAGAGGTCTTCTCGGATATCTTCAACCTCTTCCTGCAGCAGGTGATTGTCCCTGCCTGTTTCAAGAGGGCCAACATCATCCCTGTGCCTCAGAAGACTCATGCAACATGTCTCAATGACTACCGCCCAGTTTCCCTAACTTTGGTGGTGATGAATTGCAATTAAAAGCTGGTCATGGCATTAATCTTCCAGCCTTCCCACCACTCTTTGCAAATTGGGATCCACGTCAGATGCCATATCATTTGCCCTTCCCTCCTCCCTAGAACATCTTGACACCAAGAACAGGTACGAAAGAATCCTACTTGACTACAGTTCAGCCTTCAACACTATTATCCCCTCGAGACTGATTACTAAACTTCATGATCTCGGACTAAGCCCCACTCTCTGCAACTGGATCCTCAGTTTCCTGACCCACAGGCCACAATCAGTGAAGATTGCGGACAATATTTGATCCTCACTAACACTCAACACTGGAGCCCTCCAGGGGGGCATACTCAGCCCCCTACTGTACTCACTGTATACCCATGACTGCATCAACAAATACAAGACTAATGCCATTTACAAGTTCACTGGCACCACCAGAGTCAGTCAAATCTCAGATGGCAACAAAACAGACTGCAGACGGGAGGTGGAAGACCTGGAAAAATGATGCACTGAAAACAACCTAGATTTCAATGCGAGCAAAACCAAGAAACTCGTTATTGACTTTTGGCGGGATGTTACTCATGCCCCCATTCACATTAACAGCACAGAGGTGGAATGAGAGGAGAGTGTCAAGCTCCTGGGAGTGGTCATCCACAACTAGCTGTCTTGGATGTACCACGACCTAGTATGGCAACTGTACCATTCAAGATTGGAGATGGTTACAGAGAGTGGTGAACTCAGCCCAGACAACCACAAAGGCCAACTTCCAATCTACAGAATCCATCTACCAGGCCTGCTGTCAAGGGAAGGCCACCAGCATTCTTAAAGATCCATCCCACTCCGGCAATGTTTGTCCACAACTTCTACCATTGGGGAGAAGGTACAGAAGCCTGAACACACGCACCAGCCAGTTTTGTAACAGTTTCTACCCTACTATTGTTAGAACACTGAATGGACTCTCAAACTCTCAGGATTTGCCTGAACCTGTGTCTTTGTTTTTGCCACTGTTTACCTATTATTTACTATGCCACTTAACTCTGTGATCCTACATTTTGATCGCAAGACAATGCTTTTCACTGTGCCTCAGTACATGTGACAATAAATAAATTCATTTCAGTTCAAGTGGTGGATGTAGTCCAGTTAAAAGGGTTAAAAAGCATTTGGATCAGCACATGAATAGGAATGGTTCAGAGGGATATGGGCCAAACACTGGCAGGTGCAACTAGTTTAGTTTGAGAACATAGTCAGCATGGACTAGTTGGATAGAACAGTCTGTTTCTGCACTGTCTGACTGTCTAACTGTTCTATACTGGTCTTAAACCCATTTTCTTTCCTCCCCCATAACCATCCACTTCCTTGTTGACAAAAATTGAAATGAACTCAGCCTTGAATATATTCAATGACTCCCCTCCCCCCCAACTGCAGGAAGACATCTCCACATCTGAACTCAATTCCTCTTGCTAATGTACCACTTGCCTTGCTCATTGCTTGCTGATATAGAAGGACGCTGAGGCCTGTTTGTATATCAACACATCATTCCCGATGAAGGGCTCGTGCCTGAAATGTCGAATCTCCTGCTTCTCAGGCGCTGCCTGAACCTGCTATGCTTTTCCATCCCAACACTTTTCGACTCTGATCTCCAGCATATGCAGTCCTCACTTTCTTCACATCCCAATATATCACTATTTAAGGAATGTGTCTCCTTTCTGCTTTTTTTTTAAAACAGCAAATGCGATAACTTCACATTGTGCTACTGCATTTGCCATGTGTTTGCTAATTGAGACACAATCTTGGACCAACTTTTCCAGAGTCTCTCCCCTCGCCGGGATTCACTCCCTTTCCTTTCAATTGCTGCAAAACAAAAATTGAACCCCAGAATGAAGAAAAAAATGGAAAAGGGGGTGAGAAAAGAAAGTGCCATACTCACAGATGTTGGACAGAGGAAGGAAGTTGCATTCTAGCATGAAGCTCAATCTTTATTCAGAGAGGAACAACAGCAGTAGCAATTTCAGAAGCCCATGGTCAAACTTCCTCTTCAGACAATAGCGGGGCTCTGATTGACAAAAGAACCAGGCTCCTTCCGCTCATCCCGAGCTCCCCATTGGTCCATCAAAAGAAGGTCGCGGTCCGTAAATGGGACAGCGCAGAGCATGCGCATTTCTTGTTAACACCGCTGAACATGCTCAGTACTTACTGACACCGAGGAGTATGCGCAGTGTGGTCTGTGGCGATGCTGGTGTTGCTGACGAGATTTTGTACCCGAATGTCAAATGTCAACAGGAGTTTAAAAAAAAGCTGAAGCCACATTTTTTTAAACCTGTAGCTCGACATTTTATTGCGTTTGCATTTTGTGTGACTCCTCAACTTTTGAATGTCTTTTCCCCAGGGTGGGGGAATCCCAAGCTCGAGGGCATAGATTTCGGTTGAGAGGGAAAAGATTTAAAAGGGACCTCAGGGTCAGAAAAAACAGTTGGAAAGTTAATTCCCCTCAACAAATGCCCCCTCTTATGCCCTGAACAAGATAGATTGTTCACAGCCTATTAATCATGAGTAGCAATGATGTTGTGAAACTTCGAAGGGTTCAAAAACGATTTATAAATATGTTGCAAAGGTTGGAGGGGTTCAGCTGCAGGGAGAGGCTGAATAGGCTGGGGCTATATTTCATACAGCATTGGATGCTGAGGGTTTATAAAACCTTATAGAGATTTATAAAATCATGAGGGGCATTGATATGTTAAATACACACGGTCTTTTCGCTGTGGTGGGAGAGTCCAGAAATAGAGGGCATTCATTTTGGGTGAGAGGGGAAAGATATAAAAAGGACCTGGGGGCAAATTTTTCACGCAAAGGGTGGTACATGTATTGAATTAGCTGCCAGAAGAAGTGGTTGAGTCTAAAACAATTACAAAATTTAAAAGACATTTGGATGGGTATATGGGCCGAGATTAATTTAGGATACCTGGTGAGCATGGACCGACGGGTTTGTTTCCATACTGTACAACTCTATGGTTCTATTTCTGCATAGTCAGAATCAATTTCACAAGACTAGGAATAGGCCATCCACAACTTATACCCTCTCCTCAACTGTGGACTAATTGAACATATTTGAATGCAAGTTTCAGAAAGATGTCTGCAGCTTTTCTATAAAGTTGAACATGCTTTCATGATATTTCTGAATATATCATTTTAGCGATTCTCAATTTTAAACATCAGTCATTTCTCGTGCAGCCGTGTCTACCAGGTAGAGTCATCAACATCCATTCTCTTTCTCTCTTCCTAGGAGGGTTTGATACAGCGATCGAAGAGGGTTTGAGGCATCCGCAAGGACAGGGAGTGGCTGGAAGAGAAGGAGAGAGAATGGACGGAGGGGCAGAGTGTCAGGGGGTGAGAGAGATAATTGACAGGGGGACAGAGGGTGGGGGGATGAGAAAGACTGGGGGGAACAGAGGGTGATGGGAATGGAGAAGATTGTGGGGACCGATGGTGAGGGAAAGTGAAAGACTGGTGGGCAGAGGTGGGGAGGAAAAGAATGCAGGGCAGAAGGGTGGGGGTTGAAAGATAATGGACGGGGACAGTGGGTGGGGAGAGATTGGACAGGGGGGGTAGAGGGTGGGGGTGGAGAGACTGCCCAAATCCCACCTTCCCCAGGACCGGTGTTGATATCTCATGAATTGGAACCCACTCCTCCCACATCAGACTTGTGTCAATCATTTCTCAATATATACGTGGCGAAAGCAGTAGAATCATAATTCTGACAGGCAATTCGGCCCATCGAATTCACACTGACCTTCCAAATAGCATCCCATCCAGGCCCATCTGCTGACCTTACAGCCCTGCATTTCCTCATGGCTAACCCACTCTAATCTGTAGACTTAAGCATGGCCAATCCACCCTAAACTGCAGATCTTTGGATTGTGGGAGGAAATCAGCGCACTCGCAGGTAACCCACACAGACACAAGGAGGAGGACGTGCCAAAGTCCACACAGATAGTTACCCAAGGATGGAATCAAACACGGACCCCTGGCACTGTGAGGCAGTGGTACTAACCACTGAGCCACTGTGCCATCCAGAGTTAGCTTCTAACTTTTCACGCACCCTCAGCAGAGGCTCTCTCCTGACATTTGTGGATCACACCTGCTGAAACCTCCTTATCCCACATCTTCAGCCCTGAGCACATTGGTTCCCGAATCCTGGCACCAGATAGACACCGATGTCATCTGGCCTCCTGCTACCAACTGCGGAGACCGGAGACAATCCCTGTCACTATTCTGTCTCTTACCACCATCTCCCCAATGTTGTTCGTACTCCCAGCACCCAGCCAGTTCGCGTCTCCACTCCCTTGCAGCCTTCTCTCAGATCCCTTTACCTGCCTGATCCACGCTCACGCCTCCTGACACTGTCAATTGACTCAATCAGAAGGGTCTGTCCGGAGAGGAATGACCAACTCCTGGAATAAAATGTCTGGTTATCTTTTTCATCAAAGGTCTGCAGCCTGGCTTTCAGCTCCATCTCTCTGAGCTGAATGTCCACCAGCATGTGTTTGCACTGGATCACAGCATCCAGAGCCTCCCACCTTCTGCAAATCAACAGACAAGTCCCACCTTACACTCTCCAACGTGTGTTGTGTAACTGCTTAATCATTTCAGGTGGCCGAGCAGAGGCTAAGTTCAACTTGGATTCCAAACTTGGGTATCAATAGCCATGAGGATGGCTTCAAATGGACCTTTGGTTCATGTCACACTACAGGTGACTCCACTACACTATACAGTCTCTCTCTCACACACACACACACACAGACACACACACACAGACACACTCATACACACACACTTGCACGTAAGTCAGTAGGGTGAATTTGCGGAAGTATATTTGCAAATATATTATATTTTGCTCAAAAAGTGCACAATCTGCAGGCAGTCAATGCATGTAATATTTTATAAATTCCTACTTTGGAAATAGAACCAGTCTGACTCAAGATTGGGATACTGACAGTCTTGAACCTCACACCTTCCATGCATTGTCTGAGCTATCACTTCTTTTTATAAAATAGAGTGATAGAGTCTTAGGGATGTAAAGCATGGAAACAGACCCTACTGTTCAATCTGTCTACGCCCACCAGACATCCCAACCCAATCTAATCCCACCTGCCAACACCCAGCCCATATCCCTCCAAACCCTTCCTATTCATATACCCATCTAAATGCCTCTTAAATGTTACAATTGTACCAGCCTCCACCACATCCTCTGGCAGCTCATTCCATACACGGACCACCCTCTGCGTGAAAAAGTTGCCCCTGAGGTCTCTTTTATATCTTTCCCTCTCACCCAAAAGGAATGCCCTCTAGTTCTGGACTCCCCGATCCCAGGGAAAATACTTTGTCTATTTATTCTATCCATGCCCCTCATAATTTTGTAAACGTCTATAAGGTCACACCTCAGCCTCCAACGCTCCAGGCAAAATAGCCCCAGCCTGCTCAGCCTCTCCCTATAGCTCAAATCCTCCAACCCTGGCAACATCCTCGTAAATCTTTTCTGAACCCTTTCAAGTTTCACAACATCTTTCCGATAGGAAGGAGACCAGAATTGCACGCAATATACCAACAGTGTCCAAATCAATGTCCTGAACAGCTGCAACATGACCTCCCAACTCCTGTACTCAACACTCTGACCAATAAAGGAAAGCATACCAAACGCCTTCTTCACTATCCTAATTACCTTAAGTTATCTCGAGGATGTGACTTAAAAGAAGTTCTATGATGTACATATTAATGAACTGAAACCTGCAACCCATTCTAAAAGATGAAAGACTTAACAGCAATCTTGGTTTGTTCAATATATCATTTCAGTTGCATGACACTTATCTTTTGCTATAAATTCTGTGTCTTATGATCCTGCTCCACAGCTACCTGATGAAGGAGCAGCGGTTCGAAAGCTAGTGCTTCCAAATGAACCTGTTGGACTATATCCTGGTGTTATGTGATTTTTAACGTTGTTTCTCATGAACACAGCCACAACACTTTCTGCTGGTGGTAGTAAACATTACGATGTTGATGAAACGATGCAGTACCTGCAGAGATCTTAACAGTTTCTAACGATACTTGCAACTGATTCACTACTCCTTCTGATCAAGACTTTGGCAACTTTGTGCTGGGAGCTGAATGAGCAGCTTTAAATCAGAAGCCTATTGGATTTTAAATCTTTCAATGTCTGAGTCCGAATTTAGGCAACCTTTATTGCGACCCAACTTTATTACAACTTCATGATCTCCCCAGCAAAAAAATTACGGCCTCTCCCCATTGCGGACCCAAGAATGTTTCAGCAGGCCAGGAGAATTGACGAATGTATTCCTGTACTTGGAGCAAGTGAATGGCTTCTCCCCGGTGTGAACATGCCAGTGCATCAGCTGGTTGCACAACCAACTGAATCCCTTCCCGCGCACACAGCAGGAGAATGGCCTCGTTTCTGTGTGAATGCTTCTATGAGTCTCCAGCACTGACGGGGAAGGGAACCCTTTCCCACAGTCCCCACATTTCCACAGTTTCCCCATGGGGAGAGCTTTCCTTGTGTCGCTCTGGGTTTGAAATTACCAATAGAATGGGTACACAGTCTCTCTCCACCGTGAGGGGTGAGACTTTGATTCCCCAAATTGAGTAACTGGTTTCAAGCACTTTTCACAGTCAGTGCACTGAATCTCCCTCACTCGGGTGTCTCCGTATTCTTCCTGCTTAAGTGTCCAAAATCTCTCAAGCAGAGAAAAGCAAACATTTCTTCTCAATTGGAACGGTTGCTGATATTCAAGTCCCAATGAATCAAGTGGCTCTGTCAGAAGTTGATGTATAATTTGCTTTCAGATTTCTTTCTACATGTCTTCCTGCAAAAATAAGTTCACAAAATACGTGATCACAGACAGTACTGTTAAATGAACATAACATAGGTGACAATTCCTGTAGTTTGTCAGATGCCTGATCGCATATTATCCAGGACACAGAAACCCGAAAACCCTCATGCAGTCAGATAGCCTTAAGTGTGTATGGAGGAAATCTTCATTTCGGTGACAATAACCTGGAACAAGCTGCCTCCAAAGGCGCTGGAAATGGAGCTTAATCGAGGACAATGAAAATGAAATGTCAAGGCTACTTGAGAAAAACAAACCTGTAAAGTTGCTGAATGACTTTCTGCTGTCCTATTCAATACAAAGGATGACAAGAAATACAGAACATAACTTCAGTGCGAGATTAGAATGTGAAAAATAATCGCCACAAAGCTTTTATAACAGCGAATAATATCAGATCTACACCATATGAAGCAACATTTGTCCACATTTTATATCAACGTGCCAATCCCTTAGATTCTGCTCCATCCCACGATTAACTACCCTTTTAATTCTGAACATGAGGAAAGAAGCGATCTTTTTCCACAATGCAAATTGTATTTAAATAAACGTGTCAAACTGAGGTGAAAAAAATTAATATACCGCTAAGAAGAACAGAGAGCGTCCGACACCTTTGCAGAGTCTGCTCCCTCCCTCGATTCACTTCAGTTGCTACAAGTGAATAGTGTTTCCTCCCTCTCTCTCTCCTTCCCAGGATGAGGAATGGAAAGGGTGAAGATATTACTTTGCTCCCACGATTTCACTATGATGTGGGAATCCTTGTCTCTCTCCAGCTTTGACAATCGGTTGAAAGACCACTCATGTACGGAACGTGTTCCATCTATTGCTGCTGCGAATGGGGTGTTGCTATTTCAGGCTGTGGTACCCGCTTAAAGCTCTTCCCACGGTCAGTTCATTGGAACAGTCTCACTCAGATATGCACACCTCAGTCTTACTGATGTTTGAAACCTTGTGAAGCAGACAGGAAAGGATAGAAATAAAAAAATTCTACAAGATTCAAAGGTTGATGATATTCCCGTGTCAATGAATTGATTGTCTCTATCAGATCTTGTTTTAAGATTTCTGGCTGTAAATCCTCCCTTTCTCGTATCCTGTAAAAGGAGATTACAGAAGATATTGCTGTCTAGACAGTAGAGAAATTCAAAATAAACAATTCTGGTTTCTGTGGAACATTCTTTCTTTTCTCCTTCCCTCAAAAATGTGAATCTTAATGCTACAGTCTCCCTCCAAACTTACTCTGCTGTAGCTATTATCACCCTCATTCCCGTTCTCCTAAAAATGCTGACAAATGTTGACTGACAGATCTATGCTCGCCTTCTCCCGTCCTGGACATAGGCTGTAAGAGACTGGGCCAGGAGTGGGCCATTCAGCTCATGGGGCTTGTTCTGCAATTCCACAAGATCATGTCTGTGCTGCTGTGGCCTTAACTCCATTTCCTGCCTGCTGTCTATAACCTTTCAAATAGCTGTCACACAAAATGATGTTCAATTCAGCCTTGAAGACATTCCATGTGCCAGAATCCATTATTCTCTGTGGGGAAGCATTACACAAATTAACGAGAGAATAAATTCATCATTTCTGCCTGATATTGGGAGAGCCCTGATTTGTAATCTGTGTAAGTGAGCTCTCGACTTTCTGACTGGGAAGCATTTTATCAGAACCTGTGTTGATGAGAACCCTCAGAGTTTTATTGGTTTAAAATGACGTCACCCCTCATTTTTCTCAAAGCCAGTGACTGCTTACCCAATCTGCTCAACCTCTCCTCATTAGACAATCCTGTTCATGCCAGGAATCAGTCGAGTGAACCTTCTCTGAACTGCTTCCAATACAAGTACATCCCTCCTTAAGGAAATGACCCAGAAATGCACAGAATATTTGAGCTGTGGTCTCACCAATACCATGAGCAGCTGGAACAAGCCCTCTCATCCTATAAACTCTATCCCACTTTCATCTCCTGCAAAGCCAAAAAGTTAACCTCAGAATGAAAAAATAAATGGAAAAGGAGAGGGTGAGAAAAGAGTGTGCGGTACTCACAGATATCATATAGAGGAAGGAAGTTGCAGTCTGGGATGAAGCTCAATCTTCATTCAGAGAGAGAGGCGCAGCAGCAGCAGCTTCAGGAACTCATGGTCCAACTTCTGCAATCAGACATAGGGGGTTCTGATTTACAGGAAGACCTACCAGCCTTCCGGTCCTCCAGGAATTCCAATTGGTCAATCTCCAGGCAAATGCGAGGGCAGTTGACCAATGCGAGACAGGCAGTTTAAAACACATGGAAATCACTGGCTGGCACTGCGGCTCCAAGGCCTTCAAATTTCTTCCTCTCCTGGGGTCCCCACTGGTACCCCTCCAATGACACACTCATTCATTTGGCTGAACTGGTTCTCACCCAAAATAATTTCTCCTTTCAATCCTCCCACTTCTGCTAGATCACAGGGGTAGCCATGGGCACAGGCGTGGGCACCAGCTATGCCTGTCTCTTCATCAGGTACATAGAAAAGTCAGTCTTCCGCAGCTACACCGGGACCATTCCCCACCTTTTCCTCCGTTCCATTGATGGCTGTATTGGTGCCACCTTGTGCTCCCACGAGGAGGTTGAACTCTTCATCAATTTCACCAACACATTACACCTTGACCTTTAGTTCACCTGGACCATTTCAGACACTTCCCTCCCTTTCCTGGACCTCTCCCTCTAACAGTGACCGATGCAACACGGACATCTTCTACAAACCCACCGACTTCCACAGCGACCTGGACTACAGCTTCTCCCATCCTGCCTCGTGCAAAAACGCTATCCCTGATTCCCAATTCTTCCGCCTCCACCACATCTGCTCCCAGGAGGACCAGTTCCACCACAGAACACATCAGATGGCCTCTTTCTTCAAAGACCACAATTTCCACTCCAAAATGATCGATGATGGCCTCCAAGCGCATCTAATCTGCTCCCCAACCCAACCCACTCTCCAATCTTGGCACCTTCCCTCACCACTGCAAGGATTGGAAAACCTGCGCCCACAGCTCCCCTCTTGCCTCTGTCCAATGCCCTAAAGGAGCCTTCTACGTCCATCATAGATTCACCTGCACTTCCCCACACATCATTTACTGTATCCATTGCTGCTGATGCGGTCTCCACTACCTTGGGGAGACAGGACAACTACTTGCAGAACACTTCAGAGAACATCTTCAGGACAGATGCACAAAGCAACCCCACTGCCCAGTGTCTGAATGCTTGAACTCCTCCTCCCATTTCGCCAAGGACATGCAGGTCCTGGGACTCCTCAATCGTCAAAACCTAACCACCCGATGCCTGGAGGAAGAACGCCTCATCTTCCACCTTGGTACCCTTCAACCAGACGGGATTGGTGTGGATTTCACCAGTTTCTTCATTTGCTCTCCCCCCACTTTATCCCAGACCCAACCTTCTAACTCAGCACCGCCCTCATGACCTGTCCATCTTCCTTCCCACTTATCCGCTCCAAACTCCACTCTGACCTATCGCCATTACCCCACCTTCACTACCTGTCACACTCTTAGCCACCTTCCCCCAACCACCCACATCTCCACCCCCCTCTCATTTATTTCTCTACCCCCTTGGCTCACAAGCCTCCTTCCTGAAACGCCAATTCTTCTGCTCGTCGGATGCTGCATGACCTGCTGTGCTTTATCAACACCACACTCTCAACACTGCGGCTCCGATTGGCTCCTCCAAGAATTCTCTGCCATGATTATGGACGTCACAACGCAGAAGCAGCCCTATCAGTTTCAGAGTGAAACTCTGTACCTCTGCGCGACATCGGGGAGAAAAATAACGTTTCTCCCTTCCCATTCCTCATCCTGGGAGGGAAAGAAAGGTGGCGGGGGGAGGTGGGGGCGAAAAACCACTGTTCACTTGTAGCAACTGGAGGCCGAGGCTGTGAATCCAAGGGTAGGAATTTCACATTCTCTCTCTCCAGGCTTTCAGATCCTCATGGCACTTATCAGTATTGGAACGTAAAAAGGGACACAGATCTGTCTGGTGTTACTGAAGCATTTAATGCACTATTCGTGGTTCTCTAAGATTAGCTGATAATTATTTGTTGTAATATTGTGTTTTAGATATGTCAATATACTTCCAATTATACTGTTATTGAAGGGGACAGGAAGTGAGCATTGGACGGAGAGTCACAAAGATGTACAGCACGGAAATAGTCCAACACATTCAGTCCAACACATTCATGCCCAGCAGCTATCCTGGACAAATCTAGTCCCATTTGCCAGCATTTGACCCATATCCCTCTAAACCCTTTCTATTAATGTTCCCATCCAGACGTCTTTTAAGTGTAGTAATTTTACTAGCGTTTAGCAAATCCGCTGGCAGCACACACCACCCTCTGTGTGAAAAGGTTACCTCTTTATGCCCCTTTTAAATCTTTTCCCTCTCACCTGAAACTTCTGCCCTTGTACAGTTTTGGACACCCCACTCTGGGAAAATACCTTGTCTAATTCCCCTACCCATGTCACTCATGATTTTATAAACCTCTATTAGGTCACCCTTCAGCCTCTGATACTCCAGAAAGGCAGCCCCAGCCCATTCCGCCTCTCTCCATAACTCAAACACTCCAACCCTGACAAGATCCTTGTGAATCTTTTCTGAGTCGTTTTAAGTTTAAAACCCTTCCTAAATCAGGGAGCCTCGAACTGAACACAGTATTCCACAAGCGGCCTGACCAATTTGGGATATCTGATCGGCATGGACATGTTGGAATTGAAAGGTCTGTTTCTGTGTTGTCGAGCTCTATGACTCTATCATAGGGATGTAACCCAAGTCCACATTCCCTTCTCCATCCTGCCACCTGTTGTGTGGCTCAGACCCTGGAAACCTCAGTTGGCAACCAAACCCTGACAATGTCCAAAAACCTCTTGGCATTTCTCACAAAAGCCACCAGGATTGTAAGCTTCCGTCAGAAACAATATTTTCCTATTTGTGCAACCTGAAACAATGGATGAGAATTCCCTGTTTCACACGCGTGGTCTTCTCCTGTTCCCTGTATCCGATGTTGAGGAGGGCAATGCTTATCACTGGCCGCTCGTGTGTCAGAGAAAAGTGTCAAAACAAAATGGTTGAATTATATGCCAGTGGAGAGAGTTGTTCATATTCCCTGCATGAATGTAACTGACACTGCTCACCCCAAGGGTTTCAGAGAGAGAGAGAGAGAGAAAGAGGGAGAGAGAGCTGAAGAGCGAATGGACTCTTACCCTCTCCGAACCCTACATTCTCCCACCCCCCTCCCCCCAGAACAACGTGCAAGTAGAAATAAAATGGTTTAATTATCCGCCAGTGGAGATAGTCCAGTTCCTGGGGATGAGACAACCATCAGCCCCCCGGGGACAGAATGACACGCAGATGTTCTGGAAAGGCTTTGCTGATTGCAATTCTTGCAGCAATGTGGAATGTACTTCACACTGACCAAGTTTCAGCTGGCTCAGAGTCTCCAATGTTCATTGCTGTGTTTGCCGCCAGCTCACTCCATTCTAACTAATTCTCCTGAAGGTGCTGATTCAGGATCTGACAGGGACTGAACAGCAAAACAGTCACAACTGACATCTCTCTGAATTTTGGACACCTCCATCTGAAAATTAATATCTTCCATGACATTGGGAAACTGCCGAGAGTGAGCAGGTCTGATTTTGGGAAGCAAAAATATAGTGTGTAAATTCAGGATGAACCTGCAATGTAACTTCTTGACAAATAACCAAACACAAACTGGTTAATGTGCCCCCATGTGGGTGCGGGTGAAGTTTGGAATGAGACATCAAGGCAATGACACCAGAGAGAAACTGAACATACTGACTTGGCAAACCAGTGTCATTTAGATATACAGCACAGAAACAGGTCTTTTGGTCCAAGTGGTCTATGCCGACCAGATATCCTCAACGAATTTAGTCTCATTTGCCAGCATTTGGCCCTTATCCCTCTAAACCCTTCCTATTCATACATTTAAAGGACATCTGGATGGGTATATCATAATTATACCAGCATCCACTACTTCCTTTGGTAGCTCTGTCCTTACACGTACCATGTTCTGCATGAATTGCCACTTAGGTTCCTTTTAAATCTCTAGACACACACCCCCTCCACCCCCACCTCACCCTAAACCTATTACTCTCTAGTTCTGTACTCCCAGAGAAGTGACTTTGTCTATTTACCATATCCATGCCTCTCTTGATTTTATAAACAATCGAAGCACCAACGGCTCAGGGTGGGAGTTGGGAGAGGACAAGGAAGCCAAATGTGCTGGAACCAACGCAGAAGAAGAGGACGCAAAACCTTGAAGTTGCAATGAGGAATACTGCGTGTGCTGTACTTGTACCTGTTCCATTTATTTGTGGGAATCAAGTGAATTTTAAAAATAAAAACAAACAAGATATCTACCCCTCCCCTTTCCCAATCTCTATTCTTCCATCCCTGTCTGTGTGGAATTTGCACATTCTCCTCGTGTCTGCCAAGGTTTCCACCGAGTGCTCCGGTTTCCTCCCGCAGTCCAAAGATGTACAGGTCAGGTGAATTAGCCATGTTAAATTGCACATTGTTAGGGGCATTAGAGAGAGGGGGAAATGGGTCTGGGTAGGTTATTCTTCAGAGGGTCAGTGTGGACTTGTTGGGCCGAAGGGCCTGTTTCCACACTGTAGGGATTCTAAAATCTAATCTCTCTCCCTCCCAGAATGTGGAGTTGCCCAGATGGAGGGAGTTTTACTCTGAAACCAACAGAGCCACTTCCGCGTTGTGACGTCACAATGGGTCTGGGGCGGAACAACGTCAACAGCAGTCCCCCTCACTGCGTCTGCTCCGGTTGACCTGCAGTGCGTCTGCACTGCCCTACAGACAAACTTCATAGAATCGCTACAGTGTGGAAACAGGCCACTCGGCCCAACGAGACTACACCGACCCTCCAAAGACTAACCCACCCACACCCATTCCCCAACTCTTATTATTTTACATTTACCTCAGACGAATGCACCTAATCTGCACAACCCTGAACGCTTATGGGTAATTTATCATGGCCAATCCACCCTAACCTGGAGAAAGTTAAAAATCACACAACCCCAGGCTACAATCCAACAGGTTTATTTGGAAGCACTAGCTTTCGGAAGGACTGCTCCTTCATCAGGTGGTTGTGGAGTATAAGATCATAGGACACAGAATTTACAGCAAAACATTACACAGTATCATGCCGTTGAAATGATATATTGAACAACCTGGATTGTTTAGTCTTTCGCTATTTAGAATGGGTTGCACGTATCATTAACATGCATTATCTGAGCTGAGAAGTCACCTTCTTGGAGATAACTTAAGGTTTTAAAACAAAAGGTGACAGCTCAGATAATGCATTATGGTTGTATGAATGGGAAGGGTTTGGAGGGATATGGGCTTGGTTCTGGCAGGTGGGACTAGATTGGCTTGGGATATCTGGTCGGCATGGACGAGTTGGACTAAAGGGTCTGTTTCCGTGATGTACATCTCTCTGACTAGAAACAGGCAGAGGGAGGAGCAACAACGGATGCTGGAAAACCGGCTGCAGAGAGCTGAGGAAGTATATTATAATAGGCCTTCACTGGTCAAGCTGCAGCTCTACGAGCTGCTCTCGACTCATTGCACACACAGGTGGCAAAAAAGGGTCTCCTTTGCCAAACAAAGATTGTTTGAATTTTGCAGAATCTGCCCCTCCCCAATATAAACGCAGCACTTGTTTCCACGTTAAATGTGCCTATGAAGATACAGGAGGTGCAGGAAGCAATAAAGCATCTCCAGGGTAGCAAAGCACTGGGGTCAGATGGATTCCCAAGTGAATCCCATAAGGAATTCATAAATGTGTTGGTGGAACCACCTCTGGGGATGTATTACTATTCATATACACGATTGTCTTCTGCCCTCTCTTAGGGAGGCTAATATCTCCTTCATTTTAAAGAAGGGGAAAGAGCCCGAAGAATGTGCTTCGTACAGACCCATTTCACTGTTGAACGTAGATTTTAAAATTCTATCCAAGATGCTGGCCCTGAGGTTGGAAAAGGTGTTGCCCTATATTATCAAAGAAGATCAGATGGGTTTTGTTAAGGGCCATAGCTCCTCCAAGAATATCAGGAGGGTACTGAACATAGTGCAGGTATGCCAGCAAAGATTGGTCCCGGGTTTGGTGACCTCCCTAGACGCAGAAAAGGCATTTGATAGAATGGCCGTACCTGTTTGTGGTCCTCGAGCGTTTTGGTTTGGGGGGATCCTTTGCTAGATGGGTGGTGGTGTTGTATAATGATCCGAAGACAGCAATAATCACAAATGGCACTAATTCAGTTAACTTTAATATTCACCGCTGCTATTTACCTTGGCAATTGAGCCATTAGCTGAGGCTATCAGGAGGGATCCTGAAATACTGGGGCCAAGAGTGGGAATGGGGGAGAATATGATCACCCGATATGCTGATGAAGTCCTTTTGTTCTTGGCCAATCAGGAGGAATCCGGTCCTCGATTGATTCAAACAATTAATTTATTTGGTAGTTTTCCGGACTACAGGATCAATTTACAAAATCAGAAGCCATGCCGGTAGGGGGATTAATGGAGGTGCCTGATCTGAAGGATGGAATGCAGTTCCTGTTTAAATGGTTTTCAAAAGGATTTTTTTCTATTTGGGAATGTTTATTACTCCTGCCTTCCACCAGCTGTATAAAGCTAACTATGTACAATTACTGGGGAGGATAAAACAGGATTTGCAACAGTGGGAGGGATTACCGTTATCATGGTTAGGCCAAATAGCCCTGATTAAAATGCATGTTCTTCCTCGCCTGTTATACCCCATGAGAATGCTCCCGTTGTTGCTACCCAGATGAGTATTACTGAGGCTCAATGGTTGGCTAGGTTCTTTTATTTGATGTCCTAATTAAGTTTACCAAATTGCAGCTCTCCTCGGGTGAGGGATTGGGGTGGATCTTTCAGACATAAAGAGATATCAAGTAAGTGCTTTCTTGGCATATGTGGGTGACTGGGCACGGGGGAATACGGGGTCAATTTGACTTGAGGCTTAAGCCTCTCAGTCGAGATGTCCCCTAGTCAATCTATTATTCATGGATAAGATGAAATCCATGACCGAGCAGCGTAAGAGTCCAATCATTTTAAAAACAATGAAAGCCCGGAGGACAATGAGGCATAATGAGGGCAATTGGCTTAAGACCTTGCCATTTACCTCATTGGTGCGAGCCCAAGGATTTAAACCTGGGGCAATGGACTCCGGCTTTAAGTCATGGGAGAGTAAGGGAATCTCTTGCTGGGAGAATTATTCGAGGGGGAGGTCTTGATGTCGTTTAGCCAGCTCGGTCAGAAATATGGATTGTATAATAGGAACCTTTTCCAGTACTTTCAGATAAGGGATTACGTACAGAGCAAGTCAATGCTCCTGGCTCAGCTTTACAGGTCAGACATGGAGAAACGTGTATTCCAGTGGATGGGTGCTCTTTCAGTTAGTACTTTGTATCATTTAGAGAAGTGATGTGCCTGAGGGAATGAGAAGGGAACTGCGTTCCATCCTTCAGATCAAGCACCCCCACTAATTGCCCCCACCAGCATGGCTCCTCTGGAATCGGGAGCTAGGAGAGGATATTTTGTTGGAAATACGGGAAGACATATGGGAAAATGTAAGGAAAATTTCAATATGTAACAAAACAAGCAATTGAAAATTTCACAGAGGGCTCATATGGCGCCAGAGAGGCTAAGTTCAAGAGAGGAGTGTCACCAGGGTGTCCCAAATATAAAATTAGTATAAGCACTCTCACACACTGCTATTGGTCATGTTGTAAGATCCAGACATACCGGAGTGCTATAGTTAGGGAGCTGAAGGACATCCTGGGGATTGAAGTTAAAGTGGATCCGGCATTTCTTCTTCTGGGGTTGCCCTCTCTGGGGAACACGGGAGGAGACTCTGTAACCTTCTTACCCACTGTGCAAGGAAGAATATTTTAATGAATTGGACATTGGAAAACCCCCTAGGTTTTATGGGGTGGCGTAGGCTGGCGATGGAGCATCTCCCCCAAAATTACCACACGAATTTGGTGCACCTTTAAAACAGAGCAGCTTTACAAGACATTGTGGCCGTTTCTAAATTATATTAATGCAGACTTATCAGCAATATTAAGTAGGGCCGTGGTACAGCCATGGGAATCGGTTTGGGCATCCGTGAGGTCATGGGAAGGGGAGGCTGGGGGAAATGAATCGGGGTAGAATAACTGTTGCACCCAGGGACGAGACCCTCACTGGAGATTTGGTGAGTGAAATAGTATAAAATAATGTGATTTAAGTTAATTTGAATTCAGTTTAATTTAATTTTTGTTTAATTTGATTGTAGTTTAGTTTAAGCTATGTAGATTCAATAATTCTGGTAGATATTAGGTAGTTCATTATTAATAGTATAGCGACATGACATTGTTGTCCTGCCTCTATCTTTCTGTATTTTTTTTTGTTTATAGATGTTTTGTAAAAGATTTGAAAAAGTTTCTAATAAAAATAATTATTTAAAATCATTTTCTTGACTTTCCCCATAACTACTTTTGAAGTTCAAAAGTCAGATGAACTCAGCTTTGAATATATTCAATGACAACTAACTGCAGGAAGATCCCCATTTCAGAACTCAATTCCTCTTGCTCATATACCACTTGCCTTGCTCATTGCTTGCTGCACCTGTCTGACAAATGGCTTTGACTGGAGTAGAAAGCCTGAGTAGAAAGTAGTTGAGGCACCTTTGCACATGCACACACCATACCTGATGAAGGGCTTGTGCGCAAAATGTTGACTCTCCTGCACCACGGATGCTGCCTGACCTGCTCTGCTGTGCTGTGCTTTTCCAGCGCCACACTTTTCAACTCTGATCTCCAGTATCTGTAGTTCTCATTTGCTCCACATCCCAATATATCATCATTTAAACAATGCACCTCATTCCTGTGCTTATTTCACAAGAAAGGCTATAACTTCATACTGCATCACTGAATTTGCCACGTGTTTGCCAATTAAGACACAGGCCTGAACCAAATTTGCTGCAAGACGAGTTGAACTCCGGAATGAAAACTGAAATAGTAAAGGGGGTAAGAAAAGAGTGTGTTGTACTCACAGATGTTAGACAAAGGAAAGAGGTTGCAGTCTGGGGTGAACCTCAATCTTCATTCAGAGAGAGAGAGAGAAGCAACAGAAACTCATGGTCCTATTTCCGCATTCAGACAATGGGGGCTCTCATTGGCAGGAGGACCGCATTCTTTTCGGTCCTCCAGCGCTTTCCATTGGGCCAAAAAAACAATGTCGCGCGCCGTTTCCGCTGACAGACAAGAGCGTGCACAATATTTTCCTGACACCGGCGTACATGCACAGTGCTTGCCGTCACCGAGAAACATGCGCAGTATGCCCCTTGGAGATCCTGGCGCGACTGACAAATTTTAAGTGTCCAAATGCCAACAGTGGGAAAGAAAAGGCTGGAGCCACAATTCATTTGATTCCCTGGTGCTCAACATTTTATTCAGCATTTTGTCTGGCTGCTCAACATTTGTATGTTTTTCCCCAGAGTAGAGGAAGTCCAAAACTAGAGGGGCATAGGTTTGAGGTGAGAGGGGCAAGGTTTAAAAGGGACCGAAGGGGTAACGATTTCACGCGAGCGTGTTATATGTGTGCAATGAGCTGCCAGAGGCAGTGGTCGAGGCTGGTACAATTACAACATTTTAAAGGCATCTGGATGGATATATGAATAGGATGGGTTGAGAGAGACACGAGCCAAATGGTGGCAATGGATCATGAGATTACTTTAGGATATGTGGTCGGCGTGGACTGAAAGGTTAGTTTTCGTGCACTGCAAATCTATGACTCTATTTTTACATAATCTGAACCAATTTCACAAGACTAGGAATTGGCCATTTCACCCTTACAGGCTGTCCTCAACTGTGGCCTAACTGCGCAGATTTCAATGCAAGTTTCAAAAAGATGGCTGCAGCTTTTTTTTTAAACAATTGAATATGCTTTCTACTTTACCGATGTTCCTGAATACATCATTGTAGCTATTCTCAATGTTAAAGATCAGCCATTTCTCACACCACCCCCTACCGTCTCCCAGGTAGAGTCATTACCATCGCATTCTCTCTCAATCCTTAGAAGGGATTGATACAGTCATCAAAGAGAGCTCGTGGCACGAGAAAGGACGGGGGTGGGGGAGTGGGAGAGATTAGACGGGATGCAGAGGTTGGGGAGGAGAGAGAGAGAAAATGGACACGGGGACAGAGCACCGGGAATAGACAAAGCCTGGGGGTGCACAGGGTTGGGGCAAAGGGTTTGGCAGAGAGAGAGAATGGGGGGGGGAGGTGCAGAGTGCGAAACGAGAGAATGGACAGGGGTCAGTGGTTGAGGAGAGAATGGGCGAGGGGACAGAGGGTGGGGTGAGAAAGAGAGAAATAATGAATGGCAGGACAGAGAGGGAATGGACAAGGGGTAGAGAATAGGAATACAGAGAGAATGAGTATGGGGAGAGGGACTGGATTGGGAGAATGCAGAGGGTGGGAAAGAGAGAAGGGGAATGGTTGGGGGACAGAAGGTCAGAAGGTGGATGAGGAGCAGGACTGGGGGCAGAGGGTGTGGAGATAGAATGGAATGGGGTGCAGAAGGTGGGGAAAGAAACAAGAATGGTGGTATGTGAAAGAGAGAGAGAGAGAAGAGACAGGAAGCTAGGGATAGCGAGAGAGAATGGATGGGGGTGCAATGGGTGGCGGTGGGTGAATGGATAGGGGATGTTGTGGGGATGATTGGGTCTTGATTGAATGGAGAGGTGGTGAATGCATTCCACCCATTTAACTGAGGGTCAGCACTTTCAGGACGAAAACAGGAGGATAGGAGGATGAATTCGGGTTGGAATCTATCGAAAGGTGGAGGAATTGGGAGACAGAGATTTCGGGTAGAAGGTAGAGAAGGCTTTTCCGCACAAACCAGAAGTCTCCCATCTTATTTCCTGCCCTGCACTGACAGCAGTGGTCTGTTTTCTCAGGTTATCAGCAGAGGAGGATTTGCTGTTCAGGCATGGACAAGAAATTTACTCAGGGCCTGAATATCAGCAGCATTTGAATCCAGGAGAGGAAATGTTTTGTCTACAGGAAATTATTTCAAACATCAACGTGATTTGAGAATCCCACCTGCGTGGGAGTGCTCCAGGGTTCTGATTGTGGAGAGAACTTTAAATCTTTAGCCAAATATGGGCGAGTGTTTTCGCTGTAGACGAACCCTCCATTAGATCATTGAAGCTGCTGAGTAACAATGACACCTGCACAGGGGAAAGTATATGGAAGCAAATTCAATTCCTCAAACTGACTGGAGAATCACCAGGATTGGGGAGAAACCAATCAATTGCTGAGAGCTGGAGAGGGGATTCCTTCAATCCAAGATTGTAGGCAGCACAGTGGCTCAGTGGTTAACACTGCTGCCTCATAGTGCCAGGGGCTTGGGTTTGATCCCACCCTCACGGTCACTGTCTGTGTGGAGCTTGCACTTTCCTACCACTCACCCACCCATCCCACACCAACCCTGTGTCTGTGTGGGTTTCCTATGGGGGGGGGGGGTGGGTGCACTAGTTTCGTCCCATGGTCCAAAGATGTGCAGGTTAGAGTGGATGGGTGTTCTAAATTCAGGGATTAGCTTGTGGGGGTTATTATAGAGTCGTAGAGATGTACAGCATGGAAACAGACCCTTCGGTCCAACCCACCCATGCCGACCAGATATCCCAACCCAACCTAGTTCCACCTGCCAGCACCCAGCGCATATCCCTCCAAAACATTCCTATTCATATACCCATCCAAATACCTCTTAAATGTTGCAATTGTACCAGTCTCCACCACACCCTCTGGCAGCTCATTCCATACACGTACCACCCTCTGCGCAAAAATGTTGCCCCTTAGATCTATTTTATATCTTTCCCCTCTCACCCTAAATCTGTGCCCTCTAGTTCTAGACTCCCCGACCCCAGGGAAAGGACTTTGTCTATTTATCCTATCCATGCCCCTCATAATTTTGAAAACGTCTATAAGGTCACGCCTCAGCCTCTGACTCTCCAGGGAAAACAGCCCCAGCCTGTTCAGCGTCTCCCGAGAGCTCAAATCCTTCAACACTGGCAACATTCTTGTAAATCTTTTCTGAACCCTTTCAAGTTTCACAACATCTCTCCGATAGGAAGGAGACCAGAATTGCACGCAATATTCCAACAGTGGCCTAACCAATGTCCTGTACAGCTGCAACATGACCTCCCAGTACTTAATACTCTGACCAATAAAGGAAAGTATACCAAACACCTTCTTCACTATACTATCTACCTGCGAACACAACTTTCAAGAAGCGATGAGCCTGCACTCCAAGGTCTCTTCGTTCAGCAACACTCCCTAGGACCTGACCATTAAGTGTATAAATCCTGCTAAGATTTGCTTTCCCAAAATGCAGCACCTCGCATTTATCTGAATTAAACTCCATCTGCCAATTCTCAGCCCACTGGCCCATCTGGTCCGGATCCTATTGTAATCTGAGGTAACCCTCTTCGCTGTCCACTACACCTACAATTTGGTGTCATCTGCAAATCATTCATGTAAATGACAAAACGTAGAGGGCTCAGCACCGATCCTTGTGGCACTCCATTGGTCACAGGCCTCCGGTCTGAAAAACAACCCTCCACCACCCCCTTTTTCTTCTACCTTTGAGCCAGTTCTGTATCCAAGTGGCTAGTTCTCTCTGTTTTCCTTGAGATCTAACCTTGCTAATCAATCTCCCATGGGGAACCTTGTCGAATGCCTTAATGAAGTCCATATAGATCACATCTACTGTTCTGCCCTCATTAATCTTGTTTGTTACTTCTTCAAAAAACTCAATCAAGTTTGTGAGACATGATTTCCCACGCACAAACCCATGTTCACTATCCCGAATCATTCCTTGCTTTTCCAAATACATGTATATCCTGTCCCTCAGGATTCCCTCCAACAACTTGCCCACCACCGAGGTCAGGCTCACTAGGTGGGTCTGGGTGGGATGCACTTCGGAGGGTCAGTGTGGACTTGTTGGACCACAGGGCTTGTTTCCATAATGTAGGAGCTCTATGATTCCCCCAATGTGTCTGCAGCCTGGCTTCCAGGTCCATCTCGGAGCGGAAGATCCCCCAGCATGTGTTTTCCCTAGTTTCCAGCATCCATAACTTCTCACCTTCTGCAAATCGAAAGACAATCTGCCCTCTTCTATGTCTGTTGTGTTCCTGCTTAATCATTTTTCACTGGCCAGCAGAGGCTGATAGCCAAGTTTCGAACCCATGAGGATGGCCTCAACTGGGACTTTGGATTCATGTCACTTGACAGGTAACTCCACTTCACTGTCACTCTCTAACACACACACACGCATAAAGCACACACTCTCACGTACATGCAGACCCCTCTTTCAGGCACACACAAATACACCACCCCCATGCATACACCCTCTCACAGGCTGATACTCCATCGCACACACACTTTCACGCATATGCACACTCTCTCTCTCTCTCTCTCTCTCTCTCTCTCTCGTGCATGCACACTTTCATATAAGGCATTGGGGTGAATTTGAATTTGCAGAATTATATTTGCAGATAACATGATGTTTTGCTCAAAAAGCGCACAATCTGCAGGCAGCCAATCCATGTGATTCCTACTTTGGAAATAGAACCAGTCCCACTCACGTTTGGGATACAGACCTTTAGTCGTCTCAAGAATGTGTCTTCAAAGAATTTACACGTTAATGACCAAAAACCTGCAACCCATTCTAAAAGATGAAAGACTGAATAATAATCGAGGTTTGTTCATATACAATTTCTGTTGCATGAAACTGTGATTATTTGCTGTAAATTCTCTTATGATCCTGCTCTACAAACACCTGAAGAAGGAGCAGTGTTCCGAAAGTTAGTGCTTCCAAATAAATCTGTTGGACTATAACCTGGTGTTGTGTGATTTTCAACTTTGCTTCTATTGAACACAGCCCACACCTCTTGGTGCTGCCTGTAAACTATACAATGCCGATGAAATGATGCAGCACCTGCAGAGATGAAAAATTTACAATTTTTAACGATACTAGCTACTCATTCACTTCTCCTTCTGATACACGACATTGGAAACTTAGTGTAGGAGGCTGAAAGTAATGAGCAGCTTTAAAACGAAAACCTATTGGATCTCATAGCTTTCATTGACAGTCTGAGACCGGGGTTAAGTTGAAGTGACCTTTATTGCCACCCAACTTTGTTACAGCTCCAGATCTCCCCAGCAAAAACAAAGTGTATGAAAAGAAGCTTTTTTTTAAAAACAGCTCAAAGCTCACACACTCCTCCCAACTCCACTTCCTTTACTGTTGGTCAGCACCGAGTAACCTTTATAATTGCATACTTGGTACAGCCTTAAGCTGAAGGAAGGATTGCCTCACTCAGCAATTTCAACCCACGCACTATATCCATTTAAGTTACTCCCACTCTTTTTCCAAGGAGGGGGGCAGTCAAGAGTCAACCATGCTGCTGTGGGTCTGGAGTCAGGTGTAGGCCAGACCGGATAAAGGATGCAGTTGAGATGACTGAGTGAATCCTGTCCCACAATGGCAGTTTCCTTTCCTAAAAGGGGCATGAGTGAATTAGATGGCAGTTTCTCCCCCCAAAAAAGGTTTCATTATTAGACTCAGAACCCCAGATTTCTGACCGAATTTCAATTCCACCAACTGCCTCTGCGGGAATCCCCAGAACTGGATTGATAGTCCAGTCGATAATGGCACTTGGCCGTCGCTCCTTCAATCCCCCTGCGATGGCAGACGAACTCATTGGTGGCTCCGCAGGTGGGAGGAGTGGGTGAAGACCTTTCCACAGTGAGAGCAGATGAGCGCCCTTTCCATGATATGGACCCTTTGTTAGATTACAGTGTAGATATCTGAGTGAATCCTTTCCCGCGCACAGAGAATGTGATCGGCCTCTCCCTGGTGTAGATCCGCTGGTGCCTCCGCAAGTTGCCCACATGACTGAAGCTCTTTCCGCATTTGGGGCCGATGAACGGCCTGTCCTCAGTGTGGACCTGCTGTTGGGTCTGCAGGCTGTAAGAATCGCCAAATCCCTTCCTGCACTCAGAGCAGGTGAACGGCTTCTCCCCCATGTGGACCCGCTGGTGTTTAAGGAGGTGGGATACATCGATGAATCGCTGCCCACACTGACAGCAGGAGAATGGCCTCTCTTCGGTGTGAACCTGCTGGTGTGTTTGCAGGTGGGACGACTGAATGAATCCTTTCCCATAATGGCAGCAGATGAACGGCCTCTCCCTGGTGTGAACTCGCTGGTGTGTCTGCAGGCTGCACAGCCAACTGAATCCCTTCCCACATACTGAGCAGGAGAACGGCGTCTCCACAGTGAGAACGTGTCTGTGGGTGTCTAGCCCCAATGCGGAAGGAACCCTTTCCCACAGTCCCCACGTTTGCATGGTTTTCCCATGGGGGGCAGCATTCTTTGTGTCGCGCTGGGTTTGAAACTAAAAAGAGAATGGATACACAGTCTCTCCCCACTGTGAGAGATGAGATTTTGATCCCCCAAGCTGACTAAATTGCTTAAAGCACTTTTCACAGACAGCGTACTGAATCTCCCTCACTCGGGTGTCTCAGTATTATTCCTGCCACACCAGTATCCAAAATCTCTCAAGCAAACAAAATCAAATATTTCTTCTCATTGTGAATGAGTGCTGATATTCAAGCCACATTGATTCAAGTGGCTCTGTCAGAAGATGATGAATCATTTGTTTTCAGATTTCTTTCTGCATGTCTTCCTGCAAAAAGAATCACAAATTGAGTGATCACTGTCAGTACTGTTAAATGAATATAACATCGGTAGCAATTCCTGTAGATCTCTAGATGAATGCTAACCATATATTATGCAGGACACGGAAAACCCTCATGCAGCAAGATAACCTTAGGTGTATGTGGAGGAAAACTTAATTTAGATCGCAATGACCTGGAACAAGCTGTCGACCAAGGAGCTGGAAATGGAGCTGAATCAAGAATATGATAATGAAATGTCAAGGTTGCTTGGAAAAAAAAAAGCCAGTGAAGATACTGAATGACTTCCTGCTGACCTAGTAAATAAAAAAAAGACAAGAAATATAGGACGTAACTCTATTACTGCGTTAGAAGGTGAAAAATCATATCCACAAAGTTTTTATAACAGCCAACAATATCAGATATACACCATATGAAGCAATATATGTCTACATTTGAAATCAATGTGCCAATCCCTTAAATACTGCTCAGTTCCATGACAAACTACCATTATAATTCTGACCATGAGGAAAGAAGTAAACCTTTTCCATGGTGCAAACTCTATACGTGCCAAACTGAGGGAATACACAAGGAAAATACCTTTGAGAGGGACAGAGATCATATGAGCACCTTGGGAGAGCCTGCTCCCTCCATGGAGTCACTCCAGTTGCTACAAGTGAACAGTGTTCCCACCATCCCCCCCACCACCCTCCCCGCCTCTCTCTCTCCCCCTCCCAGGATGAGGAATGGAAAGGGGGAGACATTGCTTTGCTCCCAGTTGTTGTCCAGAGGGAGGGAGTTTCACTCTGAAATTGACAGGGCTACTTCCACATTCTGACGTCCACAATGGGTTGGGGGGCGGGGAGTAGAAGAGGGGAAGGGGCACCCGCACTGCCCTGCAGCTGAGGCATGTGGGGAATGGAGGACACTTTGCAAACTCCTTTCACACTCTTCCACGTCAATGCGGTTTGAGTTCAGCAAAGCACAGGGTTTAATTTTAGCTTTTCACTCTCAGAAAACCCCCACCTCTGTGAATCCAACACTGGTGGTTGATGTGTGGAATGAACCACCTCAGGAAGCGGTAGATGCGGGTACAATTAAAAGACATTTATTGAAGTACATGAATAGGAATGGTTTGGAGGGATACAGGCCAAGAGAATGCAGGAGAGACTGATTTATTTGGGGATTATGGTTGGCATGGACTGATTGGACCAAAGGCCCGTGACTCGATGGTAAGTTCATAGTTCCTTGAAAGGGGAGTCGCACATAGACAGCATAGTGAAGAAGGTGTTTGATATACTTGCCTTTATTGGTCAGTGCACTGGGTGCAGGAGTCGGGAGGTCATGTTGCGATTGTAGAAGACATTGGTTAGGCCACGTTTGGAGTCTTGCATGCAATTCCGGTACCAGTGATCCCACCCTGACACACCATAAACCAGAGATAGTGACTGAAATTGACTCTGATACAAAATCAAATCATTAAATCGCTGCAGTGCAGAAAGAGGCCATTTGACCCATTGAATGCATTGGGTATAGGAGTTGGGAGGTCATGTTGTAGCTGTACAGGACATTGGTTCGGCCACTTTTGGATTATTGCATTCGATTCTGGTCTCCCTACTATAGGATAGGAAGGATGTTGTGAAACTTGAAAGTGTGCAGAAAAGATTCATAAGGATGTCACCACGGTTGAAGGATTTGTAGTACAAGGAGAGTCTGAATAGGATGGGGCTGCTTTCCTGGAGTTTCGGAGGCTGAGGGGTGACCTTATAGACATCTATCAAATCATGAGGGGCATGGATGGGGTAAATAGGCTTGAGGAAGTGGTGGAGGCTGGTACAATTACAAAATTTAAAAGGCATCTGGATGGGTGTGTGAATAGGAAAGGTTTGGAGGGATATGGGCCAAATGCTAGCAAATGGGTCACTAGATTTATAGAGGACATCTAGTCAGCATGGATGTGTTGGATCAAAAAGTCTATTTCCGTGATGTGTAGCTCGATGTCTATTTGATAGTTGACGCTTTATTTCTGTTGATGTAAATATTGTTAGGGAGAGAGAATTCCTCAAGTAGGGGACGATAAGAATCCTGGGAGACCCCTAATTCTGGTTTACTATCTAATGAACAAACGTTAGGCACCAAATGTGATTTATGTTTAATTTTGTTTCATTTTTCTTGTTTTTTCCCTGTTATGATGACTCTCTCAGTCTGGATGGTTGTCAGGCTGGGAATATTGTGGATTGGGCCTTGATTGACTGAATGTTTTATTGTTCTGGAAGGTGTAAAAGGGGCTCAAAGTTTCAGCAGAAAGCCAGCTGAGCTGAGAATGGACAACATCTTATTTTGTTGGAACAGGGAGAGGAGGACAGGGAAACCAGGACCTGAAATCCGAGCTGCAACAGAGTACCATGTTATTAGTGCTTTGATTAGCAGTGCCAACCCTCTATCTTTACCTCGCTTCCTATTCGACTTGAATGCCACGTAGCCCCTCAATATTCAGGACCCAATCTTTGTCATCCTGAAGCCATGTCCCTGTAAGGAGTCTCAGATCATAATTATTCTCTTCAATGTGTGCAGTCAATTCATTCAGTTTTGTTACAATGCAGCACATACAATACATTCAGCCATACAGTCTTCACTTTCAATTTTTGTGATCTGTAAATCCAGTTTTGATTAGATTAGTTTCTCTACAGTGTGAAAACAGGCCCTTCGGCCCAACAAGTCCACACCGACACCCTGAAGAGTAACCCACCCAGACCCATTTCTCTCTGATTAATGTACCTAACACTATGGACAATTTAGCATGGTCATTTGACCTGACCTGAACATCTTTGGACTTGGACATTTACTTTCCGTGTCCCTTTATATCATTCTCCGATGTTCATTTTCCACATCTCTACATTGCTCACCTGCCTTGATTCGGATTGGCCATGAGAAATGCAGCTTTATACATTCACAGTAATAGGAGGAGTAGGCTATTTGGTCCATCGAGGTACTCCGAAATTCATTAAGATCATGGCTCATCTATCCATCGTCTCAGCTCCTCTTACCTGCATTATCCTGACTATCCTAACTTCACCTACCATACAAAGTCCCATCGAACTGCGTCTTGAATATGCTTGCTTCTACTGCTTCCTTGGGCAGAGAATTCCATAGATTCACCACTCTCTGGGAAAAGCAGCTCCTTCTGCTCTGTCTTAAGCCTACTCCTCCTAATCTTGTGACCTAGTCTCACTCACTGGCAGAAACAACTAGATAGGGTGGGTCTGGATGGCATGCTCTTTGAATGGTTCAGTGTGGACTTGATGGGATGAATGTCCTGGTTCCACGCTGTAGGGATTCTATGATTTACCATAGTTGGGTTTGCCCTGGACTGCAGCACCAGAACCGCCCACCTTCTGCAATCGAAAGACAACTCTCACCCTGCCTATTGTATGTATGTTATCTAACTGCTTAATCATTTCTAGTGAATACAGCCCACACCTCCCGCTGCTGCCAGCAACCTTTACAATGCTGATGAGACAATGCTATACCTGCAGTACTGAAAATCGTAAGGTTTCTAACGATACCAGTTACTGATTCACCACTCCTACTGATGGACAGCATTGGAAATACAATGTTGAAGGCTGAAAGAAATGAGCAGTTTAAAACAAAAACTCACCAAACCCTTCACTGGGCTCCCTGCTCACCACACATTACTTTAATCGCTTCAACTCCACATTGCAACAAACTCCCACTTTCCACCAATATCCCGAATGCCCTCACTCAGTTGCTGTCGCACAAATGAAAGATTTCATTGTAGCTTCTGCTCCCAGTAAGGACAAAGCATCTTTGAAAGCTGCACTGAACGTTCAGTCTTCACAACGACACTTCTGCTTTCCTTCAGTCCAAATTGTCCGTGCTGACCAGATATCCCAAATTAACATAGTTCCATTTGCCAGCACATAACCCATATCCCTCTCAATTCTCCCTATTACCAAATGCCTTTAAAAATGCTGTTAATATACCAGCCTCCACCACTTCCTCTGGCAGCTCATTCCATACACGCAACGCACTCTGCATGAGAAAGGTGCCTCTGAGGTTCCTTTTAAAGCTTTCGCCTCTCACCTCAGACCTATGTCCTCTAGTTTTGGACTTCCCTATTCTGGGGAAAAGATTTTGGCTATTCACCCTATCCATGCTCCTTATGAACTTCTATAAAGTCACCCTCAGCCCCCAATGTTCCAGAGAAAACAGCCCAGCCTATTCAGCATCTCCATATAGATCAAACCCTCCAACTCTGGCGATAGCCTTGTAAATCTTTTCCAAATCATTGCAAAGGCTCGTAACACGTTTCCTGTAGCAAGGAAACCAGAACCGAATGCAGTATTCCAAAAGTGGCCTAATCAATGTCCTGTGCAGCCGCAACATGACCTCCCAACATCTATATTGAAGTGCACTGACCTATAAAAGCAAATATATCAACACCTTCTTTGCTATCCTGTCTACCTGCGACTCCACTATGAACTAGCACTCTAAGGTATGTTTATTCAACAACACTCCCCATTAAATGTGTAGACCCTGCCCTGATCTGCCTTTCCAAAATCCATATTTCAAAATGGGGTTGAGAAACATATCAGCCGTGATTGAATGGTGGAGCAGATCTGATGGGCTGAATGGCCTAATTTCTGCACCTATGTCGTATGGTGTCTTGCTGTCCTGGACACAGAGTGTGTGAATTGGGAGCAGGAATAGGTCATTTGGTCTTTCCAACTGGCACCAGCATTGAACAGTTCATAACTGGATATAAAAATACCTGCATCTAGATGGATGGGCTGGGACTTTTTTCATTGGAGCTTCGGAGGTTGAGAGGTGACCTTAGAGAGGATTATAAAATCATGAGGGGTATAGATGAGGTGAACAGCAGGTATTCTTTCCCTATGTGGTTGTTTCAAGATTAGGGAGCAAATTTTGAAGGTGAAGAAAGAAACATTTTAAAAAGACATAAAGGGCACCTTTTTTTAAAAGATAAAGAGTAGTTCATGTAAGGATTCAATGTCCAGAGGAGTTGCTGGATGCAGGTACAGTTACAATGTTTAAAAGACATTTGGATAAGTACATGAATAGGAAAGGTTCGCAGGGATATGGGCCAAACACTGGCAGGTGGGACCAGTTCAGTTTCAGAACACAGTCAGCATGGACTAGTTCGACTGAATGGTCTGTTTCTGTGCTGTATGACTCTGTAACTGTTCTCTACTGGTCTTAAAACCATTTTCTTGCCTTCTCCCATAACTTCTTTGTTCTTCAAAGTCACATGAGCTCAGCCTTGAATATATTCAATAACGGACCTGACTGCAGGAAGACATCCCCACTTCTGAACTCAATTATCTTGCTGATATACCACTTGCTTTGCTCATTGCTTGCTGCACCTTTCTGATAACTGGCATTGACTGGTGTTGAAGCACATCACTCCTGATGAAGGGCTCGTGCCCGTTACGTCGACTCTCCTCCTCCTCAGTTGCTGCCTGACCTACTGTGGTTTTCCAGCGCCACAATATTCAACTCTGATTTCCAGCATTTCGCCACATCTCAACATATCACTATATAAATAATGCATCTCCTTTCTGCTTTCGTTTTACACTGCAAAGTCTATAACTTCACATTGTGGTACTGCATTTGCCATGTGCTTGCAAGCTGACACACAGACCGGGATCAACTTTTCCAGAGTCTGGCCCCTCCCTCGGTTCACTCTTTCCTTTCAATTGCTGCAAGTCAACAGTTGAACCCCAGAATGAAAAAGTGGTGAGAAAAACACTGTTGTACTCACAAATGTTAGACAGAGGAAGGAAGTTACAGTCTGGGATGACCTTTGATCTTATGCAGAGAGAAAAGAGCAGCTGCAGCTTCAGAGCTCACGGTCCAATCTCCACATTTCGACAATGGCCGGCTCTGATTGGCAGGAGGACCAGAGTCCTTCCGGTCCACCAAGGTTCTCCATTGCTCCATGGAAAGGAGCTTGTGCGCCAAGAGTATGCGCAGTGCTTGCTGACACCGCGGAGCATGCTCAATGTGTAGGAATTTGTTACAAATTTTTAAGCTAAAAAAATCACAAAACACCTGGTTATAGTGCAAGAGACTTATTTGGAAGCACTAGCTTTCGGAGCCCTGCTCCTTCATCAGGTGATTGTGGAGTATAACATCGTAAGACAGAATTTATGATCTTACGATGTTATATTCCACAACCACCTGATGTAAGTAGCAGCGTTTCGAAAGCTAGTGCTTCCAAACAAGCCTATTGGACTGTAACCTGGTGTTGTGTGATTTTTAACTTCGTACACCTTAGTCCAACACGGGCACCTCCCGATCATGACAAATATTAAGCGTCCAAATGAGATTACGAGAGAAAAATGCTGAAGCCATTCTTTTTTCCGATTTTTTCGCCCTGTGCCTCCACATTTTGTCTGGCTGCTCAACGTTTCTGTCTTTTCGCCTGGGAAGAAGTATTCCAAAACTAGAGGGTAAAGGTGAGGGGGCAAGATTTTAATAGATCTAAAAGACTAGAACATTCACCCCTTACTGGACGAAAGTGAGGACTGCAGATGCTGGAGATTAGGGTCGAGAGGGTGGAGCTGGAAAAGCACAGCAGGTCAGGCAGCATCCGAGGAGCAGGAGAATCGACGTTTCGGGCAAAACCCTTCATCAGGAAATAGCCATGGGGAACTGCAGGGCTGTAGCGTAATCGAGTGGGTCTGAGTGGGATGCTCTTGGGTATGTCGCTGTGAATGGCCTGTCGGGATGATATGGTTCCGCTGCCTTAGCCACGCGTATATTGAGAAATGTGGGAGGCGTGGGTTCCAGTTCGTGGGACACTGACACCAGTCCTGGAGGAGGTGGAATTTGTGCTGTCTCTCTCTTCATATTCTGCCCCCCTGTCCATTTTCTCCCCATCCACTGCCCCCTGTCCATTCTCTCTCCACGCACTGTACCCTCTGTTCTCTCCCCCAACCCTCTGAACCCCAGTCTATTCCACTGTCCATTTCCCTCCCTTCCCCACCACCACCAGTGAACCCCTCACCCCTCCCCCAACCCCACAATCGTCCTTTCTCGTGCCTCAGTCCTCTTTGACCGCTGTATGAAGTCTTTCTCAGGAGAGAGAGAGAGAGAGAATGGATGGTGATGACTTTACCTGAGAAACATGGCATGAGAGAAATAGCTGATTTTTAAAATTGAGAATAACTAAAACTATATATTCAGAAACTTCGTTAAAGTCAGGAAGAATGTTATTCTTTTAAAAGCTGCAGAAATCTTTCTGAAACTTGCATTGATGTATGTGCAGTTAGGCCACAACAAAGGACAGGCTGTAAGGAGTGAATGAGTGAATAAAAGACAAGTCCAACCTTGCCCTCGAGGAGAAAGTGAGAACTGCAGATGCTGGAGATTCAGAGTCGATAGTGTAGTGTTGGAAAAGCACAGCAGGTCAGGCAGCATCCAAGGAGCAGGAGAATCGACGTTTCGTGCATAAACACTTGGCACTCGGCCACCGCTCCTTCAATCCCCCTTCGATCGCACCTGAACTCACTGGTGCCTCCGCAGGTGGGAGGAGCAGGTGCTTACAGCAGGTGAACGGCCTCTCTCCGGTGTGGACCCACTGGTGGGTCAGCAGTGCAGCTGACAGAGTGAAACCCCTCCCGCACATGGGGCACGTGACTGGCTTCTTTCACTTGTGGACCCACTCGTGCGTCTGCAGATGGCTGACTGGACTGAAGTCCTTCCTACACACTGAGCAGGTGAATCTCCTCACCAGGTGTGAATGCGTCTGTCGGTTTCCTTTCCCACAGTCCCCACATTTCCACAGCTTCCCCTTTGGAGGGAGCTTTCCTTGTGTTGCTCTGGGATTGAAATTACAAACAGAACGGGGACATAGTCTTTCCCACCGTGAGGGGTGAGACTTTGATTCCCGAAGTTGAGTAATTGGTTTGAAGGACTTTTAACAGTCAGCGCACTGAATCTCCCTCACTCCGGTGTCTCAGTATTCTTCCTGCCACACCAGTGTCCAGAATCTCTCAAGCAAACCAAAGCAAACATGTCTTCTTGATTGGAATGGCTGCTGATATTCAAGTCCCAATGAAGCAAGTGGCTCTGTCAGAAGTTGATGTATGCTTTCAGATTTCCTTCTGCACGTCTTCCTGCAAAGAAAAATCACAAAATAAGTGATCACTGTCAGTACAGTTAATGAACATAACATAGGTGGCAATTCCGATAGATTGTGAGATGCCTGCTGATCACATATTATCCAGACCACAGAAACCTGAAAACCCTCCTGCAGCCAGGTCGGCTCAGCTGTGCATGGAGGAAAACTTAATTTCAGTGACAATAACATGGAACAAGCTGTTGTGGTTCTGTTCACCGAACTGGGAATTTGTGTTGCAGACATTTCGTCCCCTGTCTAGGTGACATCCTCAGTGCTTGGGAGCCTCCTGTGAAGCGCTTCTGTGATGTTTCCTTCGGCATTTAAAGTGATTTGTACCTGCCGCTTCCGGTTGTCAGTTCCAGCTGTCCGCTGCAGTGGCTGCTATATCGGGTCCAGATCGATGTGTTTGTTGATTGAATCAGTGGATGAGTGCCATGCCTCTAGGAATTCCCTGGTTGTTCTCTGTTTGGCTTGTCCTATAATAGTAGTATTGTCCCAGTCGAACACATGTTGCTTGTCATGAGTTCGACTGGGACAACACTATTATTACCACAACAACGAGCACCCGAGCTACAAATCTTCTCCCAAACATGGAACAAACTGCCGACAAAGATGCTGAAAATGGAGCTGAATCAAGGATATGGAAATGAAATGTTGTGGACGCACGAGTGGGTCCACAAGCGAAAGAAGCTTGAGAAAAGAAAGCCGGTAAAGATGCTGAATGACTTCCTGCTGACCTATTAAATAAAAAATAAACGACGAAAAAGGACGTAACTCCATTACTACATTAGAAGGTGAATAATAATTGCAAAGAAACTTTTAGAATAGCCAACAATGTCAGATATACACCATAGAGAACAAAGAACAAAGAAAATTTACAGCCCAGGAACAGGCCCTTCAGCTCTCCAAGCCTGAGCCGATCCAAATGTACTGTCTAAACGTGTCCGTCAATTCCTAAGCATCTGTATCCCTCTACTCCCGCCCCCCCCCCCCCATCGCACCCCCCTCCACCCCCGACTCGTGCATTTATCCGGACGCATCTTAAACGAATCTACTGTGCCTGCTTCTAGCACCTCTGCTGGCAACGCGTTCCAAACGCCCACAAGTAAAACTTGCGTTCAATTTGAGTAAGTGTTGCCCTTGCCGCGTTCATTGTAATGGTAACTCTGCCCCATCCCGAATTCAGGCAGTCGGATCTCGTGAAACGAAGCTGCTTTTTGAGAAAATTAATTGGCCGTTTTTGAACAAGGCAATGTGAGAGCTGAGGGCTCGTCTGGGATTTGAACGCGAGATCTCTCGCATATCCACACAGCAGAAAGCCCGAAGCGAGAATCATACCCCTAGACCAACGAGCCGCAAGCTGCTGCCTACCGCCAAGTCAATTTGAGTTCAAGCAAAGCAAGGGGTTTAAATATATTTTAGAAAACTTCCTTTGTGCCCTGGGAAAACTCCTGCCGCGGGAAATGCAGTGTTACAGATTCGTAGGAACAGAAGCAGTAGTAGGCCATTTAGTCAAGCCTGCCCCGTCATTCATTAAGATCACAGCTCCACCAACCTGCACTATCCCGACCACCCTTAATTCCCCTACCATGCAAATACCCATCCAACTGTGTCTTCGATATACTTCATGAAGCTGTCTCAACTGCTCTCTTGGGCAGAGAATCCCATGGAGTCTCACAGAGTAACACAGATGTACAATATGGAAACAGACCCTTTGGTCCAACTCGTTCATGCAGCCCAGATATCCTAACCTAATCTAGTCCCACTTGCCAGCACTTGGCCCAAATCCCCATAAAAACTTTTTATTCATATACACATCCAGATGCATTTTCAATGCTGTAATTATACCAACGTCCATCACTTACTCCAGCAGCTCATGCCGTACATGCATCACCCTCTGCGTGAAAAGGTTGTCCCTTATGTCCCTTCTATATCTTTTCCCTGCCCTCCCTAAAACTATTCCCTCTAGTTCTGGACTCCCCCATCACAGGGAAAAGAACTTGTCCATTTACTCTATCCATATCCCTCATGATTTTATAAACCTCTATAAGGTCTCCCCTTAGCCTCCGACGCTCCAGAGAAAACAGTCTACTCAGCCTCTCCCGATAGCTCAATCCTCCAACCCTGGCAGCGTCCTCGTAAATCTTTTCTGCACCTTTTCTAGTTTCACAACATCTTTCCGATAGGAAGCAGACCAATTACATGCAATATTCCAAAAGTGGCCTGACCAATGTTCTGTACAGTAGCAACATGAGCTCCCAACATCTATCCTCGATGCTCTGGCCAACAAAGGAAAGCACACCAAACGCCTTCTTTACTACCCAATCTGCCTGCGTCTCTACTTTTAAGGAATTATCAACCTGAACTCCAAGGTCTCTTTGTTCAGCAACACTTCCAAGTAATCTATCATTAAGTGTGAAGGTCCTGCTCTGATTTATTTTTCCAAAATGCAGCACCTCACATTTATCTACATGAACCTCCATCTGCCACTCCTCAGCCCATTGGCCCATCTGATCAAGATCCCGTTCTAATCTGAGGTGTCCTTCTTTGCTGTCCACTACACCTCCAATTTTGGTGTCATCTACAAACTTACTAACTATACCTCCTACGTTTACATGAAAATTATTTATATAAATGACAAAACGTAGTGGATCCAGCATCGATCCTTGGGACACACCATTGGTCACAGGCCTTCAGTCTGAAAAGCAACCCTCCATCACTACCCTCTGTCTTCTGCCTTCGAGCCAGATTTGTATCCAAATGGCTAGTTGTCCCTGCATTCCATGAGATTAAACCTTGCTCACCAGTCTCCCATGAGGAACCTTGATGAATGCCTTCCTGAAGTCCATATAGATCACGTCCATCGCTCTGCCCTCATCAATCCACTTTGTTACTTCTTCGAAAAACTCAATCACGTTCGTGAGACATGATTTCCCAAGCACAAACCAACGCTGACCATCCCTAATTAATGCTTGCCTTTCCAAACACATGTAAATCCTACCTCTCAGGATTCTCTCCAACAACTTGCCCATCACGGATGTCAGGCTCACAGGTCTCGAGTTCCCTGGCTTTTCCTTACCACATTTCTTAAATAGTGGCACCACGTTAGCCACCCTCTAGCCTTCCGGCACCTCAGCTGTGACTATTGATGATACAAATATCTCAGTGAGAGGCCCAGCAATCACTTCCCCAGTTTCCCACAGAGTTCTGGGGTTCTCCTGATCAGGTCCTTGGGATTTATCCACTTTTATGCATTTCAAGATATCCAGCAATTTCCCATCTGTAATATGGACATTGTTTCAACATGTCACCATCTATTTTCTCACATTCCATATCTTCCATGCCCTTCTCCACAGTAAACACTGATGCACAATATCCGTTCAGTATCTCCCCCATCTACTGCAGTTCCACACAAAGGCTGCCTTGCTGATCTTTGAGGGGCCCTATTCTCTCCCTTGTTACCCTTTTGTCCTTAATGTATTTATAAAAACTCTTTGGATTATCTTTAACTCTATTTGCCAAAGCTATTTCATGCCCCCTTTTTGCCCTCATGATTTCCCTCTTAAGTATGCTTGTACTGCCTTTATTCTCTAAGGATTCACTCGATCTCTCTGTCTATAACTGACATCTGGTTCCTTCTTTGTCTTAACCAAAATCTCAATTTCTCTAGTCATCCAGCGTTCCCCAACATACCAGCCTTTCCTTTCACCCTAACAGGAATATACTGTCTGGACTCTTGTTATCTCATATCTGAAGGCTTCCCATTTTCCAGCAGTCCTTTAACGTGCGAACATCTGCCCCCAATTAGTTTTTGAAGAATCTTGCCTAATACCTGAGTATTCCTCCAATTTAGAACTTCAACTTCTAGATCTGATATATTATTTTCAATCACCAATCTAATGTTAATAGAATTATGGTTGCTGGCCCTTAGGTCTTGCACTCTCCCCAGTATATACATCTACATTGTGATTGAGAAAATTTCCTTGTACACACTTAATACATTTCTCTATTTGACGGAAGAGTATATGGGCAGGAGTATACCTTGGGTCCACTCTTACTTCATTCCCATCAACCCGACCCCCATTCCCATCCCATTAGTCCAAAAGCACTTTCCCCTGCAACTGCAGAATGTGTAACACCAGCCCATCTACCTGCACCCTCCTTACTATACAAAGGCCCAACCATACTTTGCAGGTGAAGCAGCACTTTACCTGCACTTCCCACAACCCGGTCTACTGCATTTGCTGCTCACAATGTGATCTCATCTACATTGGGGAAATTAAGCGTAAACTAGGTGACTGCTGCACAGAACATCTACGTTCTGCCGCAAAAAAGATCTGGAGCTTCCAGTTGCCTGCCAATATCACACCCCATTCTGTTCCCTGGCCAACATCTCTGTCTCAGGTTTGCTGGAGTGTTCCAGCGAAGCTCAGCACCAGCAGAACGAAGAGCACCAAATATTGCACTTGGGTACCATACATCCCTCCGGTCCCAATATCGAATTCAATAATTCTAGGGCCTGAAATCCATAGTTTCCTCGTCCCTTCCACACACACCAAGCTTTGTTATCACATAGTCTGTCATTACGCACTACCTATTCTTAACTATGAACAGTCTTCATTAACAGTTATTCACCCTCCCATGCAGATTGTTATCAACTCCCTTTCCTGTCCAACAGTTCTTCCCTCGCTTTGGGCTCTGTCCTGATCTATCAGTTACTGCGTCCGCCTTCCTCCCACAATATTTTTCGCATATAAACGGACATTTTCCCAATCACCATCAGTTCTATGGAAGGGTCACCGGCAACTCTTGTTTTTTTTTGTTTCTGATATACAGCATCGACAATTCTTTCAGCTTTTTATTGAGAGAGAGTTGGAAATTGTTTCGAGAGACAGAGGGAGAGGGGGGGGAGAGACAGAACAGACATGAACTGTTGATCTCCATTGTTACACATAAGGTAAAATCATTGCAGTGCGATCAGTGACCTTAACCATGAATAGAAACACACAGTTTACAGTAGGCTTGTGGCGCAACGGTAGCGCCTCTGATTCCAGCTCAGTAGGTGACGTGCTCAAATCAAGTCAGACTCACGGCAGTCAACTATACCTCAAGAAAGGAGTACCCTCGCGGTTATGTGTTGAGCCAAGTCTGCTTTCTGGGCACTTTTGATCGCACATGAAGCTTTGCTATCAGTTTGATTTGTGAACACTGTGTCAGGGAGGTGCTGTTCCCATTGTTTGGGTAAATGCTCAGCTTCCCCCAGTGTAAGAAGTGAAACACAGACTGTTCCAGCAGGGGATTTAAATACACTGCCGCATTCCTCTGGGCAGCCGCTTCATTCAGTTGGTGACAGCGCGGGCATGACGAACATTATTCCGATATTTTTACAACATAATCTAGAGACTCCCAGCTTTATGTTTTAATCCATCAAGACAGTGATAGCGAGTTCAGGTAGAAATGTTTTCCACCAACAGCAAATCCGTTCCTCTCACTGGACACAGTTAAAATTATTTTTATTCAACTAAAGGAGCGGAAACTACAGTCTGACGGCTACTCTCCACATTAACGGTGAGCCTGAATTTTATAAACGGTGTCAGTAAAATCCAGTGGCGGACACTGATTTGGTTCAATCGTTTTTTGCCAAGCGTAATTCACCGAGAGGATGCTGCTTTGTGAAACAGCTTGGGGAATTACTGCAGGGCCTCCTGCGCATGGAACACACCACAACTGATGTGTTTCACCTTCACCAGTTTATTCCCATCTCAGGGAAAAGTGGTTTGATGATTCGGATCATAGCAACCCGACAGAGAACAGGAGAAGACCACACAGCCTTTCACAGGCTTGTCACCACAGCTGGGTCACCGTGGCCTGTGTATCAGAATGGGACATTTATTTGCATCTACTGACGAGAAGCACAGCATATCAGAGTGCTGGTAGGACTATCACACATGAGAAAACGGCTTTGACCTATCAGCTGGAGTGGCTCCCAATGCGTAACTTCACTCACCTTAACTGAATAACTGTAAAAAATTACTCAGCGATTCAAAGGAATACTCCGTTTTGAATCTGCATTGTGGCATATACTTTCGAGAATGATGTCAAAACACCTTCATTGCTGTGATGGAGTATCCTGTTGGACAAGATATACCGGTTGTCAAATTTCCCACGTGCTGTTGGTCCAACTCCGATTGTACTCAATATCACAAAATGAGTGACAGCGCAGACTGAGGCCGTGCAGCCCAACTTAGCTCTGCTGGCTCAACACAATATGTAAATAAGTGTCTCTGTGTGTATCATTCTGTCGCCCTCTCCCTGTAAATCTGCACATTGTTACATTGAACATTACCATTGAATTCCCATTTGTGTCCATTGAATCTGCCTCTTTGTCACTGTCAAACAGGGATTTACTGACCCCACTCCCTGTGCGAAAACATTCTTCCGAATGTCACTTTTACTTTTCCTGATGACTTTAAATCTCTGCCAAATGGTTCTCGATCCTTTCATTCATGGGAGCATTTTCACTATATTACTTCCTCTGTCTAGACCCCTGATGACTTGGAAAACTTCAATCAGGCCAACTTTCAGCCTTCTGTTCATCAAAAGTTCCCAACTTTCCAATCTACCTTCAGTGCTGTCATTCCTCATGCACCGCACCATTCACTTCAACCTGTTCAGCACTGTGTCCAATCACTTCACTTGCCGCTTCCTGAAATTTCCCCCTCAGAACTGAACAGTAATGCAGCTGGATGATTCGGATTGCGCGGGCGAACAGTCTGCAATACTTGACTCCACTTGTCACAAATGTTCCCTTCGCCGAGCTCATTGCAATGGGAGCTCTGCCCCATCCTTACTTCAGGCAGTCCGATCTCGTTTCATTGAGAAATTTTGCACAAAGCAATTTAAGAAATGAGGGCTCGTTCGGGATTCAAACCCAGCATCTCTCGCACGAGCGTGTAGCTGAAGACCCGAAGCAAAATTCGCACTGCTAGATCAGCGAGGCACAGGCTGTTGAGTTCCGTCTCTGCCCTGACCCCTGATACCTCCAGCGCCCTCCCCTCAAGCAGTTGAGACTTGCTCAGTGTGAAATACATTTGACATTGCTCCAAGAAATGCAAACAGCAAAGAGATTCCACAACATTTGCTTCTCATTCTGTCTCCCTGCGCCCAGGACGCTGCTGTTTGTCCTGTTTCCAGGAACCGGACTCTCTCCACTGGCGGATAATTAAACCATTTTGTTTCTCCTTGCAAGTATTCTGGGGGAGGGCAGAGCCCATTCGCTCTTCTGCTCTCTCTCAATAACTTGGGATAGGAGACGTCAGTTCCACTCATGCATAGGAAATGGGCAAGTTTTAACTACATTACAAAGGTCTGTAATCAAAGAAACAGAAAGCTGCTGTGATGGCGGGACAGAGAGAAATGGACACCGGAAACTGTTCCCTCAGGTAAATTCATATGAGTGTATTTGTGTGCAGCCTGCTCGGTGTTCAGAATTCCTCTTCACACAGCAATCCTGCAGAAAGACTTTTCTAACACAGGCGTCTGTTTCTTTGCTGCGAACGGGCAGCAGTGAACATCTGAGCCCCAACTGTCCCAGATGAAGTTAAAAATGAGCCATTGTTTCTCCCTCAGCCGCTCTGTCCCAGAGACAGGGAGAGGGACGGCATCAACGCGTGACGTCATTCCGCCGCAGCCTGATGCCGTTCAGTCCATCATTTCCATGTGACTCTCTGTCACTTGTATCTCTCCGAGATGATTCCCAATCGGTGATATGTGTCCTCATCATGGGAACTGTGTCTGTGTGGTGATGCTGCTTTCGAAATGCTGATCGTCCTGTCATTCACGTCTGAACCGGAGTGGGGAATTATTGCAGGGAATGAATACGACCGCAAATAATGTGGCTTTGTGGCTCATTGGTTAACCCTGCTGTCTCATAACGGGAACTGAATTCGATCCTACCCGTGTGCGGCTTGTTTGAGTGGAGTTTGTTCAATCTTTGCGTGGGTTTCCTGCTCCGGTTTCCTTCGACAGTCGAAAGATATGCAGGTTAGGTGGACTGACCATTCCCAGAGATCCAGTTAGGCGCATCAGTCAGAAGGAAATGTAGGGTATGGGCGGGTTACTCTTCGGAGGGTTGATACGGACTTGTTGAGCAGGAGGGCCTGTTTCCACACGGTAGGGATTCGAATTCGAATATGTTTCAACTTCCCCAGCTCATTCCCATTTCAGAGAAGAGGTGTTAGGATACAGTTCAGAGCAGACTGTCGGGAAACAACTCAAATCTCCACAAGCACTTCCTTTCAGTTGTGTAAATTGGGCCAGTGTTTAGTGACATATTCAGTTCAGGTACTCGAAGATTTGGGAAGCAGAGGCAAAGGCAAGATACAGAACAGAGTACCGTTACAAAGGGAAGCAATAGCAGACGATAGTTTCGATCGAGTGACATGAACCCACTCTACTTTCCCGCACGGAGTGTTTTGCACAGATCCCTTCAGCCTTTCGTCTGGCGTGTGGCATGCACGTTTGAGACTGATGTCAAAGACCTCCACTGCTGTCGTTTAATATGCTGTTGTGCAGACACATAGAGGCTGTCTAAATATAAACGTTGTTCTAAATTCCCACATTCTGTTGGTCGAACTGTGATTTCACTCTGAACCACAACGTGTCACAGCGCAGAGGGAGGCCATGCGGCCCACCTTCGCTCTGCTGGTTATTCGCCATAAGTAAACGAGTGTCTCAATTCGTATCATTCTATTGCCTTCCCTGTGTAAATCTGCACACCTGAACATGACCACCGAATTCTCTTCTGTGTCCAATGAATCTTCCTCTTTGTCACTGTCAGGCAGGGATTTACTGACATTAACAATTCCCTGTATGGAAACGTTCCTCCTCATGTCACTTTTACTGCTTTTCCACGTGACTTTAAAACTCTGCAGAATCATTGTAGATCCTTTCAGGCGTCGGAGCATTTTCACAACATTATTTCCTGTTTCTAGGTCCCTCATGACTAGCAAAGCGTCCATTCTCCGTGTAGAGCTGTCCCAATTTTCCAATCTAGCTTCATTGCTGACATTCCTCAAACACTGCATCTCTGGCAAGTCTGCGCAGTAGAAGACCCTAAGCGAGAATCATACCCCTAGACCAACGAGCCAGAAAGCGGGCATGCACCCACCCGCCACACCACTTGAACTAACTGAGACTTGTTCAGTGTGAAATACATTTGTCACTGCTCTAAGAATTGCAAGCGGTAGAGAGTTTCCAGAACAGCTGCTTCTCATTCTGTCTCCCTGCTGCTGTTTATCCCGTCCCCAGAAACCGGGCTCTCTCCTCTGGCAGGTAATTAAACTATTTTGTTTCTAAACATTTTTCTGACACCCAGGTTGCCAGTGACAAGCATTGCCCTCCTCAACACAGGGGACAGAGAACAGGAGAAGACCACTCAGACCTCCACGAGGGTGTCACCACAACTATGCACATTGGGCCAGAATATCAATGTGAAATATAATGCCGAAGTTTTTGGGGAAGCAGATGAGAGAGGTGCAGAACAGAGCGCCCTTGTACGGGAAAGCTGCTCAAGACGACATTGAGTGAATAGGAGAGAATAGGAAATGGCAGATTTCAGGCACTAAAGTCAAGGAATTCGATATTGAAGACCGGAGGACTATTGGGTCTTCAAGTGGAAAATGAGGCGTTGTTCTTCCACCTGGAGCTGAGCTTTGCTGGAACACTTCTGCATGCCTGAGACAGAGATGTTAGCCAGGGAACATGGTGGTGTGTTAAAGTGACAGGCAACCAGAAGCTCAGGGCCATGTTTTGCGGGCAGAACTGAGATGTTCTGCGAAGGAGTCATGCAGTTTATGCTTCATGCTACGTTGGGGGCACGACACTGTGAGCAGCGGATGCAGGAGACCAGATTGTGGCAAATGTGCAGGTAAAGTGCTGCTTCACCTGGCGGGTATGTTCGAGCCCTTGGATATTCAGGAGGGAGCAGGTAAATGGCAGGCGTTGCACATTCGGCAGTTGCAGGGGAAATTGCCTTGGGACAATGGGAGGTGGGTGTGAGGTGTTGCGAGCGAAGGAAGAGTGGATCCGAGGTGAAAGCCCTGCCCATTTACCTGCTCTCATATATAAATCCGTGAAGTTGTAAGAACTTTCCAAAGAATGATTCAGTACCATGTGACTCACAAACTAATTTGTATTCATGTTCCGGGACCAGCATAATTATTGTGTCACAGCAGCTGCAGGCCATCAGCGGGGGCTCGCCTTATGACGTCATGGTGCGGCTGGAAGCCCCGGGACAGTTTATCAAAGAAACCTCCCTGTGGGTCAGGGCAACCCTGCATCGGGAAGCACTGAGATGGCCAACCACTATCCGTTAACATGGGGAATACATCTCCACATTGCACAGCCTCAAAACAAACTTCCCGTTCTTCCACTTAAAGTTCAAGAGCCCTCAAAACGAAATTCCCCAGGTACGTTTCGAAGAATGTTTCCAGGTGTTTGCAAAGAATATCTATGAGCACGTTGTTAAAGTTTGAACGTTGCAAGTGATGAAATTGTGAGATTACAGTTCGAAAAAACAATGTGGGAATTTAGGCAGAGTTTATATTTGCACGTGGATGATATGTCTGTGGGTGCGTGATGGGAGCATAACCCAGATGGGAAACCATCTCTCCTATTCGCTCAATGTCGTCTTTAGCAGCTTTCCCACCTAACGGTGCTCTGTGCTGCACCTCGTCTTCTCATCTGCTTCCCAAAAACTTTGACATAAATATTTCACGTTGATATACAGGACCAATGTTAAAATGACACACTCGTGGAGGTCTGCGTGGTCTTCTCCTGTTCTCTGTACCCTATGTTGCGGAGGGCAATGCTTGTCACTGGTCACTTCGGTGTCAGAGAAAAGTTTAGAAACAAAACGGTTGAATTATCTGCCAGTGGAGAGAGTCCCGCTCCCGGGGACAGGACAAACAGCAGCAGGGAGACAGAATAAGAAACAGCTGTTCTGGAAACTCTTTGCCGCTTGCAATTCTTGGAGCAATGTCAAATAAATTGCACACAGAGCAAAACTCAGTGCGTTCAAGAGGTTGGGCGGGGTGTGCATCTGTTCCTGGTGTGTGATTCGTGTTTCGGGCCTACTTCTACGCAGAATTCCGAGAGATCCCGCGTTCAAATCCCAGACCACCCCGCATGTCATGATTTGCGCAAAAGTGCCCGATTATTTTTCTCAAAAAGCAACTTCGCTAAACGAGGTTTAGCTCCCTGGAGTACCAATGGGGCAGAAAGCAGGGAAGTGAAATGATTGGAGACAGCGTTGAACAGGTTCTCGTGAGTGGTGGCGCTATTTGAGGGAAGTCAGAGATGAGGGTTGATTGGAAAATTAGAACAGCTCTCCTCGAAGAACAGAAATTTGAAATCTGGCCTGATTGAAGTTTTCCAAGTCATGTGGGGTCGAGACAGAGAAAGTCATGTAGTCAAACTGCTCCCACCTCTGAAAGGATCGGCAACAATTCGGCAGTGTTTTAAAGTCATGGGGGAAAGAACTAAAAGTGACATAAGAAAGAACGCTTTCGTACAGGGAGTCATTAGGGTCAGCAAATCCCTGTCTGACATTGACAAAGAGGCAGATTCAATAGACGCAAACGGGAATTCGGTGGTCCTGTTTAAAGTAACACTGTGCAGAATTACATAGAGAAGGCAAGAGAATGATACGAATGGACACGCACATTTACTTACGGTGTCGAACCAGCAGAGCGAAGATGGGCCGCATAGCATGCGTCTGCGCTATGACACATGCTGTGATGGGAATGTGGGAAGTTAGAAAAAGTTTATATTTACACACCCTCCATACGTCTGCGCAACACCATATAAGACGACAGCAGTGGAGATCTTTGACATCAGTCTCGAATGTGCATGTCACGTGCCAGACGAAAGGCTGAAGGCACCTGTGGAAAACGATGCCATGGTTAGAAGCAGAGTGGCGCAGCGGCAGCGTGCTGGGTCAATAACCCAGGGTATCGATGGATCAAAGCTATCCTCTGCAATTGCGCAATGTCTCCTTGGGCAGTTTTTCTTTGCAATGATGCTGTGTTTTGTTTTGTATCTTGCACGTACCCAAAAACTCGCAAAACTCACACGGTTCAAGTCACATTCTTTTGGAGGTCTGAGTGGTCTTCTCCTGTTCTTCGTCGGTTTCCTATGAACTGAATCACGATGCCAATGAGCTGATAAAATTCAAACGCATACCTTGCAATTTCGTCCGTTCCCTGCAGTAATTTGCCACACCGGTTCCGACGTGAATGACAAGACGATCCGCATGTCAGAAACCGCATCCCGGGGACAGAATGAAAAGCAGATGTTCTGGAAACTCTTTGCTGCTTGCAATTCTTGGAGCAAAGTGGAATGTATTTCACACTGAGCAAGTATCAGCAGGCTCAGAGTCTCCAGTGTACATTGCTCTCTTTCCCGCCAGCTCAGAGAGAGAACAATAGGAGGGACAAAGGAGTGAATAACGATCCGTGTGGGAGGGTGAATAACTGTTAATGGAGACCGTTAGTGGCTAACAATAAGTAGTGTGTCGTAGCAGACTATGTGATAACAAGTACTTTAGGTACTTGGTTCTTTGCAAGTTGCATCTCTGGTAATTTCAGCACACTTGCCTTCATTGTTCACACCGGGGTAAAAACAATGACTGCAGATGCTGAAAACCAGATTCTGGATTAGTGGTGCTGGAAGAGCACAGCAGTTCAGGCAGTATCCAAGTAGCTTCGAAATCGACGTTTCGGGCAAAAGCCCCAATTGTTCACACCGTTGAGTATAGGAGTTGGGACATCATGTGGAGGTCGTACAGGATGTTGGTGAGGCCATTTTGAGTACTGCATACAGTTCTGGTTGTCCTGTCATAGGAAGTATAGGGGTAACAGGGTTTGGTAAAGATTTACCAGGGCGTTGATAAGACTGGAGGGTTTGAGTTTCAGGAGAGACTGGGACTTCTTTTCCACTTTATTAAGATTTATAAAATCATGAGTGGCGGTGGTAAGGTGAATAGCAATGGGTTCTTCCTTAGCGTAGGGAGCTCAAAACAAGGGTTTTTTTTATAAGGTTAGAGTAGAGAGATTTACAAGGAACCTGAGGGGCAACGTTTTGACAGAGGGTGGTCTTTGTGTGGAATGAACTTGCTGAGGAAATGGGAGATGCAGGTGCAGTTACAACATTTAAATGATATTTGGATGGATGGACGGAGAGAAAGGTTTTAGAGGGGTATGGGCCAACTGCACAAAAGTCGGACTAGTTTAATTTGGGAATCCTGGTCAGCATGGGCGAGTTGGTCTGTTTTTCTGTTGTACACCTCCATGAACCAGAAGTGATCTTATTGAAACCAGTAGAATTCTGATAGATGCGGATGAAATACTCCTTTGTGGGGAGGAATGTCATAGAATTCCAAGAATGTGGAAGAAGGCCATTCAGCCCATCTATTCACACTGGCCCTCTGAAGAGCGTCCCACTCATACCCACCACCTTACTCCGTATTCCCCATGGCCAATCCACACTAACCTGCACATCCCTGGGCACTATGGGTAATATAGTACAGCAAATCCTCCCTAACCTACACCCTAATCGATAAATTATTTTAGTCCACAAAGATAAAAAGCACAAGGATTTAAAAAGTGACCCTAAAAAGCACAAGCCTCAGTAAAAGCAGATGGAAAGTGAGTGTAAAATGTCACTACGACAGGACAGGCCCCACATTCCTTCCCCTCCGTCCCCCAACCTGCCTCACCTTTCACCTCCCGGGCCCAGTACCTTCCAGGTGGCCCCAGAGTTGACACAGGGGCCGCCCCACGACCAGTAGAACTCCACCACCCAGGCGGCCGACGGGTTCCCAAACAGGCCCTTAACCCCATCCGCCTCCAGAATGGTCACCGGCTCCTGTCTGCTGTACAGCCGGGCGGTGTGGCCGTGTCACAGCAGCTGCGCCAGGAAGGCAGCGGTGCCCAGTAACGGGTGTCTGCCCGGGGTCGCACGGCGCCATTTTCCTAACGGCCGCCGCTTCCCCGCTCGAGCAACTTCTCCTCCCAACCACCTTCGTTCCCGCGTGACGTCAGTTCAAGAGGGATGGGCGGGGCCGGGGAGCCTCACCGTCACCAAGCAACAACCACCTCGCGCTGCAACTGCTCATTCACAAAAACAAACTCTCCTGTCTCGGAATATTGTGTACAATTCTGGTCTCCCTCCTGTCAGAGGGGGGACACTGCCACGTTTCGAGGAGCCCTGTCGACATTGTGAAAGCTCACGGCTCAATTTAAAGGGGTACTCCGACATATAACAAAACATCGTCATATCAAATTGGGGAAATCCGCATTTTAATGGGACATGGACATTTTAACGGGCTATTTCTGCAAATAAAGAGATTTAAACAGACATGAGTATATTTCAAAGGGATGTAGTTCGAAGAGATGTTGCCCTATTTATAATCCGAAATATCCCTTTTAGAGACATAGTCATATCTAAAGGGGTAAATATACATTATCGAGGGGCAAGATTGCACCTCGTGGAACATAACACCTTTAAAGGGCTTAGCTACATGTAAAGGGACATTTTTATGTTTGAAAAGATATATTGAAACCTAAAACGACATGGTCATAATTAAAATTACATGGTAATATTTAGAAAGCATGACCATATTGGAAATAGTGCAGCCGCTTTTAAAAAAGGGGTTGGGCTGGGGTGAGACGGTTCCACTTTTAAGAAAATAAGCAAGTTAATACGATTTGGAATGATCTTGAAGAGGTGATGGAGCCAGTAAAAGGCAACGATAATTGCAAAATTCTTGAAAAGAAAATGATTCCAGATATATGTGGATATAGGGAAATAATTCAATAAAAGAGCCATTACAAATTTGATGGACGAAACAACCTCCTTTTGAGACATATAAATGGTAGCATCAATATTGAAGAAGAAATTTCAAATTCTGTTCTTCTCCCAAAGTTTCTGTCTTGTCAAGGTACAATTCAAGCCAGTACAATATGTTATGCCACAATAGGCATTGCTCCTCAATCTCATCTTGTCCTCACCCAATATTCATATCTGCATTGTTAGCAGTCAAGTTTCCAGAGGAAATAAGGCATGAAGATGTGATGCTCACATTCCATGAACAAATTGTGTTGGGGATTCTGTAGTCAAAGGTACAGACAGACGTTTCTGTGGCCAGCAGAGAAAAGGTTGTTTCCCTGGTGCCAGGATCAAGGATGTCTCAGAGAGGGTGCAGAATGTTCTCACGGGGAAGAGGGGTCAGAAGGGGGTCATTGACAACATTTGAACCAACGACACTGGAAGGGAAAAGGTTGAGACTCTGAAGGGAGATTCCAGAGAGTAAGGCAGAAATGTAAAAAGGAGGTCCTCAACGGTAGTAATATCTGAATTACTCCCAGTGCTACGAGCTAGTGAGGACAGGAATAGGATGATAGAGCAGATGAATGCATGGCTGAGGAGCTGGTGTATGGGAGAAGGATTGACATTTTTGGATCATTGGGATCACTTTTGGGGTAGAAGTGACCTGGAGAAGAAGGACGGATTGCACCTAAATTGGAAGAGGACCAAAATACTGGCAGGAAAATTTGCTAGAACTGCTTGGGAGGATTTAAACTGGTACGGTGGGGAGGGTGGGACACAGGGAAAAAAGTGAAGGAAGAGATCGATCTGAGACGGGTACAGCTGAGATGGAAATGGATAGACCAGACCTATAAGTCAAAGTTCTAAATTGGAGAAAGGCCAATTTTGACGGTATTAGGCAAGAACTTTCGAAAGCTGATTGGAGACAGATGTTCGCAGGTAAAGGGACGGCTGGAAAATGGGAAGCATTCAGAATTGAGATAACAAGAATCGAGAGAAAGTATATTCCTGTCAGGATGAAAGGGAAGGCTGGTAGGAAAAAGGGAATGCTTGGATGACAAAAGAAATTGAGGGTTTGGTAAAGAAAAAGAAGGAAGCATATGTCAGGTATAGACAGGATAGATCGAGTGAATCCTTAGAAGAGTATAAAGGAAGTAGGAGTATACTTAAGAGGGAAATCAGGAGAGCAAAACGGGGGCAAGAGATAGCTTTGGCAAATAGAAATATGGAGAATCCAAGGGGTTTTTACAAATATATTCAGGTCAAAAGGGTAACAAGGGAGAGAATAGGGCCCCTCAAAGATCAGAAAGGCGGCCTTTGTGTGGAGCCACAGAAAATGGGGGAGATCCTAAATGAATATTTTGCATCAGTATTTACTGTGGAAAAGGATATGGAAGATAGAGACTGTAGGGAAATAGGTGGTGACATCTTGCAAAATGTCCAGAAGTGCTGGATGTCTTGAAACGGTTAAAGTTAGAGAAATCCCCAGGACCTGATCAGGTGTAACCAAGAACTCTGTGGGAAGCTGGAGAAGTGATTGCTGGGCCTCTTGCTGAGTTATATGAATCATCGATAGTCACAGGTGAGGTGCCAGAAGACTGGAGGTTGGCAAACGTGGTGCCACTGTTTAAGAAGGGCGGTAAAAACAATCCAGAGAACTATAGACCAGTGAGCCTGACCACGGCGGTGGGCAAGTTGTTGGAGGGAAGCCTGAGGGGCGGGATGGACATGTATTTGGAAAGGCAAGAACTGATTCGAGATACTCAACATGGCTTTGTGCATAGGAATTCATGTCTCAGAAACTTGATTGAGTTTTTGAAGAATAACCAAGAAGATTGATGAGGGCAGAGCAGTAGAAGTGATCTATATGGACTTCAGTAAGGCGTCCGACGAGTTTCCCCATGGGAGATTGATGAGCAAGGTTAGATCTCACGGACAACTTGCAATTTGGATACAGAACTGGCTCAAAGGTAGAAGACAGAGGGTGGTGGTGGAGGGTTGTTTTTCAGACTGGCGGCCTGTGACCAGTGGAGTGCCACAAGGATCAGTGCTGGGCCCTCTACTTTTTGTCATTTACATAAATGATTTGGATGCGAGCATAAAAGGTACAGTTAGTAAGTTTGCAGATGACATCAAAATTGGAGGTGTGGTGGACAGTGAAGAGGGTTCCCTCAGAATAAAACAGGATCTGGACCAGATGGGCCAAGGGGCTGAGAAGTGACAGATGGAGTTTAATTCAGATAAATGTGAGGTGCTGCATTTTGGGAAGGCAAATCTTAGTAGGACTTATACAATTAATAATAAGGTCCCAGGGAGAGTTGCTGAACAAAGAGACCTTGGAGTGCAGGTTCATAGCTCCTTAAAAGGGGAGTCGCAGGTAGATAGGATAGTGAAGAAGGCGTTTGGTATGCTTTCCTTGATTGGTCAGAGTATTAAGTACTGGGAGGTCATGTTGCGGCTGTGCAGGACATTGGTTAGGCCACTGTTGGAATATTGTGAGCATTTCTGGTCTCCATCCTATCGGAAAGATGTTGTGAAACTTGAAAGGGTTAAGAAAATATTTGCACGGATGTTGCCAGGGTTGGAGGATCTGAGCTACAGGGAGAGGCTGAACAGTCTGGGGCTGTTTTCTCTGGAGCGTCAGAAAGCTGAGGGGTGAACTTATAGAGGTTTACAAAATTATGAGGGGCGTGGATAAGAAAAATAGGCAAAGGCTTTCCTCTGGGATCGGGGAGTCCAGAACGAGAGGGCATAGGTTTAGGGTGAAAGGGGAAAGATATAATGAGACCGAAGTAGCAACTGAATCACGCAGTGGTTGGTACGTGTATGGAATGAGCTGCCAGAGGAAATGGTGGAGGCTGGTACAGTTGCCACATTTAAGAGGCATTTGGATGGGTATATGAATAGGAAGGGTTTGGAGGGATATGGGCTGGGTGCTGGCAGGTTGGACTAGATTGGGTTGTGATATCTGGTCGGCATGGATGGGTTGGACCGAAGGGTCTGATTCCATGCTGGACATCTCTGTAAATCTATGCTTTTGTCTGGCAGCTCAACTTTTGTATATCTATTCCCCAGGGTGGAGGAAGTCCAAAACTAGAGGTGTTTTGGCTGAGAGGGAAAAGGTTTAAAAGGGACTGAACAGGGTAACGTTTTGACGCAGAGCGTGGCATGTGTTTGGAATGAGCTGCCAGAGGCAGTGGTCGAGGCTGGTAGAATTACAACATTTAAAAGGCATCTGGATGGAGGTATGAATAGGAAGGGCTGAGAGACATATGGGCCAAATGCTGGCAAATGGATCACGAGGTTAATTTAGGAAATTATGTTGTCGGCGTGGACCGAAAGGTTTGTTTCTGTTCTCAGCCACTCTATGACTGTATTTCTACATATTCTGAACCAATTTCACAAGACTAGGAATAGGCCATTCCAAGCTTACCGGCTGTCCTCAACTGTCACCTAACCGCGCAGATTTCAATGCAATTTTCAGAAAAATGTCTACAGCTTTTTTAAAAGATTTGAATGTGCTTTCAGACATTACTGATGTTTCTGAATACATCATTTTAGCTATTCTCAATGTTAAAGGTCAGCCATTTCTCACGCTTCCCTTCCCCACGCCCACCCCAGGTCGCCATCACCATCCATTCTCTCTCTATCATTAGAAGGGTTTGACACAGAGATCAAAGAGGGCTCGAGGCACAAGAAAGGACGGGGGGGAGGGTACTCAGAGTGAGATTAGACGGTGGGGCGCAGAGACTGGGGAAGAGAAAGAGAGAAAATGGGCAGGAGAGCAGAGCATCGGGGGTAGAGAATGCATGGGGGTACACAGGGTGGGAGCAGAGAGAGAGAATGTGGTGAAGAGGATTGGGGAGGAGAGAGAGAATGCGGAGTTGCAAAGTGTGAAGTGAAAGAAATTGGTTCCAGAGTGTGGGGAGAGAGAATGGATGGGGCAGTGGGTGGGGAGAGAATGGACTGGGGCAATGGGTGGGGAGAGAATGGACGGGGGCAGTGGGTGGGGAGAGAATGGACGGGGGCAATGGGTGGGGAGAGAATGGACGGGGGCAGTGGGTAGGGAGAGAATGGCTGGGGCGCAGTGGGTGGGGAGAGAATGGACATGGGCAGTGGGTGGGGAGAGAATTCATGGGAGCAGTGGGTGGGGAGTGATTGAACGGGGAGCAGTGGATCAGGACAGAATGGATGGGGCAGTGGGTGGGGAGAGAATGGACGGGCAGTAGGTGGGGAAAGAATGGACGTGGTCAATGGGAGGTAAGAGATTGGACGGGGAGCAGTGGGTGGGGAGAGAATGGGCGGGGCAAAGCTTGGTGTGAGAATGGTCGGGGTAGAGGGTGGAGAAAGAGAGCAACAATGAATGACGGGAGAAGGTGGGGAGAGAAGGAATGGATGGGGGCAGCGTGTGGGATGTGAGAGAAAATGAGTGCAAAGGGGGGACTGGATTGGGGAAGGCAGAGGGTGGAGCGAGAAAGGGATTGAATGCGGACAGAGGGTGTATGAGGGACTGGACAGAGGGCAGAGGGTGCAGAGACAGAATAGACGGGGTGGGGAGAGTGGTATGTGTGGGAGAGAGAGAGAAGGGACTGGTAGGTAAGGGTAGAGAGAGAGAATGGACAGGGGATGCTATGGGTGGCGGTGAGGGAATGGACAGGGGACGCTATGGGGATGATTGGATGGGGAGGTGAGAATGCATCCCACCCACTCCCAGCATCCCCTTCTCTGCACATGTGCAGTGCAGACTTTTCTGAATGACACGAGAGACGAGTCTGGAACACTGTGTGAGTGCAGTCACCCTCACATCCTGGCATTAGCAAACCACTGCCTTTCTGTTTTAAAAACTAAATAAAGATGTGGGCTATACACTAAGGATGGCGAGATGTGGCTGAGAAACTGAACAGAGGGTCAGCACTTTCAGGGGAGGGGAGCTGGGCAAAGGCAGGAGGATGGAAGGATGAATTTGGGTTGGAATCCATTGAAAGGTGGAAGAATTGAGAGACAGAGATTTCGGGGAGAAGATAGAGAAGGTTGCTCTGTGCAAACCAAAATTCTCTCATCCTATTTTCTGCCCTGCACTGACAGCAGTGATCTGTTTTCTCACGTTATTAGCAGAGGAGGATTTGCTTTTCAGGCATGGACAAGAAATTTAGTCAGGGCTTGAATATCTGCAGTGTTTGAATCCAGGAGGGGAAATGTTTGTCTGCAGGAAATGATTTCAAATATCAACATGCATTGAGAATCCCCGTGAATACGCGCAGCCTGCGTGGGAGTGCTCAAGGGTTCTAATTCCGGAGAGGACTTTAATTTTTCAAGGAAATGTGGACTAGTGTTCTCGCTATAGACGAGGCCTTCATTGGATCATTGAATCTGCCGAGTAACAACGACCCCTGCCCCGTGGAAACTCTATGGGAGCAAATTGAATTCCTCAAACTGATTGTAGTGTCACCATGATTGGGGAGAAGCCAATCGATTGCCGAGAGCTGGAGAGGGGATTACTCGCAGCGCCAGGGACCTGGGTTCAATCCCACCCTCACAGTGACTGTGTGGATTTTGCACTTTCCTACCCCTCCCCCACCCCCTGTCCGCGTCGGTTTCCTCTGGGTGCTCGGGTTTTCTCCCATTTTCCAAAGATGTGCAGGCTAGAGTGGATTGGGCGTTCTAAATTCAGGGATTAGCTGTGGGGTTATCGGGTGGGTCAGGGGGTGGGGTATGTTCTTCGGAGGGTCAGTGTGGACTTGGTGGGCCAAACGGCCTGTTTCCACAGTGAATCCCCCAACGTGTCTGCAGCCTGGCTTCCAGCTCCATCTCTCTGTGCCGATGCTCCTCCAGTATGTGTATTCCTTCGTTTCCAGCACCTAGAACGTCTCACCTTCTGCAAATCGAAAGACAAGTCCCACCCTGCCCTCTCCAATGTGTGTTGTGTAACTGCTTAATCATTTTTAGTGGCTAAGCAAAGGCTGATAGCCAAGTTCAGAAACCAGGAGGATGGCCTCAATCACGACCTTGGGTCATTTCACATGACAGGTAACCCCACTTCACTGTTACGCTCGCTCTCTCTCTCTCACACTCTCTCACACACTCTTACATACACACACGCTCGTGCAGAGCCTTTCCGATAGACATGCTCTCTCTCAGACACACACTAACACACCACCCCACTCACACCCACGCATACATCTTCGCACATGATTATACTCCATCACACACACACTTTACCCAGCATGCACACGCACATACACACACTCTCTCTCTCTCATGCATGCACTCACACATTTGGGGTGAATTTGCATTTGCAGGATTATACAGTTGGAAATAGAACCAGTCTGACTCAAGATTGGGATACAGACAGACTCTCACCTCATAGCTTTCATGCGTTGTTTGATGTGAGGTGTTACCTCCTTTTATAAAACATCAAGTTTCCTGGAAAACGTGACTTAAAAGAAGTTCTGGAATGTACATATTAATGAACTGAAATCTGCAGCCCATTTTAAAAGATGAAAGATTTAACAGCAATCTAGGTTTCTTCAATACATCACTTATGTTGAATGACACTATAATGTTTTTGCGATATATTCTGTGTCTTGTGATTCTACACCACAGCTACCTGAAGAAGGAGCAGCACTTCGAAACCTAGTGCTTCCAAATAAACTTGTTAGAATAAACCCTGGTGTTTGTGAGATTTTAAAACTTTGTTTCCAGTGAATACAGCCCACACCTCCCACCGTTGCTAGTAAACTTTGCAATGCCAATGAAACAATGAACCTGAAGTCCTGAAAAAATATACAATTTGTAACAATATGAGCTACTCATTCACTGGTCCTTCTGAGACATGACATTAGTGCTGGAGGCTGAAAGAAATGAGCAGCTTTAAAACAAAAACCTGTTGGACCTCACAGAGTCTAAGCCGGGCGGTAAGTTCAGGTAACCTTTACTATGACCCTATTTTGTTACAGCTTCAGATTTCCCCAGGAAAAAGGCTTACAAAAAGTAGTTTTTAAAGAAAACACCTCCAGCTCAAAATGCACCCACTCTCCCCTCCCCACATTCGTTGTTGGTCAGCTGAGTTGTCCGTTTGTAACTGGATCCCTGGTACAGCCGGGTAAAACATGCAGCTGGGATGACTGAGTGAACCCTTTCCCGCAATGGCAGTTTCCTTCACTAAAAAGGACATGAGTGAATCCGATGGTGTTTTTACCCCCTAAAAGTGATTTCATCCTTAGATTATGAAGTCCCGATTACTGACCGAACTCTAATTCTGCCATCTACCGCAGTGGGATTCGAACCTGGGACGCCCCAGTGCTGGGTTGATCGGAGCACTTAGCCATCACGCCTTCCATCCCCTTCTGCCGGCACGTGAACTCGATAGTGCCTCCTCAGGTGGGAGGAGCAGGTGAAGCCCTTTTGGAACTTACAGCAGGTGAATGTCCTCCCTCCAGTGTGGACCCACTGGTGGGTCAGCAGTGCAGCTGACTGAGTGAACTCTCCCCTGCACATGGGGCACGTGAATGGCTTCTCTCTGTCTGAACCCCTTCCTGCACACTGAGCAGGTGAACGGCCTCACCCCGTTGTGAATGCGTCTGTGGGTTTCCAGCACGGATGGGGAAGGGAATCCTTTCCCACAGTCCCCACATTTCCACGGTTTCTCAATTGGGTGGAGCTTTCCTTGTGTTGCTCTGAGTTTGAAATTACAAACAGAGCTGGGACACAGTCTTTCCCACTGCAAGGGGTGTGATTTTAATTCCCCAATCTGAGTAAATGGTTTCAAGCACTTTTCACAGTCAGCGCACCGAATCTCCCTCACTCGGTATCTCAGTATTCTCCCTGCCACACCAGTGTCCAAAGTCTCTCAAGCAGACAAAAGTAAACATTTCTTCAGGACCATGGGGGCAATGGATGACGCATCTGACTCCACCTACTTGTTTCAACTGCAGCTCACAGCTTCTTCACACATCCCAATTAATCTTCCTCATTGTCATGAAACCGGCGTATGGTTACAATTCCTAATCTGCAGGAATGAGAATCTTTTCACTGTCTCACGTCAGTAAATGTCCCTGAGAACATCAGAGTTAAGTCACAGCGCTGTCAGAGGAGGGGAAGCTGAAATAACCCACACGCTGCTCACGGGCACATTTCACTTTCCCCAACACACCGCCCCAACCACTGCGGCTCTTGGGAGTGCAAAGGGAACAAACATCAAAACCCAGTCTCAGCTTTGTAAATCTTCAGGAAATAAGAACACTGTACATCCCTTCGCGGCTTCCATCCTGGGCTGACAGCGTTGATTTTTAATAGACAATAGACAATAGACAATAGACAATAGATGCAGGAGTAGGCTATTCTGCCCTTCGAGCCTGCACCGCCATTCAATATGATCATGGCTGATCATTCCTAATCAGTATCCTGTTCCAGCCTTATCTCCATACCCCTTGACTCCACTATCTTTAAGAGCTCTATCCAATTCTTTCTTAAAAGAATCCAGAGACTGGGCCTCCACTGCCCTCTGGGGCAGAGCATTCCACTACTTCTCTGGGTGAAGTAGTTTCTCCTCATCTCTGTCCTAAATGGTCTACCCCGTATTTTTAAGTTGTGTCCTCTGGTTCGGCACTCCCCCATCAACGGAAATATGTTCCCTCCTGCCAGAGTGTCCAGTCCTTTCATAATCCTATACGTTTCAATCAGATCCCCTCTCAGTCTTCTAAACTCAAGGGTATACAAGCCCAGTCGCTTCAGTCTTTCCGTGTAAGGCAATCCTGCCATTCCAGGAATTGACCTCGTGAACCTACGCTGCACTCCCTCAATAGCCAGAATGTCTTTCCTCAAATTTGGAGACCAGAACTGTACACAGTACTCCAGGTGTGGTCTCACCAGGGCCCTGTACAGCTGCAGAAGCACCTCTTTGCTTCTATACTAAATCCCTCTTGTTATGAAGGCCAGCATGCTATTAGCCTTCTTCACGACCTGCTGTACCTGCATGCTTGCCTTCATTGACTGGTGGACAAGAACACCCAGATCTCTCTGAACAGCCCCTTTACCTAATTTGATACCATTGAGGTAGTAATCTGCCTTCCTGTTCTTGCCACCAAAGTGGATAACCAGACATTTATCCACATTAAACTGCATCTGCCATGCATCTGCCCACTCACCTAACTTGTCCAGGTCACCCTGTAATCCCCTAACATCCTCATCACATTTCACCCTACCACCTAGCTTTGTGTCATCAGCAAATTTGCTAATTTTATTGCTGATACCATCTTCTATATCATTTACATATATTGTAAAAAGCCATTTTTAATGGCTGTCCAGTCAGTGTCGATTCGTTTTGGCTGAAAAAATCTTCCTTATCTCATCCCAGCATTTCTTGCCACAAAAAAAACTGTGCGGCAGAGTTCATGTATATATTTCCTTGTATGGTATTTTGTAAATTACATTCGTTTTCTGGTTGCTTGTATAGCGTATTTCAGGTTCATGAGCCGCTGTTTAAGTGTGTTGGTAGGTTTGTGGGCCACCATGATGCTGAGAGGGTTAAGTTGTCTGGACATCATTTCCCAGATGTCTTTAATGTAAAGTAATGTGGCTAGGGTTTCTGCAGACGTTGTTTCTGCTTGTGTCAGTTTGTTGATGTGAAATCGGCACACTGGGTTTATTGGGTCGGCAAAAGTGAGGACTGCAGATGCTGGAAACCAGAGTTTAGATCAGAGTGGTGCTAGAAAAGCACAGCATGTCAGACAGCTTCCGAGGAGAAGGAAAATCGACGTTTCGGGCAAAAGCCCTTCATCAGGAATAGAGGCAGGACCCCTCCAGGGTGGAGAGATAAATTGGGGGTGGGGTTTGCGGGACCAAAGGTAGCAAAAAGCACAATAGGTGAATGGGGTTGGGGATGAAGGTGACAGATCAGAGAGGGGGGTAGAGCAAATAGTTGGGGATGGAGATTGGCAGGTAGGCGAGGTCATGAGCACAGCGCTGAGTTGGCAGTTTGGAATTGAGGTAAGGTGGGGGGAGGGGAAATGAGGAATCTGATGAAGTCTACATTGATGGCGTGGGGTTGAATTTATCCCAAGTGGAAGATGAGGCGTTCATCCTCCAGGCATCGGGTGGGGAGGGAGCGGCGATGGAGGAGGCCCAGGACCTGCATGTCCTCGGCAGAGTGGGAGGGGGTTTGAAATGTTGGGCCATAGGGCGATGCGGTTGATTGGTGTGGGTGCCATGTAGATGTTCCCTCAAGCGATGTCACTTAATTCTGCGAGCAGTCTCCAGTCTCCCCAATGAAGAGGAGACAGTATCAGGAGCAATAATTACAAGAAATGACATTGTTGGAGACACAGGTGAAAGCCTTCGACCAACCACGGCCCGGATTCGATTTTAGGGAAGGGAAAAAATTTTCAGTAGAGCTATTAGGATCTGTCTGCATCTCCCTGGTGGTCTAGTGGTTAGGATTCGGCGCTCTCACCGCCGCGGCCCGGGTTCGATTCCTGGTCCGGGAAACCGTTTTTAGGTGGTTTACAGGCTACCTGTTCTTCTTGAATGCTCTGCTACAGTCATTTTTTGATCTTCGTAGTTCCTGGGTGCTGCAGTGTGTCGTGGCTCGTTGAAATCGTGTCCTGATTCAGATTTGCTTGTATGTGCAGTGGTGATTGCTTCTGTAGTTAAGTTCTTGGTTCACGTGTGTTGTTTTCCTATAGACGCTGTTTTGAATTTACCATTGACTGTTCGCTCGACTGTGACATCTGGAAATGGCACTTTGTTGTTGTTCTCCTCTTTTGTGAATTTTATGCCAGGAAGGATATTGTTGATGGTGTTGTAGGTTTCCTCTAATTTGTTTCATTTTTTGATGATAAAAGTTTCATCGCTGTAGCAGACTCTAAGTTTGGGTTGGATCGTTGGAAAGGCTGTTTGTTCGAGTCTCTGCATTATTGCTTCTGCGAGGAATCCTGACGCTGGTAGTTTCAGGGTATTTCGTTGATTTGCTGGTAGGGCTTGTTACTGAATATGAAGTGGGTGGTAAGGCACACTTCCCCGAGCTTGACAGTGCTATCTTTGCTGATGAAGTTGATGCTGTGTTTGTGTCTTTGGTTGTTCGAGTAGTGTCTTCAGTTTTCTTTGGCCACGTTGATGTTAATGGATGTGAACAGGGCTGTTATGTCAAAGGACAACATTATTCCATCTACTTCTGTCTCAGTGTCTTTGGTGTTCAGGAATTCTTGGATGGAATAAATGGAGTGGAGTGAATCTTCGACTAGGTGTTTTAGCCTTCAGTGCAGGCCTTTGACTAGTCTGTATATTGGTGTTCCAAGCAGTGAGACTCTGGTCTAAGGGAGGTTCCTGGTTTGAAGGGGAGGAGATCAACAACAAAGTGCCATTCCTTGATGTCACAGTAGAGCGAAGAGTCAATGGAGAACTTCAAACTGGCATCTACAGAAAAACAATGCACACAAACCAAATCCTTAACCACAGAAGCAATCATCCCAACACCCACAAAAGAAGCTGCATCAGGAGATTATTTCAACGAGCCACTACACACTGCAGCACAGAGAAACTACGAAGAGCACAAGTGAAATACGTATATAGTGTATTTAAGGAGAACGGGTCCCCAATAAACCCCCTCCACCGATTTCTCATTGATGCTTTCAAGTTGACTCTCAAAAATTCGGTTTGACCCTCCATTCTTTCCTGTTTGTTTTTTGTGGGTTTTGAAAGCTTTCGCAATCCTCTCACTGAGTATTGGAGTTGGGAGGTTATGTTGTGGTTCTCGAGGACATTATTTTGACCACTGTCGGAATATTGTGTACAATTCTGGTCTCCCTCCTATCAGAAGGATATTGTGAAATTTGAGAGGGTTCTGAAGCACCAATGGGTCTACAGAGACGAAGAGGCCCTTCTGCTGCCCTGAGTGTGGGAAGGCCTTCAGTGATTCCTCTGCCCTGCTGACGTACCAGTTGGTCCACACCGGGGAAGGCTGTTTATCCGGCCCCAAGTGCGAGATGGCCTTCAGCATTTCTTCCCACCTGTTGAGACACCAGTGGGTCCAAATTGAGGAGAGGTCGTTCTTCTGCCCGATTGCAGGAAGGGCTTTGCTCTTTCTTCCGACCTGCTGGCCCATTGGTGGGTCCACATGGGGGAGAGGTCGCTCAGTTGCGTAAGTGCAGGAAGTCCTTCATCAATTCCTCAGGCCTGCTGATGCACCAGTCCGTCCACACCGGGGAGATGCCATTCTCCTGCCCGAATGTGGGAAGGACTTTACCCGCTCCTCCACACTGCTGAAGCACCAGCTGGCCACACGGGTGGATGGGGTCGGAGGGGGGAGGCCTTTCTGCTGCCCTGAATGCGGGAAGTCCTTCAGCAATTCCTCCGCCCTGCTGAAGCACCAGTGTGTCCACACCGGGGAGAGGACCTTCAGCTGGCCCGAGTGTGGGAAGAGGTTCATGTTTTCCTGCAACTTGCGGAAGCACCAGCGGGGGCACCAGCGCTCCCGGCAATCAGATCCCACCGGTGACGCTGCCTTGAGTCACCCCCAAGGACTGAACCTCCTGCCAGTTCTGACAGTGGGTGCAGTGGGGGAGTAGGTAGGCTGTATTTGTTTTCTTCTGGACTGCAATTGCCTCCCCCACCCCCCACAACCACAACCTCATGGTGGCTCACGGTTGGCACTGCTGCCTCATGGCACCAGGAACCCAGGAATACTTCCACCCTTGGGGGTCTGTGTGCAATTTATGGAGGGTCGGAAAATGGATCTGAGTGGGTTACTCTTCGGAGAATCTGTGCAGATGTGTTGGGCTGAAGGACATGTCTCCACACTGTAGGAGTTCAACCATCATATGAGCTTTGTTTTCATTGGAAACTGCTGCACATTGAGCCAGGGACTGCACATTTCCAAATGAAATGATCCAGAGAAACCTAAGACTGTAAGAGCATTGGAGCAGAAGTTAGGCCTTTCGGCCCATCGAGTCTACTCAGCCATTCGTTAATGACAAATGTAGTGCAGATGAGATTAGCTACAGTGTGGAAACAGGCCATTTGTCCCAACAAGTCCACATCGACCCTCCGAAGAGCAACCCATCCAGACCCATTTCCGTCTGACTAATATACCTAACTCTATGGGCAATTAAGCATGGCCAATCGACATGACCTAAACATATTTGGACTATGGAAGAAAACAGGACCACCCAGAGAAAACCCACGCAGACACTGGGAGAATGTGAAAACTCCTCACAGACAGCCACGCAAGGCTGGAATCTAACCTGGGTCCCTGGCACGGTGAGCCTGCAGTGGTAAACACTGAGCCACTACATGTTGCAACCCGAAGTAGGCAAGCAGGAGGTTGGGAGAATGCAGCAAGCCAGGCAGCACCAGGATGTGGAGTAGTCAGCGTTTTGGGTATTAACCCTTCTTCAGGACTGAACCGTTGACTTCTCTGTGAGAAACGATTTACGGGAATGTTGCTGGGGGTTGGAGGGTTTCAGCTCCAGGGAGCGGCTGAATAAGGCTGGAAGGTGGATTTGCTCAAGGCTTGTATTTTTAACTCATTTAAATGGTACCTACTGTATGGGGTTATGGTTTACATTAAAACCGGAGGATCATATCAGAGTGTTTATATTTAGCAGTGGTAGTTGGTAAAATGCACTCTCTGGAGGAGCACATTCTGTGATGCTGCATTTCTTGCCCTCTGCCCTTCCACCATTTCTTATCTCCCATCTTGAATTTATATTTTTTTTGGTCAGATTTAATTTCATTTTAATCAGACTTGCGATTCACTGTGTGCTATAAATTTGTTTGCTCGAATATTGTAAGTCAAAATTAATGCTGTAATTTAATTTCTGATGTCAGAGTTTGACATCGAATGTGCAGGTGTGAATACCAGTACGTTGTGAAAATAAATCAAGAACTTGTGGTTTTTAACAAAAAGAGCAGTTCACTGATATTCATGGCATTGTCTCTTTTGGGTGTGATGATTCAAATCGGACCAACAAACCGTTTCATGCAGTCATCCAACTGAATAAAAATTTTCTTTAATTTAATTAAAGAAAATAACTCTGGCGGGCTAAGATTTATGCAAACTATTTATAAGATTATGCTCATTGCTCGTGATATGGTCTCGTCCACATTGGGGAAACTTGACGCCAACTAGCGGAACATTTCAGGGAAGAATTCTGGGACTCTAAATCTAACCGACACACCGCCCTGTGGCGGAACACTTTAACTCCCCCTCCCATTCCACCAAGGACATGCAAGTCCTGGGCCTCCTCCACTGCCAAATTCTTGCTTCCCGACACTTGTCGGAAAAACACCTCAACTTCTGTTCTAGGGCCCTCCAACCACATGGTATCAATGCAGATTTCATCAGTTTCCTTATTTCCTCTCCCCCACCTTGTCCCAGATCCAACCTTCCAATTCGACACCAACCTCTTGACCTGTCATTCCTGTCCACCTTGCTTCTCACCTATTTACTTCACCCTCATCTCTGACCTATCACCATCAATCCCGACCTCCATCTATCTATTGCACTCCCATCTACCTTCACTCCAGCCCCACTTCCTTCCCATTTATCTCTCAGCCCCCTTGGGCCACCCTTTATTCCTGATGAAGAGATTATGCTCGAAACCAAGACTGTGATGAAGCGACATCCTCAACAAATAGGAAATAGCTCCCAAGTCAGATTTCATCCCCTCTTCTGTTTCCCAGTTCTTTCAGAAATAAGGAATGTCTTTTCCTTCCACTAGAAAGTGGTCTTCCACTTTGTGCTGTCTGAAGTGTTATCCCTCACCACTCCTTCAGACACCTTTTAAGAATCCTTTCAACCTGTTTTTCTAACAATTGTAGAGGTGACCTAAAGCAAACATTTCACTCCTTCTCAATGCCCCATTTCTCCTCCTATGAGCCATTTTGTCATGTTGTCTATGTTACAAGCAGCCGAGTGCACTTGGTTTCTGATTTGAAATTTGGCCATTGAAGGGAACAGGATTAATATTTATCGATGGCTAGCTGTGTTTGCACTAACTGTAATTATCCACCAATATGATGTCTTTTGTTCCACCAAAACTGGAAACAATGATCTGTGTTTATATTGCAGTCGGATGTAGAAAATCATCCCAGCGATCTTCACGTTATTATAGTTTACTGAGGCCATGACAGCATTACGTGGCAGTTTGATGTGACTAAAACCTGGATGGAAATCTCTAGATTATGTTGTAAAAATATCGGTATAATGTGATTCACACTGCGCTGTCACCAACTGAACGAAGCGGCTGTGTGTTTTAATCCCGTGATGAACAGTTTGTGTTTTACTTCTCACATTGCGGGGAGCTGAGCATTTCCCCAAACAATGGGCACACCACCTCCCTGACACAGTGTTCACAAATCAAACTGACAGCAAAATTCACGTGTGATCGAAAGTTCCCGCAAAGAACTTTCGATACAACGCACTCTTTTCTTCATTCGAAATGTTAGACGTTGATGGTAGTGAGCCTGACGTGATTTGAACACGCAACCTTCTGATTTGGAGTCAGACGCGCTACCGTTGCGCCACAAGCTCACAGATGGTCCCTGCGCTCTATTCATACTTAAGGGAAGTGATCGCACTACAATGATTTTACGTTCATGTCGGTTCTGTTTCTCCCCCTTCTCCTTCTGTCTCTCGAAACAATTTCCAACTCTCTCTCAATAAAAATCTGAAAGAACTGCGGATGCTGTATATCAGGAACAAAAAACAGGAGTTGCCGGTGACCCTTCCACAGAACTGATGGTGATTGGGAAAATGTCGGTTTATATGGGAAAGATATTGTGGGAGGAAGGCGGAGATCAGGACAGAGCCCAAAGCGAGGGAAGAACTGTTGGACAGAAAAAGGAGTTGATAACGATCTGCGTGGGAGGGTGAATAACTGATAATGGAGACTGTTCGTGGCGAAGTAGTGTGGAATGACAGACTATGTGATAACAAGGCTTGGTGTGTGTGGAAGGGGCGAGGATACTATGGAGTTCAGGTCCTCGAATGATTGAATTGGATATTGGGACCAGAGGGATGTCTGGTCCCCAAGTGCAATATTCGGTGCTCTTCGTTCTGCTGGTGCTGAGCTTCGCTGGAACACAACAGCAAACCTGAGACAGAGATGTTGGCCAGGGAACAGGGTGGGGTGTGGAATTGGCAGGCAACTGGAAGCTCAGGGTCTTTTTTGCAGGCAGAACGTAGATGTTCTGTGCAGCAGTCACCCAGTTAAGGCTTCGTTTTCCCCAATGTAGATGAGGCAACATTGTGAGCAGCAAATGCAGTAGACTGGGTTGTGGGAAGTGCAGGTAAAGGGCCACTTCACCTGGAATGTAAGTTTGGCCCCTTGGATAGCGAGGAGGGAATAGGTAAATGGGCTGGTGTCACACATTCGGCACTTGCAGGGGAAAGTGCAACTCAACCTGCAAGTTTACTTTGAGAAAATCCTGGACTTGAACTCCCAAGTCTCTTTGCATTTCGGATTTCTGCATTTTCTCCCCATAATCTTCTGTTCAAACATTGACTATCTATGTCAGGGCAGCACCAGTGATTTCCTGACATATGGATTGTATTTGGGGATATCAAGGAACGTCAGGAACTGTGAGTACCTCAGGAGCAATCGTTATTCCTGGGGGAGGCAGAGAGGAATGTGGTGTGGTCCTGTAAACTCCAGAACTTTGAAAACTTCATGAGTCAGCAATAACTCTTTCTGGACCAAGAAACGAAAGGGCCAATGAGAAACTGCTACAAGGGAGTTAACAAATAACATTTATTAACTATCACTGGGAAGGAGGAGGCAAAACAATGAGCAGTTCCTTTGGACAGATGAGATAATGGTGTTTAATAACTGTGTGACAGAAGGACAATTAATTCTGCCTGTAGAAGGAACGCCTTGGCATAAAGGGGTTAATTGCAGGACAGGCTGTTTCAAACAGGTGGAAAACCCTCTAAGATAAGAAGGCAAGCTACAGACCTGAGGTCTCTAGAGGTGTGGGGAGGTGGTATCAAAATCTAAAGCCCAGCACACTCACGCAGCACTACTCTGCTTCTGGGCTCTCAGCAGCTGGATTCTGCATCAGTAAAAAGTCTGTCCTATATCTCTGACAACATCGGTACACAAGGTAGTGAGGAAAGGTTTCAGCACACTGGCCTTCATCAGTTAGGGAATTGAGTACAGATGTTGGCAAGTTATGTTGTAGTTATACAGGACGTTGATGAGGCCGCACCTGGAATATTGTGATCAGTTTTGGTCCCCTTGGTGTTCTGACTTCTGACTTCTTCATCTCTGGGTTTGTGTTGAACTTGATGGGATACTTTGTCCAACTCAGCATGTTTAAACAGTATCTCTCAGAGGGATTCATCTGAAACTTTTCAGGAGGTGAGCTCAACAAGATTGAACTATTCAAAGTTACTTGGACTCTATTTTAAACTTACATCAGGACCAGTAGTCAGAGACACATACAGCATGGAAACAGACCCTTCGGTCCAACTTGTCCATGCTGACATGATATCCTATATTAATCTAGTCCCATTTGACAACACCTGACCCACATACTCTGGCAGCTCATTTCATATAAGTGCCACCCTCTGCAGGAAGATGTCATCCCTTTTTATATTATTCGCCTCTCACCCTAAACCTATGCCCTCTAGTTCTGGACTCCCCCAGCCCAGGGAAAAGACCTTGTCTATTACCCTGTCCATGCCCCTCATGATTTTGTAACCGCTATTAGGTCACTTCTCTGCCTCCGATGCTCCAGTGAAAACAACCCCACGTTATTCAGCCGCTCCCTGCAGCTCAAACCCTCCAACCCCCAGCAACATTCATGTAAATCTTTTCTCATAGATAAGTCACTCTTTCAGTAATGAAGAAGGGTTAATACCCAAAACGCTGACTACTCCACATCCTGGTGCTGCCTGGCTTGCTGTATTCTCCCAACCCCCGGCTTGCCAACCTCGGGTTGCAATATGTAGTGGCTCAGTGGTTACACCTGCAGCCTCACAGTGCCAGGGACCCAGGTTTTATTCCAGCCTTGGGTGGCAGTCTGTGAGGAGTGTGCACATTCTCCCAATGTCTGCGTGGGTTTTCTCTGGGTGGTCCTGTTTTCTTCCATAAACCAAAGATGTGCAGGTCTTGTTGATTGGCCATGCTTAATTGCCCATAGAGTTAGGTACATTAGTCAGAGGGAAATGGGTCTGGATGGGTTACACTTCGGAGGGTCGGTGTGGACTTGTTTGGACAAATGGCCTGTTTCCACACTGTAGCTAATCTCATCCAATACTTTTGTTACGAACGAATGGCAGAGAAGGTCAAACTTCTTCTCCGATGGTTTTGCGGTCTTAGGTTTCTCTGGATCATTTCATTGGCAATGTGCAGTCCCGGGCTCAATGAGCAACAGTGTCCACTGAAGGCAAAGTTCATAGAATCATAGCACACCCACAATGTGGAAAAACAGGTCCTTCAGCCGAACACAACTGCTCTGATCTTCCGAGGACTAACCCACTCAGATCCATTTTCCTACCCTCCATAAATTGCACACAGAACCCCAAGGGTGGAATTATTCTTGAGTTCCTGGTGCCATGAGGCAGCAGTGCTAACCCTGAGCCACCATGGGGTTGTAGTTGTGGGGGGTGGGGCAGGAAATTGCAGTCCAGCAGAAAACAAAAACAGCCCACCTATTCTCCCACTGCACCCACTGTCAGAACTGGCAGGAGGTTCAGTCCTGGGGGGTGACTAAAGGCAGCGTTACCAGTGGGATCTGATTGCTGGGAGCACTGGTGCCCCCGCTGGTGCTTCCGCAAGTTGCAGGAAAACATGAACCTCTTCCCACACTCGGGCCAGCTGAAGGGCCTCTCCCCCGTGTGGACACACTGGTGCTTCAGCAGGGCGGAGGAATTGCTGAAGGACCTCCCGCACTCAGGGCAGCAAAAAGGCCTCCCCTCTCCACCCCCCCATCCCCCCGTGTGGATCAGCTGGTGCTTCAGCAGTGTGGAGCAGCGGTAAAGCCCTTCTCACACTCGGGCAGGAGAATGGCATCTCCCCGGTGTGGACGGACTGGTGCCTCAGTAAGACAGAGGAATTGATGAAGGCTTTCCTTCACTTAGGCAACTGACCGGCCTCTCCCCCATGTGGACCCACCAATGGGCCAGCAGGTCGGAGGAAAGTGCAAAGCCCTTCCTGCAATCGGGGCAGAAGAACGGCCTCCCCTCAGTGTGGACCCACTGGTGTCTCAGCAGGTGGGAAGAACTGCTGAAGGCCATCTCGCACTTGGGGCTGGAGAACATCCTTCCCCGGTATGGACCAACTGGTGCGTCAGCAGGGCAGAGGAATCACTGAAGGCCTTCCCACACTCAGGGCAGCAGAAGGGCCTCTTCATCTCTGTGGACCCATTGGTGCTCAGAACCATTTCAAATTTCACAATATCCGTCTGATACGAGGGAGACTAGAATTGTACACAATATTCCAAAAGTGGCCTAAAAAGTGTCCTGTACAACCACAACACAACCTTCCAACTCCAATACTCAGTCAGAGGATTGGGAAAGCTTTCAAAACCCACAAAAAACAAACAGGAAAGAATAGAGGGTCAAACCGAATTTTTGAGAGTCACCTTGAATGTATCAATGAGAAATCGGCGGAGGGGGTTTATTGGGGACCCGTTCTCCTTTAATACACTATATACGTATTTCTCTTGTGCTCTTCGTAGTTTCTCTGTGCTGCACTGTGTAGTGGCTCGTTGAAATAATCTCCTGATGCAGCTTCGTTTGTGGGTGTTGGGATGATTGCTTCTGCAGTTAAGTACTTGGTTTGGGTCTGTTGTTTTTCTGAAGATGCCAGTTTGAAGTTCCGCATTAACTGTTCGCTCCACTGTGACATCAAGGAATGGCACTTTGTTGTTGTTCTCCTCCCCGTCAAACCAGGAGCCCCCCTTAGACCATAGTCTCACTACTTGGAACACCAATATACAGACTAGTCAAAGGCCTCCACTGAAGGCTAAAACACCTCCACTGAGGACTAAAACCCCAAGTCGAAGATTCACTCCACTCCATTTACTCCATCCAAGAATTCCTGAACACCAAACACACTGAGATAGAAGAGGATGGATTAATGTTGTCCTTTGACATAACAGCCCTGTTCACATCCATTAACATCAACGTGGCCAAAGAAAACTGAAGACACTACTCGATGAACCAAAGACACAAACACAGCATCAACTTCATCAGCAAAGATAGCACTGTCAAGCTCGTGGAACTGTGCCTTACCATCCACTTCACATTCAATAACAAGCCCTACAAACAAATCAACGAAATACGCACGAAACCTCCAGCATCAGGATTCCTAGCAGAAGCAATAATGCAGAGACTCGAACACACAGCCCTTCCAACGATCCAACCCAAACTTTGGGTCCGCTACAGCGATGACACTTTTCTCATCAAAAAATGAAACAAATTAGAGGAAACCTACAACACCATCAACAATCTCCTTACTGGCATAAGATTCACAAAAGAGGAGAACAACAACAAAGTGCCATTTCTTGATGTCACAGTGGAGCGAACAGTCAATGGTAAATTCAAAACAGCGTCTACAGGAAAACAATGCACGCGAACCAAGAACTTAACTACAGAAGCAATCACCCCAACACAATCAAACACATCTGAATCAGGACACTATTTCAGCGAGCCACGACACACTGCTGCACCCAGGAACGACGAAGATCAATAAATAACTGTACAGAGCATTTCCGAAGAACGGGGAGCCCCTAAACCCCCTGAAAACAGTTTCCCTGACCGGGAATCGAACTCGGGCCGCGGCGGTGAGAGCGCCGAATCCTAACCACTAAACCACCAGGGAGATGCAAGCACAGCCTGATAGCTCTACTGAAAATTTCTTCCCTGCCCGGAAATCGAATCCGCGCCATGGTCGGTCGAAGGCTTTCACCTGTGTATCCAACAATGTCATTTCTTGTATCCATTGCACCTGATGCAGTCTCCTCTACATTGGGGAGACTGGAGACTCCTCGCAGAGTCAAGTCACAGCGCTTGAGGGAACATCTTCAGGACACCCGCACCAATCAACCCCATTGCCCTATGGCCCAACATTTCAAACCCCCTCCCACTCTGCCGAGGACATGCAGGTCCTGGGCCTCCTCCATCGCCGCTCCCTCCCCACTCGATGCCTGGAGGATGAACGCCTCATCTTCCGCTTGGGGTCAATTCAACCCCAGGCCATCAATGTGGACTTCATCAGATTCCTCATTTCCCCTCCCTCCACCTGACCTCAATTCCTACCTTCCAGCTCAGCGCTGACCTCATGACCTGTCCTACCTGCCAATCTCCCTCCCCACCTATCCGCTCCACCCTCCTCTCTGATCTGTCACCTCCATCCCCTCCCCCATTCACCGATTGTACTTTTTGCTACCTTTGGCCCCGCACACCCCACCCCCAATTTATCTCTCCACCCTGGAGGGGTCCTGCCTCTATTCCTGATGAAGGGCTTTTGCCCGAAACATCGATTTTCCTGATCCTCGGAAGCTGTCTGACCTGCTGTGCTTTTCTAGCACCACTCAGATCTAAACTTTGGTTTCCAGCATCTGCAGTCCTCACTTTTGCCGACCCAATAAACCCAGTGTACCGATTTCACATCAACAAACTGACACAAGCAGACACAACGTCTACAGAAACCCTAGCCACATTACTTTACATTAAAGACATCTGGGAAATGATGTCCAGACAACTCAACCCTCTCAGCATCATGGTAGCCCACACATATACCAACACACTTAAACAGCGGCTAATGTACCTGAAATACCCGATACAAACAACCAGCAAACGGATGTAATTTACAAAATACCATACAAGGAAATATATACATGAACTCTGCCGCACAGTTTTCTGTGGCAAGAAATGCTGGGATGAGATAAGGAAGATTTTTTCAGCCAAAACGAATCGACACTGACTGGACAGCCATTTAAAATCAACACTGTCAGCCCAGGATGGAAGACCCGAAGGTATGTACAGTTTTCTTATTTCTTGAAGATTTACAAAGCTGAGACTGGGTTTTGGTGCTTGTTCCCTTTCCACTCCCAGGAGCCGCAGTGGTTAGGGCGGTGTGTTGGGGAAAGTGAAATGTGCCCATGAGCAGCGTGTGGGGCTATTTCAGCTCCCCCTCCTCTGACAGCGCTGTTACTTAACTCTGATGTTCTCAGGGACATTTACTGACGCGAGACAGTGAAAAGATTCTCATTCCTGCAGATTAGGAATTGTACCCATACGCCGGTTTCATGACAATGAGAAAGATTAATTGGGATGTGTGAAGAAGCTGTGAGCTGCAGTTGAAACAAGTAGGTGGAGTCAGATACGTCATCCATTGCCCCGATGGTCCTGAAGAAATGTTTGCTTTTGTCTGCTTGAGAGACTTTGGACACTGGTGTGGCAGGGAGAATACTGAGATACCGAGTGAGGGAGATTCAGTGCGCTGACTGTGAAAAGTGCTTCAAACCATTTACTCAGCTTGGGGAATTAAAATCACCCACCTCGCGGTGGGAAAGACTATGTCCCCGCTCTGTTTGTAATTTCAAACCCAGAGCAACACAAGGAAAGCTCCACCCAATGGGAAAACCGTGGAAATGTGGGGACTGTGGGAAAGGATTCCCTTCCCCATCCGTGTTGGAAACCCACAGACGCATTCACAGCGGGGTGAGGCCGTTCACCTGCTCAGTGTGCAGGAAGGGGTTCAGACAGAGAGAAGCCATTCACGTGCCCCATGTGCAGGGGAGAGTTCACTCAGTCAGTTGCACTGCTGACCCACCAGTGGGTCCACACTGGAGAGAGGCCATTCACCTGCTGTCAGTTCCAAAAGGGCTTCACCTGATCCTCCCACCTGAGGAGGCACCATCTAGTTCACGTGCCAGTGCAAGAGGATTGAAGGAGCGATACGAAAAGAAGAAGAAAAACAAAGATGGCGGCGCGAGGCTGCGGTTTTCTCATCGACTCAGCGGGCGGTTTCTGACGGAGGGAGGGGGCAGACAGGACATTGGCTGCACAGGACATTGGCTTGGCCACTTTTGGAATACTGCATTCAGTTCTGGTCTTCCTGCCACAGGAACGAGGTTGTGAAACGTGAAAGAGTTTGGACAACACTGACAAGATTTTGCCAGAGTTGGAGGATTTGAGCTATAGGGAGAGGCTGAATAAGTTGGTAATATTTTCCCTGGGCCATCGGAGGCTGAGGGGTGACCTTATAGAAGTTTATAAGGGGAATGGTAGGGTGAATAGCCAAGACTTTTCCCAGCGTAGGGAGTCCAAAACAAGAGGACACAGGTTGGTGGTGAGAGCAGAAAAATTTAAAAGGGACCAAAGGGGAAACATTTTCACACAGAGGGTGGCGCGCGTGTGGAACAAGCTGCCAGAGGAAGTGTTGGAGGATGGGATAGTTACATAATTTAAAAGGCATCTGGAAGGTTACATGAGTAGGAAGAGTTTAAGGGATATGGGCCGAGTACTGACAAATGGGACTGGATTAAGTTAGGCTATATGGTGGGCGTGGATGAGTTGGACCGAAAGGTCTGTGTGCGTGCTGTATGACGCTAAGCATCTTCAGTGAAAGCAGAAGTGTCATTGTGAAGACTGGGCTTTTAGAGTACATTCTGGTCTACTTTTCTTTACAACATTTGTTTGAAAAGTTCTGACTTTAATTTGGAATGTATTTTAAAGGTATTTTCTGGCAGCATCTGTGGAGAGAAACCAGTTAATCTTTTGAATCCAGCCAAGTTTTGAAGGACCACTGGACTCAAAGCAGTAACACTGTTGTCTCTTTATAGATGCTACCAGAATTATTGTGTTCCTCAACAAACTGTCCTTTTTAGGGCAGGAAATCTAGCATTCATGAATCCTGCATGATTGTATGCACGTCCTGCGTGCCCCCCCACTCCCCCCCCCCCCCCCACACACACGCACACACACACACACACCCCTTGTGTCTTCTGACCTACTATAATGTGGTTGACTCTCAACTGCCTTCTAGCATGTAGTCACAATTCCTCTGTTCAAGGGCCATGAGGGACAATGAGCAAATGTTGGATGTGCTCGCAATCATCACATCCCACAAAATATTTTCTCATTACTGAAAAAAAAATAGATTAATGAAGGACAGCCAAAACAAACTGCTATGGGAAAGTCATACCCAAGTAACCTGATTTGCCTGTTGTTATCTTTTTTAAAGTCATCTTCAGAGAGGACATTGATTACACCCCTGTTGGAATACTGCAGGCAATTCTGGGCTCTCTGCTACAGGAAGGAGGTGATGAAACTTGAAAGGGTTCAGAAAACATTTACAAGGATGCTGCCAGGGTTGGAGGGTTTAAGCTACAGGAAGACGCTGAATCGACTGGATTGTTAAGTGCATTTAAAAACTAATTTTTTTTTTAATCCGAAAGGGAATTGATGATTATGGGGAAACAGCGGGAAAGTTAAGTTGATGTTTACCAGAACAATAGTGGGAGACAAAATGCGACATCCCGTGAATGAATAAAGGAAAATAGTTAAGAGAAAATTGTCATTGAAGGGAAGATTGGTTGAACAACCTAGAGAACTAGGTCTTCTGAGAACGCAAATTCAAATCCCATCATGGCTGCTGGTGGAATTTATGTTCAACTAATAAAGAGATCTGGAGGTGAAAGTTTCTCTCTGTCCTGGCAACCAGGAAACAGTTATTTACTAAAATAATGAATTACAGCTGTTGGAGATCAGCATCAAAAGGCAAAATTGCTGGGGAAACGCAGCAGGTCTGGCAGCATCTGTGGGGAGAAACCAGTTAATGTTTTGAATCCAGCCAAGTTTTGAAGGTTCACGGGACTCAAAGCAATAACACTTGTTTCTTCATAGATGCTACCAGAACTGTTGTGTTTCTACAGAAACTGTCCTTTTTAGGGCAGAAAATCTACCATTCACGAACCGTGCATGCATGTATGCACGTGCGTGCGCATCCAGACACGCACACACACCCACACACACACACACACACACACACACACACACACACACACACACACACACACACACACCTTGTGAAGGGCTCGGGAACCATAAGAAATAGGAATTGGAAAATGCCATTCAACACCTTGAGCCTGCTTTTCCATTGAGTAGAATTGTAGCTGATCTGACATTCCCCACATTCACTTTCCTGCCTTTTTCCTGTAACTGTTCATCCCCCGACTCTTCACGAATCTATTGATCCTCGTTTTAAATGTGACATGAAGGCTGTCAACAGAGTTACTGAGATGGGGGAGGGGGTGCTCAGGTCGAACTTGGGGACTAAAACAATGGCTTCACACTTCACAATATTTAACTAAGGGAATGTTTATAGTTTATAGATAAAAATTCCTGAAGAAGGGCTCATGCCCGAAACGTTGATTCTCCTGCTGCTTGGATGCTGCCTGACCTGCTGCGCTTATCCAGCAACACATTTTCAGCTCGGATCTCCAGCATCTTCAGTCCTCACTTTCTCCTAGAGAGGCCCATGGAGTCTCAGAGAGTGACACAGATGTACAGCACGGAAGCAGACCCTTCGGTCCAACTCGTCCATGCAGCCCAGATATCCTAACCGAATCTAGTCCCATTTGCCAGCACTTGACCCAAATCCCCATAAAACCTTCCTATTCATATACACATCCAGATGCATTTTAAATGCTGTAATTATACAGCCTCCACCACTTACTCCAGCAGCTCATGCCGTACATGCATCACCCTCTGCGTGAAAAGTTTGCCCCTTAAGTTCCTTCTACATCTTTCCCCTCCCTTCCCTAAAACTATGCCCTGTAGTTCTGGACTCCCCCATCCCAGGGAAACTAACTTGTCTATTTGCTCTATCCATATCCCTCATGATTTTATAAACCTCTATAAGGTCACCCCTTAGCCTCCGACACTCCAGAGAAAACAGTCTATTTAGCCTCGCCCTATAGTTCAACCCTCCAACACTGGCAAAATCCTTGTAAATCTTTTCTGCACCTTTTCTAGTTTCACAACATCTTTCCTATAGGAAGCAGATCAAAATTACATGCAATATTCCAAACGTGGCCTGACCAATGTTCTGTACAGTGGCAACATGAGCTCCCAACATCTATCCTCGATGCTCTGACCAACAAAGGAAAGCATACCAAACGCCTTCTTTTCTATCCAATCCGCCTGCGTCTCTACTTATAAGGAACTATCAACCTGAACTCCAAGGTCTCTTTGCTCAGCAACACTTCCAAGGAACTTACCATTAATTGTAAAAGTCCTGCTCTGATTTGTTTTTTCCAAAATGCAGCACCTCATATTTATCTACATTAACCTCCATCTGCCACTCCTCAACCCTTTGGCCCATCTGATCAAGGTCCCTTTGTAATCTGAGGTAACCTTCTTTGCTGTCCACTACACCTCCAATTTTGGTGTCATCTACAAACGTACGAACTATACCTCCTCCGTTTACATGCAAATCATTTATATAAATTACAAAAAGTAGCGGACCCAGCATCGATCCTTGTGGTACACCATTGGTCAAAGGCCTTCAGTCTGAAAAGCAACCCTCCATCACCACCCTCTGTCTTCTTTCTTCTAGCCAGTTCTGTATCCAAATGGCAAGTTGTCCCTGCATGCCTTGAGATTAAACCTTGCTCACCAGTCTCCCATGAGGAACCTTGATGAATGCCTTCCTGAATTCCATATAGATCACGTCCATCGCTCTGCCCTCATCAATCCACTTTGTACTTCTTCAAAAAACTCAATCAAATTCGTGAGACCTGATTTCCCAAGCATAAAGCCATGCTGACAATCCCTAATCAATTCTTGCCTTTCCAAATACATGCAAATCCTATCTCTCAGGATTCTCTCCAAAAACGTGCCCATCACCAATGTCAGGCTCACAGGTCTCGAGTTCCCTGACTTTTCCTTACCACCTTTCTTGAATAGTGGCAGCACATTAGCCACCCTCGAGCTTTCCGGCACCTCACCTGTGACTATTGATGATAGAAATATCTCAGTGAAAGGCCCACCAATCACTTGCCCAGTTTCCCTCAGAGTTCTAGGGTACACCTGATCAAGTCCTCAGGATTTGTCCACTTTTATGCATTTCAAAATATCCAGCAATTTCTTATCTGTAATATGGACATTTTTTCAACATGTCACCATCTACTTTCTCACATTCTATGTCTTCCATGCCCTTCTCCACAGTAAACACTGATGCACAATATCCGTTCAGAATCACACACCCCACCCCCCGCCCCCCATCTACTGCAGCTCCACACAAAGGCCGCCTTGCTGATCTTTGAGGGTCCCTATTCTCTCCCTTGTCATCCTTTTGTCCTTAATGTATTTATAAAAACCCTTTGGGTTATCCTTAACTCTGTTTGCCAAAGCTATCTCATGTCCCCTTTCTGACCTCATGATTTCCCTCTTAAGTATGCTCGTACTGCCTTTATACTCTTAAGGATTCATTCGATCTCTCTGTCGACACCTGATATATGCATCCTTCTTTATCTTAACCAAAATCTCAAATTCTCTAGCCATCCAGCATTCCCTACACCTACCAGCCTTTCCTTTCACCCTATCTGGAATATACTGTGTCTGGACTCTGGTTATCTCATATTTCAAGGCTTCCCATTTTCCAGCAGTCCTTTAACCTGCAAACATCTGCCCCCAATCAGCTTTTGAAAGATCTTGCCTCATACCTGAGTCTTCCTCAATTTTAGAACTTCAACTTTTAGATCTGATATATTATTTCCAATCTCTATTCTAATGTTAATTGAATTATGGTTGCTGGCCCTTAGGTTTTGCACCCTCGCCAGTATGTACATCCTCATTGTGAATTAGAAAATTTCCTTGTGCACTCTTTACAAATTCCTCTATTTGGCGGATAGGTAAATGGGCAGGAGTATACCTTGGATCCACTCTTCCTTCATTTCCATCAACCCTACCCCTATTCCCACCACAACAGTCCAACGACACTTTCTTCTGCAACTGCCGAATGTGTAACACCAGCCCATTTACCTGCTCCCTCCTCACTACACAAGGACCCAAACGTACCTTCCAGGTGAAGGGGCACTTTACCTGCACTTCCCACAACCCAGTCTACTGCATTTGCTGCTCACAATGTGGTCTAATCCACATTGGGGAAAACGAAGTGTAAACTGGGTGACTGCTGCACAGAACATCTACGTTCTGCCCGTATAAAAGACCCTGAGTTTCCAGTTGCCTGCCAATTCCACAGCCCACCCTGTTCCCTGGCCAATATCTCTGTCTCAGGTTTTCTATGGTGTTCCATCGAAGCTCAGCACCAGCAGAACGAAGAGCACCGAATATTACACTTGGGGACCATACATCCTCCGGTCCCAATAACGAATTCAATAATTCTAGGGTCTGCAATCCATAGTATCCTCGTCCCTTCCACACACACCAAGCCTTGTTATCACATAGTCTTTCATTATACACTACGTATTCTTAGCCACGAACAGTCTCCATTTACCATCCCACGCGGATCGTTATCAACTCCCTTTTCTGTCCAACAATTCTTCCCTCGCTTTGGGCTCTGTCCTGATCTGTCATTTACTGCATCCGCCTTCCTCCCACGGTATTTCCTGCATATAAACCAACGTTTTCCCGATCACCATCAGTTCTGTAGAAGGGTCACCCGCAACTACTGTGTTTTTTGTTTCTGATATACAGCATCCACAGTTCTTTCACCTTTTTATTGAGGTAGAGTTAGAAATTGTTTCGAGAGAAAGAAGGAGAGGGGGGAGAGACAGAACAGACATGAACTGTTGATCTCGGTTGTTCGTCATGACGTAAAATCATTGTTGTACGATCATTTCCCTTAAGCATGAATAGTGGGTGCATGCCATCCGTGAGGTTGTGGCGCCACCGTAGCGCGTCTGACTCCTGATCCGAAAGTTGCGTGTTCAAATCACGTCCAGCGCACTAATATCCGCTTCTTACATTGCAAATTAAGAAAGGAGTATTTGTTGAGCCAAGCCTTCCTTCCAGGAGCTTTCAATCACTCGTGAAGCTTTGCTGTCAGTTTGATTTGTGAACACAGTGTCTGGGAGGTGGTATGCCCATTGTTTGGGTAAATGCTCAGCTCCCCCAGTTCATCACGGGATTCAAACACAGCCGCCTCCCTCTGGGCAGCCGTTTCATTCAGTTGGTGACAGCACGGTGTGAGTAACATAATACCAATTTTTTTACAACATAATCCAGAGACTCCCAGCTTTATGTTTCAATCTATCAGGAGAGTGAATGCGAGTTCAGATAGAAATGTTTCCCACCAACAGCATATCCTTTCCTCTCACTGGACTCAGTTAAAATTATCTTTATTCAACAGAAGGAGCGGAAACTACAGTCTGACGGCCCCTCTCCACATTAACGGTGAGCCTGAATTTTATAAACGGTGTCAGTAAAATCCAATGGCGGACATTGATTTGGTTCAGTCGATATTTTTGCCAAGCGTAATTCACCGAGAGGATGCTGCTGTGTGAAACTGTGGGAATTACTGCAGGGCCTCCTGCGCATGGAACACACCACAACTGAGGTGTTTCACCTTCAACAGTTTATTCCTATCGCGGAGAAGAGGGGTTTGATGATTCGGATCACAGCAGCCAGACAGAGAACAGGAGAAGAGCACTCAGCACTTCACAAGCTTGTCACCACATCTGGGTCATCGTGGCCCGTGTATCAGTATGGGATAGTAATCTGCATCTTCTGACTGGAAGCACAGCAAATTGGAGTGCTGGTTGGACTATCACACAAGAGAAAACGGCTTCGACCTATCAACTGGAGTGGCTCCCAATGCGCAACTCCGCTCACCTCAACTGAATAACTGGAAACAAATTACTCAGTGATTCAAAGGAATACTCGGTTTTGAATCTGCTTTGTGTCATGTACCTTCGAGAATTATGTCAAAACACCTTCATTGCTGTGATGGAGTATCCTGTTGGGCAGAATATATCCGTTGTCAAATTTCCTACGTTTTATTGGTCCAACTCCGATTTCACTCAGAATCACAAAATGTGTGACAGCGCAGACTGAGGCCATGCAGCCCACCTTAGCTCTGCTGGTTCAACACAATATGTAAATAAGTGTCTCATTCTGTCGCCTTCTCCCTGTAAATCTGCACATTGTTACATTGAACATGCCCACCGAATTCCCTTTTGTGTCCATTGAATCTGCCTCTTTGTCACTGTCAGACAGCGACTTACTGACCCCACTCCCTGTGCGAAAACGGTCTTCCTAATGTCACTTTTACTTATTTTCCTGATGACTTTCAATCTCTGCCAAATTGTTCTCGATCCTTTCAGGCCTGGGAGCATTTTCACTGCATTATTTCCTCTGTTTTAAACCCTAAATGACGTGGAAAACTTCAATCAGACTCGCTTTCAGCCTTCTGTTCTCCAAAGAGAGCTGCCCCAAACTATCCAATCTACCTTCATGACTGACAATCCTCATACACGGTAACATTCACTTCAACCTGTTCAGAGCTGTCTGCAATGACTTCCCTCCTCGCTTCCTGAAGTATCACCCTCAGAATTGAGCGTAATAGAGGTGGAGGATTCATTCAGACTCGGATTGCGCGGGCGAAAAGTCTGCAATACTTGTTCTCACTTTGAGCAAGTGTTTCCCTTCGCCGTGTTCACTGCAATGATACCTCTGTCCCATTCCTAATTCAGGCAGTCCGATCTGATTTAACGAAGCGGCTTTTTGAGAAAACTGACCCGGCATTTTTGCTCAGGTCAATTTAAGAAATGAGGGTTTGCCTGGAATTGGAGCCCGGCACCTCCCACCCGTCTGTATAAGCTAGAAAACCCAAAGCTAGCATCACAACCCGAGACCAACGAGCCAAAAGTCATGCACGCGCCCAGCTCCTGAAGCAACTGGGAGTTGCTCAGTACGAAATACATTGTACATTGCTCCCAGAATTACAAGTAGTAATGAGTTTCAAGAACATCTGCTTCTCTTTCTGTCTCGCTGCTCCCAGGACACTGCTGTTTGCCCCGTCCCGAGGGACCGGGCTCTCTCCACTGGTGGATAATTGAACCATTTCGTTTCTACTTGCCAGCTGTGCTGGTGGAAGGCAGAGCCCATTCGCTCTTCTGCTCTCTCTCACTATGACGTGAGGCAGGAGAAGTCAGTTACAGTCATGCGTAGGAAATGGGCAACTTTGAACTTATTCCAAAGATGCTGTGATGCCGGCACAGAGAGAAATGGACACCGGAGACTCTTCCCTCAGGCAAATTGATATGAGTGTATTTTGGTGCAGCCTGTTTGGTGTTCAGAATTTGTCTTGACACAGCAATCCTGCAGAAAGTCTTTTATTACACGGACGTTGGTTTCTTTACAAGAATGGACCAAACCAGCAAGTCATGTGTTACAACTTCACCGGTTCATTGCCATCAGAGGGAAGAGGTTTAAAACTTGAGTTCAGAACACACCGACAGAAAACTGGACAAGACAACTCAGAGCTCCGAAAGTGTGCAAGCGCAACTGTATAAATTTGACTTGTGTATCAATGTGACATATTTAAATCAGATACCCGACGTTTTGGGAAGCAGATGACAAGGCAAGGAACAGAACAGAGCGCCGTTATACGGGAAAGCTGTTATAGACGACATTAAGTGAAAAGGAGAAAATGGTTTCGCTTCTGGGTTATGATCCCAGCATGCACCCGCTGTGCAATTCTCCTGCTTTTCCAGAGAAGTATTCAGCTTTTCATCTGGCGTGTGACTTGCATGTTCGAGAATGACGTCAAAAGATCTTCACTGCTGTAGTGTCACGTGCTGTTGTGTAGACATGTCGCCGATGTGCAAATATAAACTCAGAGAGCAATGTTCACTGGAGACTCTGAGCCAGCTGAACTTGCTCAGTGTGAAATACATTCTACTTTGCTGCAAGAATTGCAAGCAGCAGTTTCCAGAACATCTGCTTGTCATTCTGTCCCCGGGGAGCTGATGTTTGTCTCATCCCCAGGAACTGGACTCTCTCCACTGGCGGATAATGAAACCAATTTATTCCTACTTGCAAGCTGTTCTGGGAGCGGGATGCGGGGGGTGGGGGGGGGGTTGGTGGGTGTTGGAGGGAAGAGTCCATTCGCTCTTCTGCTCTCTCTCTCAATCCCTTGCGGTGAGAGGTATCAGTTACACTAATGCGTGGGAAGTGAGCTTTGATTGTGAACTTTCTCCAAAGGTCTGATATCAGAGACAGAAAGATGCTGTGCTGGCAGGACAGAGAGAAATGAACACCGAGGACTCTTCGCCCAGGTAAATTTACATTGATGTGCAGCCTGCTTGGTGTTCAGAAATCGTCTTCACGCAGCAATCTTACGGAAAGTCTATTGCAAAGTGGGCATCGCTTTCTTTGCTGCGACCGTGCAGCAGTTAACATCTGAGCCCCAAGTGTCCCAGGTGAAAAGAATCCGAGTGAAACCTTCACTCACTGACAGCTATCCCCACGACCCTGAGCTGCAGGCAGTCCCCACGGGACTGCAGGCGGTCCAACACGGAAGGGACGGTTAAAAATGAACGTTATTGCTCCCTCAGTCTGTCCCAGAGACAGGCAGTGGGATGGCATAAACGCGTAGCAGCATTCTCCCGCCGACAGAGGCGTTCAGCCCATTGAGTCACGGCGACTGTCTGTCACTTGTCTCTCTCTGAGGTTACTCACAATAAGTGATATCTGTCCTAATAGTAAGGAACTGTATCTGAGTGGTGATACAGTTTATGAAATGCTGATCGTCTTGTCATTCTCGTCCGACCCAGCGTGGTGAATTACTGCAGGGAATGGATGAAGCTGCAAGGCATGTGTTTCAACTTTATCAGCTCATTGGCATCGCAGAGAAGTGGTTTTGCGAATCAGTGCATAGGAAACCGACTACGAACAGGAATAGACCACTCAGACCTCCAAAAAGCATGTTACTGGAACCGTGTGAGTTACGCGAGTGTATCGGTATGATAGAGGGCATTCAGACACTTAGGAAGTATGTGCAAAGGCAAGATACAGAACAGAGCACAGCACCATTACAAAAGGAAGCTGCTCAAGGAAGCATCGAGCAACAGCAGAGGATGGTTTCAATCCATCGACCGCTGGGTTACTCCCAGCACGAAACAGTTTTCCACAGGTCTCTTCAGCTTTCCGTCTGGCATGTGGCATGCACGTTCGAGACTGATGTCAAAGATCTCCACTGCTGTCGTGTAATATGCTGTTTCACAGACGTATGGAGACTGTGTAAATATAAACTTGTTTTCTAAACTCCCACATTCTGTTGTTCGAACTGTGATTTCATTTTGAATCACATCATGTGTCACAGCGCAGACGGACGCCATGCGGCCCACCTTCGCTCTGCTGATTCGACACAGTAAGTAAACGTGTGTCTCTATTCGTATCATTCTCTTGCCTTCTCCGTGTAATTCTGCATATTGTTACTTTAAGCATGAACACCGAATTCCCCTATGCAGCTATTGAATCTGCCTGTTTGTCAATGTTAGATAGGGATTTGCTGACCCTAACCACACCCTTCCGAATGTCACTTTTAGTTCTTTTCCTCATTACTTTAAAACTCTGCCGAATCATTACTGATCCTTTCAGACGTGGGAGCATTTAAACTGCGTTACTTTCTCTGTCTGGATCCCGCATGACTTGGAAAGCTTCAATCAGGCCAGATTTCAAACTTCTGTTCTCCGAGGAGAGCTGTCCTAATTTTCCAATCTACCCTCTTCGCTGACATTCCTTAAACACGGCACTACTGACGTCAACGCAATATTCCATCATTTCACTCCCTTGCTTTATGCTCAGTTTGTACTCCAAGCAGCCCAACCGAGTTTAGCGAAGGTGCTTTTTGAGAAAATTAACCGGGCACTCTTACACAAACCAGAAATTGCGGGCTCGTCCGAGATTTGAACCCTGGATTACTTGCAAGCCTCCGCAGTAGAAGACCCACATCAAGAATCATACCCAGATACCAAGCAGCCACACCAACACCACCCACAGACACCTACTCTACCTCTTCAACCAGCTGAGTCTTGCTCAGTGTGAAATGCATTTGACATTGCTCTGAGAATTGCAAGCGGCAGAGTTTCCAGAACAGCTGCTTCTCATTTTGTCTCCCTGCTGCTGTTTCTCCCGGCCCCAGGAACCGGGTTCTCTCTACTGGCAGAAAGTTAAACCGTTTTGATTCTAAACTTTTCTCTAACACCGGAGTGACCAGTGACAAGCATTGCTCTCCTCAGCATAGGATACAGAGAACAACAGAAGACCACTCAGACCTCCACGAGGGTGTCATCTCAACTGTGCACATTGGGCCAGTCTATCAATGTGAAATATTTATGTCGAAGTGTTTTGGGAAAGAGATGAGAAGGCGAGGTGCAGAACAGAGCGCCGTTATACGGGAAAGCTGCTAAAGACGACATTGACTGAACAGGAGAGATGGTTTTCCTTCTGGGTGATGCTCCCATCACGCACCCGCAGACATATCGCCGTCGTGCAAGTATAAACTCTGTCTAAATTCCCACATTCTGTTTTTCGAACTGTGATTTCGCTCAAAAGCACAAAATTTCAACATTCGCAATGTTCAAACTTTAACGAAGTGCTCATAGATATATTTAGCGAACACCTGGAAGAAATTCTTCCAAACTTACCTGGGGAATTTCGGTTTGAGTGCTCTTGAACTTTAAGTAAAAGGACGTGAAATTTGCCTCGAGGCTGTGTAATGTGCAGATGTGTTCCCCATGTAAACTGATAGTGGTTGACCATCCCAGTGCTTCCCGATGCAGGGCTGCCCTGACCCACAGGGAGGTTTCTTTGATAATCTGTCCCGGGAGCTTTCAGCCGCACCGTGACGTCATAGGGCGAGCCCCCGCTGATGGCCTACAGCTGCTGTGACACAATAATGATGCTGCCCCCGGAACATGAATACAAATTAGTTCGTGAGTCACGTGGTACTGAATCATTCTATGGAATGTTCTTTCAACTTCACGGATTTATATATGAGAGGAGGTAAATGGGCAGGGTTTACACCTCGGGTCCACTCTTCCTTCACTCTCAACACCCCACACCCACCTCCCATTGTCCCAAGGCACTTTCTGCTGGAACCGCTGAATGTGTAACACCTGCCCATTCACCTGCTCCCTCCTGAATATCCAAGGGCTCGAACATACCTTCCAGGTAAAGCAGCACTTTACCTGCACATTTGCCACAATGTAGTCTGCTGCATTCGTTGCTCACAGTGTCGTTTCCCCAAAGTAGCATGAAGCATAAACAGGGTGACTGCTTCGCAGAACATCTCGGTTCTGCCCTCAAAAATAGGCCTTGAGCTTCTGGTGCCTGTCACTTTAACACGCCACCCTGTTCCGTGGCCAACGTCTCTGTCTCAGGCATGCAGTAGTGTTCCAGCAAAGCTAAGCTCCTCATGGAAGACCAACGCCTCATTTTCCACTTGGAGATCCTATAGTCCTTCAGTCTTCAACATCGAGTTCAATATTGTTTGGACCCGAGCTCCCCCATGCCCTTGACCCCGACCTCACCCACACGAGGCCTTGTTATCACATAGTCTGCTGTTACACACGACTTATTGTTAGCCAGGAACAGTCTCTATTAACAGTTAGTCACTCTCCTACACAGATCGTTATTCACTCCTTTGTCCCTCCAATGTTCTCCCTCTGAACTGGCGGCAAAGAGAGCAATGTGCACTAATATCCCTGAGCCAGCTGTTTGTCCCATCTCCAGGAACCGGGTTCTCTACACTGGCGGATAATTAAACCATTTTGCTGTTGCGTTGACGTGAGGAGATTGTGTAAACATAAACTTTTTCTAAATTCCCACCTTCCGTTGGTCGAACTGTGAGTTCACTCTGAACCACAACACGTGTCACAGCGCATTTGGAGGCCCACCTTAGCTCTGCTGGTTCTACACAGCAAGTAAATGAGAGTCTCTATTCGTATCATTCTCTTACCTTCTCCCTGTAAATCTCCACATTGTTACTTTGAACATGACCACCGAATTCCGTTTGGTGTTCGTGAATCTATCTCTTTGTCACGGTCAGACAGGGATTTACCGATCCGAACCACTCCCTGTGCGAAAATGTTCTTCCTAATGTCACTTTTACTTTTTTTCCAAATGCCTTGAAATCTCTGCCAATTTTTTGGGAAATTGAAAGGATTCTCATTCCTGCACAAGAGGCTGAATTGATTTAATTTCTAACGTAGAGGACAACGGATGCTGAGAATCTGAGACAGAAAGAGGAACTGCTGGAGAAACTCAGCAGGTTTGGCAGTACCTGTGGGAGAAAACAGAGTTCTGAAATATTTTCTCTGATTCTCATTCCACCGATGGTGCCTGACCTCCTCAGTTGCTTCTGCAATTTCTGTTTTTACTTTTAATTGAAAGTTCATTTCATCTTTCGGGATGAAACAACCAGACTCTCCATTTGCAGATATTTAACCCTTTCGAAACCTGTGACGTGATTGGATTCAAACAAACCCAGCAATAATTTACTCCTTCTCAGCTCCACAGGCAGAGAGACCTGAGAAATGAAGCTGTCAGTGTGGTTCTCTATTCGTGGGCCGAGTGGTTAATACGACGGACTTTAAATCTATTGCAGTTTTCCCACGCAGGTGTGAACCCTGCCGACTACAAAATGAGAAATGTCGTCAAAACGAAAGGGAGACTGTTCCCCAGGTTCTTCTTTAAGATTCAAATCAGTGGAGGGTGAAAGATGTTTCACTCACATTGGGAGTGGTCGGGAATCTGCAACCCACTGCCTGTCAGGGTGGTACAAGCAGATATCCACAGAGCTGCTTTTGAGGCGATGAGTCAAGTATTTGGAAATGAGACGAGAGCAGTGAGAGGCGTGAAGTCGTGATCGAAATGAAGCAGGCACCTGAGGATTAATATGTTTTATTTGCCAGAAAAAGATACTGCTTCACAAAGTTGGGACAATGGAAGGGAAGCAGTGACGGTGATTGTCTTTGGCTGTTCACATTGTGAATGTTCCCACTGCTGCGCATGTCCGCGTTAATGTCAGATTTCTACAGCATGGCGGCGTCAGGTACGCACAGTGCCAGGGATGCAATGGATGACGCATCTGACTCCACATACCTGTTTGAAATGCAGCTCACAGCTTCTTCACACACCCCAATTAATCTTTCTCATTGTCCTGAAGCCGGCATACAGTTTGAATTCCTGATCTGCGGGAATGAGACTCTTTTCACTGTCTCGCGTCAGTAAATGTCCCTGAGAACATCAGAGACAAGTCACAGCGCTGTCAGAGGAGAGGAAGCTGAAAGAAATCCACACGCTGCTCACGGGCACATTTCACTTTCTCCAACTCACCGCCCCAACCACTGCGGATGTTGGGAGTAGAAAGGAACAAGCACCAAAACCCAGTCTCATATTTGTGACTCTTCCAAAAATAAGGAAACTGTTCATCCCTTAGGATCTTCCATCCTGGGCTGATAGGGGTGATTGTACATGGCTGTTCAGTCAGTGTCGATTCTTTTTGGCTGAAAATATCTTCCTTATCTCATCCCAGCGTTTCTTGCCACAGAGAACTGTGCGGCAGAGTTCATGTATATATTTCCTTGTATGGTATTTTGTGAAATAACATTCGTTTGCTGGTTGTTTGTATCGGGTATTTCAGGTTCATTAGCCGCTGTTCAAGTGTGTTGGTAGGATTGTGGGCGACCATGATGCTGAGGGGTTTGCGTTGTCTGGACATCATTTAACAGATGTATTTATTGTCAGGTAATGTGGCTAGGGTTTCTGCAGACGTTGTGTCTGCTTGTGTCAATTTGTTGATGTGAAATCGTCACACTGGGTGTATTGGGTAGGCAAAAGTGAGGACTGGAGATGCTGGAAGCCAGAGTTTAGATCGGAATGGTGCTGGAAAATCACAGCAGGTCAAGCATGTCGCGAGGAGCAGGTAAATCGACGTTTCGGGCAAAAGCCTTTCATCAGGAATAGAGGCAGGACGCCTTCAGGGTAGAGAGATAAATTGGGGGTGGGTGTGTGCTGGGGCGAAGGTAGCAATGAGTAAAATATGTGAATGGTGGTGCGGATGGAGGTGACAAGTCAGAGAGGAGTGTTTAGCGGATAGGTGGGAAGGGAGATTGGCAAGTAAGACAGGTCATGAGATCAGTGCTGAGCTGGAAGGTTGGAACTGAGGTAAGGTGGGGGAAGGGGATTGAGGAAACTGGTGAAGTCCACATTGATGCCCTGGGGTTGAAGTGTTCCGAGGCGGAAGATGAGGTGTTCTTCCTCCAGGCGTCGGGTGGGGAAGCAGTAGCGACGAAGGAAGCCCAGGACCTGCATGTCCTCGGCCGAGTGGGAGGGGGAGTTGAAATGTTGGGGCACAGGGCGATGGGGTTGATAGTTGCGGGTGTCCCGGAGATGTGAACTTGACTCTCCAGTCTCCCCAATGTTGGAGTGATCGCATCGGGAGCAATGGAGACATAAAATTACATTGGTGGCTGTACCGGTGAAAGTCTTCTTCCGACCCTGGCCTGGGTTTGATTCCCGGGCAGCGAAACAATTTTCAGCAGAGATACCGACATGTGTACATGTCTCCCTGGTGGTCTAGTGGTTAGGATTCGGCGCTCTCACCGCCGCGGCCCGGGTTCGATTCCCGGTCAGGGAAGCCATTTTTCGTGTTCGGGTCACTACTGTCGTGTGTGGGTGTATGAGACTCTGAGTTTCCAGTCACATTGACGTTTAAAACCTAACTCAGCAGACCGACCGCCTCCTCCTTGTTGTCAAAGCCAACAATATCCAAGTCCTGGTGAATCAAGCGACTGTCAGAGTTCGATGTGATGTTTGGTCTGAGATTTCTGCCTCCAAATTCTTCTCTTGTAATATTCCTGTGGAAAGAGATTGCAAAGGTCACCGCTTTCAGTCCACAATAGAAAATCAAAACACACAATTCTAGTTTCTGTGGATCATTCTGACCTCTCTTAATAACCAAGATCTTTGTGCTGATCTATTTGTAAATATATTCAGCAGGGAAATGTGGTGGATTGCATACTCCATGAAGAGTTCACATGGACTCAAGTTGTTGAATGGACATCTATCATGCTGTATTGACGTTCTTACTGAAGATATACAATATTCTGCGGTTAAATATTACGAGCCCAGAACCAACTGCAAAACAGGCTTTTAGAGCCACAAACATTCCATCAAATACGTACCATATACCCCAGACTTATCTGTCTTATATTAATGCACGGTTGTCTTAGATTCCCAGAAGACTCGGATTTAAGTATCAAGTGTGAATTTTTATAAAAGAAGCCATGTTGTTGGACTCCTTCCATGTCATACTAACTCTATTACTGGAAATACATCCATACTACACCGGGATTCGTGGATCAATGACGTGAGGCTTATCTTTACCCGCTTGTAATTTTCTGTTGCATAAATGTTTCGACAAATGCCAATATTTTTCACCAGCCATTGAGTCGGAGACGTAAAGCACAGAAACAGACCCTCAATCTAAATTGTCCATGCCGATCGGATATGCAAAATTCATCTTGTCCCATTTGCCAGAACTTGGTCCATATCCCACTAAATCCTTCCTATTCATATACCCATCCAGATGCCGCCACCAGCCTCCAACACTTCCTCTGGCAGCTCATTCCATGCATTCACTTCTATATATGTGGGCGGCACGGTGGCACAGTGGTTAGCACTGTTGCCTCACAGCGCCAGAGACCCGGGTTTATTTCCCACCTCAGGCGACTGACTGTGTGGAGTTTGCACGTTCTCCCGTGTCTGCGTGGGTTTCCTCCGGGTGCTCCGGTTTCCTTCCACAGTCCAAAGATGTGCAGGTTAGGAGAATTGGCCATGCTAAATTGCCCGTAGTGTTAGGTAAGGAGTAGATGTAGGGGTATGGGTGGGTTGCGCTTCGGCTGGGCGGTGTGGACTTGTTGGGCCGAAGGGCCTGTTTCCACACTGTAAGTAATCTAATGCACAATCCTCTGCATAAAAAGGTTGACTGCAAGGTCCCTTTTAAATGTTTCCTCTCTCGCCCTCAACCTATGCCCTCTAGGTCTGCACTCCCCCATCCCAGGGAAAAGACATTGTCTATTCACCCCATCCACGACCTTCAAGTTTTTATAAACCTCTTTGAAAAAAATCACTCATCCTGCGATGCTCCTGGGAAAATAGCCCCATCCTATTCAGCCTCTCCCTGTGGTTTAAAACTCTTACCCTGGCAAAATCCTTGTGAATCTTTTCTCAATCCTTTCAAGTTTCACAACATTGAAAGTCCCCTTCTTTTCTCGAACCTGTTCCCTATTTTAGTTGACCTTTTCACCCTGGAGGGAAAAAAGCCTCTGACGATCATAGAATCCCTCCAGGGTGGAAACAGACGATTCAGCCCAACAAGTCAACACTGACCCTCCAAAGACTAACCCACAGGGACTCATTCTCCTACCCCTATTACTCTATATTTATCCCTAACTAATACACCTACGTACACATCCCTCAACACTGGGGCAATTTACACGCAGACAATCCAACTTAACCTGCTTATCCCTGGACACGATGGGTAATTTAGCATGGCTAATCCACCCAAACCTACACATTTTTGGAATGTAGGAGGAAGCCCTTGCAGACACGAGACGTGGCGTGCAGGAAGAATGTGCAAACTCCACACAGACAGTCACCCGAGACTGAAATTGAAACCGGGTCTCTGGCACTGTGTGGCATCAGTGCAAACCACTGAGTTACCCTGCCACCCCAGTCCAGCTATTCTGTGTCTCATCATTTTTTCGAGGTCTCCCCTCAGCCTCTGACTTCCAAGAGAAAAAAAATCAGGTTTATGCCACTTCTCCTCATATCTAGAGCCCTTCAGACCAGGCAATGTCCTGGTGAACCTTGTCTGTACCCTCTGCCAGAGCACCCACATCCTTCCGGTAGTGTCGCGACCAGAACTGAACGTAGTATTCCGAATGTGGCCTGCATAAATAGCTGTAACATAACTCGCCAACTCTTAAACTCAAGGAAGCGTGCTGTGTTTCTTCTTGACCACTGTACCAACCTGCTTTACCACTTCCACGGATCAATACGCCAAAATCCTTCTGTATGCCAGTGCTGCTATGAGTTCTGCGATTTATCATACAATTCTGACATTTCCCACGTCTCTAGCTTTGGATTTCCTCTACCGTGGGGAATAGACATATAAAGTTGAGCAGCAAGACAAATTTCAACAGGAATAAAATGTCAAGCCACAGGGAAAAATAAAATTATGGCTCCAGCTTTTTTCTCCTATTGACATTTGCATGATTAAAACCTGTCAGTTACACCAGCCTCTCCCAGTGCGTATTGCACATGCTTCGTGGTGTCAGCTAGCACTGCGCATGTGCTGCGGTGTCAGCAAAAGCACTGAGCCTGCTCGTCACTGTCCGCGGAAACTACACCTGACTTTCTTGTGGAGGACCAATGGTGAGACCTGGAGGACCGGCAGAAGCCTGGTCCTCCTGCCAATCAGAGAGACCCCTTTGTCTGAATGCGGAATGTGGGCCATGAGCTTCTGAACCTGCTGTTGCTCCTCTCTCTCTAAAGAAGATTGAACTTAGTCCCAGACTGCAACATCTTTCCTCTGTCCAACATCTGTGGGTACGGCACACTCTTTTCTCACCCACTTTTCCATTTATTTTTCATTCTGGGTTTCAGTTGCTGTCTTGCATGAACTGAAGGGAAAGGGAATGAATCCACGGAGGATACAGAATCTGGAAAAGTTGTTCCAGGGCTATGTTTCAATTGGCAAACGCATGGCAAATGCAGTACCACAATGTAAAGTTATAGACTTTGCTTTGGGAAAAAATAAGCATGAAGGAGGTGCATAGTTTAAATGTTCATATACTGGGATGTGGAGGAAGTGAGGACTGCAGATTCTGGAGATCAGCGTCAAGTGTGTCTCTGGAAAACACAACAGGTCAGGGAGCATCCCTTTGAACATTAAAGAAGTGGATGGTTATGGGGGAAAGCAAAAAAATGGTTTTGAGACTGGGATAGAACAGTTACAGAGTCATACAGTGCAGAAATAAACACTTCAGCCCAACAAGCCCAATGCTATGTTCTCATACTTAACCAATCACACTTGCCAGTGTTTGGCTCATATCCCTCTGTCACAAAGCTGGTCCGTTTTACTAAAAGCTGGACCTTCTTCGCAAGGATACTATGTCCTTGGCTTCATTTGGAGGGGTTGTAAAACAGTCCCGGGCTCCAAAATGACTGGTTTAGTACAGAGATTAAAAGTTTATCGGGAGGCCTTTTTGTTTTTATGTAAACAGATAAGACTTAATATCAAAGCTTTTATGTTTTTGAATTGACGTGCATAATAAAAGGGGAGGGGTCAGTTGTGAGAGCTGAAATCTTGTTTGAGTGAGTTCAGCAGTGGACTGTGTGGAGAAAAGCTGTTAAACCCTCTTTCCTTCCATCTTCCTAACTCTGACCTGTAAGCTTCTGTTTCAGTTTTACTCTCTGTTTAAGAGGTTTGTTTATTGGGACTGTTGTGTACATTTGGGACAGCATATTTAAGTCTAGTTTCGATAGACTGAGTTCTGTGGGTATTCTCTATTCTGTTCTTTGTGTTTCCTTCCACAATCTTGTGAATACATTTCTGTTTTAAAACCTGGCAGTCAACTACCTAACTTACTCTGGGTAATTTTCACTGTGAACGTACCGAAACAAATAGCAAACTTACGGTCTGGGCTACCTGCTTAAGAATGTTTTGAGTGGTCTAGCCTAGGCCATAACACCTCAGAATCTTTCCCATTCATGTCCTTATCCAAATTTAAACATTGTTACTGTGCCAGCATCCCATGCTTCCTCTGGATATTCATTCCACACACAAACCACTATTTGTGGAGAAAAAAAAATCGTGTGCCTCATGACTTTTTAAAATCTTTCTCCATTCACCTTCAAAGTTTGCTTCCTAATCTTGAAAACCCCGCTCTAAGGAAAGGACACCCGTCATTCACTTCATCTGTAGCCCCCATGATTTTTTCAATTTCAGGTCACCTCTCAACCTCCTATGCTCCGGTGACAAAGATTTCAGTCTATCCATCTAGATGTAGATATATTCATATCCAGTTATGATCTGTTCAATGTTGGTGCAGGCTCGAAAGACCGAATAGCCTATTCCTACACCCAATTCTCTCACATTGTGTCCAGGACAGCAAGACACCATAAGAGATAGAAGTAGAAATCAGGCCATTCAGCCCATTGGTCTGCTCATACAATTTAATCAAGACTGATAAGTTTCTCAGCTGGAATATGTGTTGCTGGAAAAGCGCAGTAGGTCAGGCAGCATCCCAGGAGCAGGAAAATCGACGTTTCGGGCATATGCCCTTCTTCAGTAATGAGGAAATTTTGTCCAGCAGGCTAAGATAAAAGGTAGGCAGGAGAGACTTGGGGGAGGGGCGTTGGAAATGCGATAGCTGCAAGTAGGTCAAGGTGAGCGTGATAGACCAGAGTGGGGGTGGAAGCGGAGAATTCAGGAAGAAGATTGCAGGTTAGGAAGGCCGTTCTGAGTTCAAGGGATTTGACTGAGACAAGGTGGGGGGAGGGGAAATGAGGAAACTGGAGAAATCTGAGTTCATCCCTTGTGGTTGGAGGGTTCCTCGGCGGAAGGTGAGGCGTCCTTCCTCCAACCGTCGTTGTGCTATGGTCTGGCGATGGAGGAGTCCAAGAATCTGCATATCCTTGGTAGAGTGGGAGGGGGAGTTGAAGTGTTGAGCCACTGGGTCGTTGGGTTGATTGGTCCGGGTATCCCAGAGGTTTTCTCTCAAACGTTCCGCAAGTAGGCGGCCTGTCTCTCCAATATAGAGGAGGCCACATCGGGTGCAGCGGATGCAATAAATGATGTGTGTGGAGGTGCAGGTGAATTTGTGGCGGATATGGAAGGATCCCTTGGGACCTTGGAGGGAAGTAAGGGAGGAGGTGTGGGCACAAGTTTTGCATTTCTTGCGGTTGCAGGGGAAGATGCCGGGAGTGGAGGTTGGGTTGGTGGGAGGTGTGGATCTGACGAGGGAGTCACGAAGGGAGTGGTCTTTTCGGAATGCTGATAGGGGAGGGGAGTGAAATATATCCCTGGTGGTGGGGTCCGTTTGGAGGTGGCGGAAAAGACGGCAGATGATACGCTGTATATGGTGGTTGGTGGGGTGGTAGATGAGGACCAGTAGGGTTCTGGCCTGGTGGCGGTTTGAGGGGCGGGGCTCAAGGGCAGAGGAGCGGGAAGTGGAGGAGATGCGGTGGAGGGCATCGTCGATCACGTCTGGGGGGAAATTGCGTTCTTTGAGGAAGGAGGACATCTGGGTTGTACGGTATTGGAACTGGTCCTCCTGTTTTGGAATTGGGAATATGGGATGGCGTTTTTACGGGGGCAGGGTGGGAGGAGGTGTAATCTAGGTAGCTGTGGGAGTTGGTCAGTTTATAGTAAATGTCCGTGTTGATTCGGTCGCCCGATACTCATCACCGAACACTGATTACTTTCCATTTCAGTTTCATTATCCAACTCTCTTTTGAATGCCATAATTGAATCTGACTGCAACACTCTCTCTTGCAGACCATTCCAAAGGTCGAAGATTTTCAATCATTAACGAAATAAGTTCTGGATCTCTCCCAAAACACAATTCATATAGATCTTGCTTCGAATCATTTGCAGGAAGTTCTTCACATGGACAAATTTGCAGCTTAGAGCATTTGTTCAAATTTAATATCATATTGGGGTGGCACAGTGCTTGGCATTGCTACCTCACTGCATGAGGGACCTAGGTTCAATTCCAACCAGAGGTCTGTGTGAAGTTTGCATGTTCTCCCTGTCTGCATGTGTTTCCTCCAACAGTCCAAAGATGTACAGGTTCGGTGGATAGAAATGGAAAGGTCTAGGAAGGGAAGGGAGGAGTCTGAGACGGTCCAGGTGATTTTGAGGTCGGGGTGGAGGGCTGCACGTTCCGAGATTGAGAGGTTGGAGTGGGTGAGGGGGGTGGAGAGTTTTAGGCGGTTCATGTGCGGCAGCAGTTGGCTATGAAGTGATCGAGGGCAGGTAAGAGGCCAGCACGGGGTGTCCAGGTGGATGGGGTGCGTTGGAGGCGTTGGAGGCGGGAGAAAGCGTCGTCAGAGGGTGGGCGGGAATCCTGGTTGAAGAAGAAGGCGCGGAGGTGAAGGCGGCGGGAGAATTGTTTGATGTTACGCCACGTGTTGAAGAGTAGTACTGGGTATTGTCGTGATTGTAATTATGTCAGTCAGCTGAGTTCCCTTATTGGGGTGTTCCCCTACTTTTGTTAACATTTCACATCGATAACGTTTAGATTCCCAATATCTGCAGGGTTCTTTCTCTACTTGAGTGATTCAGTGACTTTTTTTTATGAATTGCTCCTGTGATATCTGATGAGAGGGTTTATGATGTTAACAGTGCCATATCAATTGTTCTGGGTCACAATGTGCCCAAGTGAGAAAGAACTGACCATCCTTAAATATTTGTTTTTAAACAATGGACATAAAATTAATGATTGGAAAACACACAACTTGCATGTATTAAGATCAGAAGTAGGAATGGGAGGAGGCAGTTGACTGTTGAGATACTCTGTCTTTCTTCACCAACCATGGCTGAATTCTCTCGCCATACTTTCCCACGACTTCATTTGATGAATGGTCTACGCTCCAAGAGCTTGTGAATTTAAAATAAACCTGTTGAACTATAATTTGGCGTTGTGTGACTTATGACAAAAAAAAAATTGATTGAGGATGTTATTACACATACTGGAGCAGTGGGATTTGAACCTGGGCCTCAGAGGCAGGGGCACGACCACTGAACCATTAAAAAAGCCTCTCTGCTGAATGAATGGAAACACCTTCCTCCTCAACATAGGACACGACCATTGTTCCCTCCGAGCCCATTATAGTAAATTGAGCCATTGTCTTGTTGAATGAATGATTGAGAACACCTTCCTCCTGAACATGGGACGTTACTTCTGTGCTCTTCGATCCCTTTGTAGTAAAGGGGCGGGGACAGTGAAGGGCCTGCGAACCTCTCCACCAATCCCCAAGCCTGAGGTCCGTGCGGACGAATCGGAGAGCGACATTCCAATATTGTCCGCATACCCGGTCGCCATTGGTCAGGTGGAATAACGTGCGCTCTGATTGGAGGGAGCGCGGATGACGCGAGTCACTGAAGGAGGAGACGGGAAGAAGAAGAAAAACAAAGATGGCGGCGCGAGGCTGCGGTTTTCTCATCGACTCAGCGGGCGGTTTCTGACGGAGGGAGGGGGGCAGACAGGCATCGTTTACCTCAGAAAATACCTTTAAAATACATTTCAAATTAAAGCCGGAACTTTTCAAGCAAAAGTTGTGAAGAAAATGAGACAGTCCCCGGTGGGGTTTATTGTTTATTTTTGTATAATTTCCGGGGCCCGGGAAGGGGGAGGTGACGGTTACCGGGTGAACGAGAAAACAAATAAAAAATGTCGGCGGTGGAGGAGAGAGAGCGGCGGCCGGAGCCCAGGAGCTCAACAACCCCCTGGAGCTGGAGGAAGGTTCGAGAAGCCGGTTATGGTATTGGATCCGGGCGGGATAAAGGTCGAAACCAAAGTAAAAGTAAGAGATGTCCAACTGCATTCAACAAGATATTGTATTGGTGTGTGAGAGAGGCCGCTCACGGGAGTCTGATCCCTGAAGCTTTGCGACCTTGCCTGTAACCCTTTATTTTGTAAATATATTTATTAATATCAGTATAATAAAAAGATAAAAACACAAATCACAATACAACTACTGTCCATTAACTACTAACCTACCCTATAATACAAAACAAACCCGAACACTGTGCAAAGCAACACCAATAAATATATATATATAAATAATAGAGCAAAAAAACACAAGAATACAGAACAGCTGTGCTCGGCGCAATGCTCCCAAATAAATGAACGGGAGCATTGTATATATAGCCGTATTAACTCAGGAGACCACCTCCAGGGCCCAGGGTGACAAACCTAAACATCTTGGTTCAACAAATACCCGACTTAAGATAACTGACAAATCTATATCCAAATAACTCAAGTCGGGCAGTCATGTCTTATAACAGTGGTCCTCGGATTCTGGATTAGTGGTGGTGGAAGAGCACAGCAGTTCAGGCAGCATCCAAGGAGCAGCGAAATCGACGTTTCGGGCAAAAGCCCTTCATCAGGAATAAAGGCAGTGAGCCTGAAGCGTGGAGAGATAAGCTAGAGGAGGGTGGGGGTGGGGAGAAAGTCACATCGAGTACAATGAGTGAGTGGGGGAGGAGATGAAGGTGATAGGTCAGGGAGGAGAGGGTGGAGTGGATAGGTGGAAAAGGAGATAGGCAGGTCGGACAAGTCCAGACAAGTCATGGGGACAGTGCTGAGCTGTAAGTTCAGAACTAGGGTAAGGTAGGCTAAGGGGAAATGAGGAAACTGGTGAAGTCTACATTGGTGCCCTGGGGTTGAAGTGTTCCGAGGCGGAAGATGAGGCATTCTTCCTCCAGGCGTCTGGTGGTGAGGGAGCGGCGGTGAAGGAGGCCCAGGACCACCATGTCCTCGGCAGAGTGGGTGGAGGAGTTGAAATGTTGGGCCACGGGGCAGTGTGGTTGATTGGTGCAGGTGTCCCGGAGATGTTCCCTAAAACACTCTCCTAGGAGGCGCCCAGTTTCCCCAATATAGAGGAGAGCGCATCGGGAGCAACGGATACAATAAATGATATTAGTGGATGTGCAGGAAAACTTTGATGGATGTGGAAGGCTCCTTTAGGGCCTTGGATAGAGGTGAGGGAGGAGGTGTGGGCGCAGATTTTACAGTTCCTGCAGTGGCAGGGGAAAGTGCCAGGATTGGAGGGTGGGTTGTAGGGGGACGTGGACCTGACCAGGTAGTCACGGAGGGAATGGTCTTTGCGGAAGGTGGAAAGGGATGGGGAGGGAAATATATCCCTGGTGGTGGGTTCTGTTTGGAGGTGGCGGAAATGTCGGCGGATGATTTGGTTTATGCGAAGGTTGGTAGGGTGGAAGGTGAGCACCAGGGCGTTCTGTCCTTGTTACCGTTGGAGGGGTGGGGTCTGAGGGCGGAGGTGCGGGATGTGCACGAGATGCGTTGGAGGGCATCTTTAACCACGTGGGAAGGGAAATTGCTGTCTCTAAAGATGGAGGCCACCTGGTGTGTTCTGTGGTGGAACTGGTCCTCCTGGGAGCAGATCCGGCAGAGGCGGAGGAATTGGAAATACGGGATGGCATTTTTGCAAGAGGTAGGGTGGGAAGAGGTGTAATCCAGGTCCCTGTGGGAGATGATGCGTTTGTAAAAAATGGCAGTGTCAAGTCGGTCGTCATTAATGGAGATGGAGAGGTCCAGGAAGTGGAGGGAGGTGTCAGAGATGGTCCAGATAAATTTAACGTCAGGGTGGAATGTGTTCGTGAAGTTGATGAATTGCTCAACCTCCTCTCGGGCGCAGGAGGTGGTGCCAATGCAGTCATCAATGTAGCGGAGGAAGAGGTGGGGAGTGGTGCCTGTGTAATTACGGAAGATCAACTGCTCTCCGTAGCCAACAAAGAGACAGGCATAGCTTGGGCCCATCCGTGTGCCCAGGGCTACCCCAGCACACTACTGCTGCACCACTCTGAGCCCACGCGCCGAGTGCTATCCACAGGTCCCTTCGAGATTGATGTCGAAGATCTCCACCGCTATCGTATCATCTGGTGTTGCGCAGACGTATGGAGGCTGTGTAAATATAAACATGTTTTCTAAACTCCCACATTCTGTTGGTTGAACTATGATTTCATTCTAAATCACAGCATGTGTCACAGCGCAGACTGAGGCCATGCGGCCCACCTTCGCTCTGCTGATTCGACACAGTAAGTAAACATGTGTCTCTTGCCTTCTCCGTGTAATTCTGCACATTGTTACTTTAAACATGACCACCGATTTCCCTTTTGCGTCTATTGAATCTGCCTCTTTGTCAGTGTCAGTTAGGGATTTACTGACCCCAACCACTCCCTGTGCGAAAGCGTTCTTCCTAATGTCACTTTTCGTTCTTTTCCTCATGACTTTAAAAGTCTGCCTATCCTTTCAGGCGTGGGAGCATTTTGACGACATTACTTTCCCTGTCTAGAGTTCGCATGACTTGGAAAACTTCAATCAGGCCAGATTTCAAACTTCTGTTCTCCGAGGAGAGCTGTCCTAATTTTCCAATCTTGTTTCATTGCTGACATTTCTTCAACACGGCACCACTCACGTCAACGCAATATTCCATCATTTCACTTCCTTGCTTTCTGCCCAATTTGGTGGTGCTGGAAAACACAGCAGTTCAGGCAGCTTCCGAGGAGTAGTAAAATCGACGTTTCGGGCAAAAGCCCCGACTTTAGAGAAGGTGTTTTTAGAGAAAGTTAACCGGGCACTCTTGCACAAGTCAGAAAACGCGGGCTCGTCCGGGATTTCGCGCATGTCTACAAAAGCTCCAAAAGCTAGTGCTTCCAATTAAACCTATTGGACTATAACCTGGTGTTGTGTGATTTTTAACCTTGTACACCCCAGTCCAACACCGGCATCTCCAAATTATGACACTTTACCAAGCATACAAATACACACTCTCTTATGCACACACAAGTCTATGGGGTGAATTAGGATTTTCAGAATTATATTTGCAGATACATTCAGTTTTCCTCAAAAAGTGCGCAATCTGCAGGCAGTCAAGCCATGTCATATTTTATAAATCCCTACTTTGAAAATACAACCAGTCTAACTCAAGATTGGGATGCAGACAGACTCAAACTTCACACCTTTAATGCATTGACTGAGCTGAGATGTCACCTCTTTTTATAAAACCTGAAGTTAACTGGAGAATGTGACTTAAAAGTAGTTCTGGGATTTACATATTAATGAACAGAAACTAAAAGTGGCCTCATCAACATCCTGTACAAACTCAACATGACGTCCCAACTCCAAAACTCAATGGTGTGAAAAATGAAAGCAAGTGTGCTAAACACCGTCCCTGAACCATCCAGACTGACGTAGATTCTAGGAGCAGGGCTTGTCTCTCATGGATGAGAGGGAGTGTATGAAACCATAGAGAAAGCTGGGACCCACTGGAATTGTATCCCTTCCTCAGTCTCTCTATGTTTTTCCTTAACTTCTGTTTTTCTGACACTTCACCCTTTTCTCGCTCACTCTGTATCTCTCTTTCTTCTTGTCTTCCACTCCCGTCCGTCTGTCCTATGGGTTCAGGGCCTGAAATCCGTCATGTCCTGTTCTCTCCGATTCACGTAATGTTATCTTTTGCAGCTTTCCCGTCTAAGGGCGCACTGTTCTGCACCTCGCCTTCTCATTTCCTTCCCAAAACACTCAACATAAATATTTCACATTGATATACTGGACAATGTGCACATTTGAGATGACACACTCGTGGAGGTCTGCGGGGTCTTCTCCTGTTCTCTGTGCCCTATGTTGAGGAGGGCAATACTTGTCACTGGTCACTCAGGTGTCAGAGAAAAGTTTCGAAACAAAAAGGTTAAATTTTCTGCCATTGGAGAGGGCCCGGTTCCTGGACACGGGACAAACGACAGCAGCAAAACAGAATGAGAAGCAACTGTTCTGGAAATTGTTTGCCTGACCCCATGAAAAGCAGACAACTTCGCAGTTGGAGGGAGAGCAGCAAATAGACCACCCCTGTGCAGGGTTGAATCACCAACCTCCCGGTAAACTGCTGAACGCACAGCCCAACGATGCGATAGAGAAATGTGACTGCGCCGGCTGCACCATCGCTTAGGGGAGGCTATTAGTGAATTCATAATTCAGCCTCGCCGCCTAGAATTACATTTGTCGTCTATAAGTCTTACTTTTCCATAATAAAGCCTGGGACATTCATTGTGGAGAGATGAGATCGAATTGAACTACACACATTGATGAGAGATAGAGCGGCTGGGAAGGATCCATTCCCATGCGGAGAAAGATTAATAATCAGGGCCGAAAATAAGGAGCCACTTCAAGAAATATGTCCCTTACGTTAGACATTAATTCAATTCCGAAAACCCTCTGTGGAGAAGATTTCCGTTTGGGGAACATTTTCCTGACCCCATTAAAAGCGCACTACTTCAAAGCCAAAGAAGAGCATCAAGCACACCGCCCCTGGGTGGGCTCGAACCACCAACCTTTCGGTTAACAGCCGAACGCGCTGACCAATTGCGCCACAGAGACAGTCGTAGACATGGGCTGCACCATCGCTTAATGATTTTATAATTCAGCCTCCCCGCCAGGAATTACAATTGTCGTCTATCTGTTTTACTTTTCCATAATCAAGCCTGGGAGATCTCTTGTGGAGATACCGGGGACAGTCTGCAGACACATCCATGTCACGAGGAACTAGCTTTCTTACTCCGGGGCCGTCGCCCTTCCAGCCTTTCAGTGTTTTGCCTGTTCCCGAGTTCTCTCCTTGGCTCGCAGGGGAGAAGGGGTTTGAATTCCTGATGTGCAGGAACGACAATTCTTTCAAGGTCTCAGATCAGTTCATGTGCCGAGAACATCAGAGTCAACCTCCTGGCCTCTTCAACAAGGGGACGGTGTCTGGACTGTCTCTGCTCAATCGGACAGGTCATCTTTCATTCTCCTCTAAATCCGCTTCCCAAAGTGTTTCTAAAGGTTCACAAAGCTGGAGACTGGGATTTCTGTTTTGCTTCATGAACATTTGAACATTTTCCCATTTCCTGACTGACAATATTTTGCCAAAATCTCTTCCAATTGTACGCCTTGCCTCATGTCCAGGGATGAGGAATTTCCATTTTGGGGAGACATTCTCAAGGTTGGGAATGTTCGCTTTGGAGCAAAGAAGGATAACTGGAGATTTCCTGGGGCTGTTGGTCATGATGGGAGAAGAAGCGGTGGGAATGGGCAGTTTAATGATCAGAAGAACCAATTGCAACTGACCAGAGTCAGTTACCTGAGGACAGGGATTGAAGTTCTTGAATGAAAAGCTGCACTTGTGCCTAATAAACACAGAGAATACTGCAGAAAGCCAACGGGTCGAGCAGCATCTGTGGAAAGGGAAACAGAGCTGACGTTGTGAGTCTGGTACGTTGTTTGTTCAGAACCCGAGTTTCCTGCATGGCAATCAATTCCCAGACATGAGAAAACGGGTCTTTATTGAGACGGGTTTTGTGAAGTTTGAGCGATAATGCAACCAACAGGAAGTCATTTAAAATCGCCAGCGAAGAAAGCATAGCCAGCAGGTTACCACCCTGGGCGGGGGAGCCCCAAAGGATCTCTACGCCAACACCTTAAGTGTTCGGCCACAACTACACGCCCAAAGTTGTGGTCTAAACTTTCTCATGGAATAGTTCTAACAGGAAAGGTGAGTATTGGGATTGTCCTGTCCGCGCCATAGCCCCAACGTTTCCTGTTCCCCTGGATTTGATCAGGACAGAGGAGGCTGATGGGAGATCGAATTGAACTAAACACATTGATGAGAGATAGAGCGGCTGGGAAGGATCCATTCCCATGCGTAGAGAGATTAATAATCAGGGCCGAAAATAAGGAGCCACTTCAAGAAATTTGCGGTTCATTCAGCAAAGCTAATGTATGACTGTTCACAGAAAATTGTGATGAAAGTCTCTCGAGTTATTTTGATGAGAAGTTTTGATGATGCTAATACAATCGATAGGATGAACGTAGATTGGTCAATGTATTTGGTGACAGTTCTGTTCTAGCCCTGTGAGCGAAACCTGGATCTGAAGGAGTATAAGGGACATTAACAACATCGATCTGAAATTGGACACGTGACAAGAAACAGAGCCTTCATTAACAGTTGGCTTTTGAACTGGAGAAGGTTTCTCGTGAAATTCGCTTGAGGCTTGAGGTATGCAAGGTCAAGATAATTTAGGTCAAACACGGAAACGCGATCCTCATTAGCAGACAGTGAAGGGATTACAAGACACAAATTAAACATTTTCGACAAGTGATACAGGGGACTGGGAAGATAAGTATTATAAACTGTGAACAGCAAAGTTCTGGAGCACAACACTTACATTCAAAGACCGAAAACATCCAGGTCCTGATTAATCAGATTGCATTGTGGTGCTTTTTTGCAAAACATCCACTTGCAATGTCCTACAAAAGAGTGACAAAACCCATCCCTGTCAGCCCAGGATAGAAAATCCGAAGGGATGAATGTTTGCTGATTTTCTGAAGATTCACAGAGTTTAGACTGGGTTTTGGTGATTGTTTCTTTTCCACTCCCAGGAGCCGCAGTGGTTGAGGCGTTGAGTTGGGGAGAATAAAATGTGCCCGTGAGCAGCATGTGGGGCTATTTCAGCTTCCCCTCATCTGACTGCGCTGTGAGTTGACTCAGATGTTCTCAGGGACATTTACTGACGCGAGACAGTGAAAGGATTCTCATTCCCGCAGATCGGGAATTCAAACCGTATGCCGGCTTCAGGACAATGAGAAAGATTAATTGGGGTGTGTGAAGAAGCTGTGAGCTGCATTTCAAACAGGTCGGTGGAGTCAGATGCATCATCCATTGCGCCCGAGCCCTGTGCCAATCAAACGCCACCATGCTGCAGAGTTCTAACGTTAACACGGACATGCGCAGCAATGGGAAATTCACAATGTGAACAATCAAAAGATAATCACCGTCACTGATTCCCTTCCACAGGCCCAACTTTGTGAAGCAGTATCTTTCACTGGCAAAGGAAACACCCTTGTCCTCAGGTGCCTGATTCATTTCGATCACGATTTCAAGCACCTCACTGTTCTAGTCTCATTTCCAAACACTTTGCTCATAGCCTCCAAAGAAGCTCTGCGGGTATCTGCTTGTTCCACCCGAACAGGCAGTGGGTTGCAGATTCCCACCAGTCCCAATTTGAGTGAAATATTTTTCCCCCTCCACTGATTTGAATCTTAAAGAAGAAGCCGGGGAGCAAGCTCCCTTTCTTTTCGACGACATTTCTCATTTTGTACTCGGAAGGGTTCACACCTGCGTGGGGAAACCGCAATGGATTTCAAGTCCATCGCATTAACCACTCAGCCCACGTATACAGAACCACACTGACAGCTTGACTTCCCAGGTCTGTCTGCCTATGGAGCTGAGAAAGAGTGAATCATCGCAGAGTTTGTTTGAATCCAATCACTTCACAGTGATTCGAAAGGGTTAAATATCGGCACATGGTGTTTGCAGATATTTAGGTGTTTCACCCCAAAAGATGAAATGAACTTTCAGTTAGACATTGCAGGAGGAACTCAGCTGGTCAGGCAACATCTGTGGAAAGAGAATCAGAGGCAACATTTCAAAATTATGTTTTCACCGACAGGTACTGTCAAACCTGCCGAGTTTCTCTATTGGTCTCGCCTTCTCAGCACACGAAGTCCCTAACGTGAGACATTAATTCAATCCCGAAACCCCTTTGTGGAGAAGAATTCCGTTTGGGGAACATTTTCCTGACCCCATTAAAAGTGCACAGCTTCGAAGCCAAAGAAGGACTGCGAACACACCACCCCTGGGTGGGCTCGAACCACCAACCTGTCGGTTAACAGCGGAACGCGCTGACCAATTGCGCCACAGAGACAGGCGCTGGCGTGGGCTGCACCATCGCTTAGTGATTTTATAATTCAGCCTCCCCGCCTAGAATTACAATTGTCGTCTACAAGTTTTACTTTTCCATCATCAAGCCTGGGAGATGTGTTGTGGAGATACCGGGGACAGTCTGCAGACACATCCATGTCACGAGGAACTAGCTTTCTCACTCCGGGGCCGGCGCCCTTCCAGACTTTCAGTGTTTTGCCTGTTCCCGAGTTCTCTCATTGGCTCGCAGGGGAGAAGAGGTTTGAATTCCTGATGTGCAGGAACGACAATTCTTTCAATGTCTCAGATCAGTTCATGTGCCGAGAACATCAGAGTCAACCTCCCGGCCTCTTCAACAAGGGGACGGTGTCTGGACTGTCTCTGCTCAATCGGACAGGTCATCTTTCATTCTCCTCTAAATCCGCTTCCCAAAGGTTCACAAAGCTGGAGACTGGGATTTCTGTTTTGCTTCATGAACATTTGAACATTTTTCCATTTCCTAACTGACAATATTTTGCCAAAATCTCTTCCAATTGTACGCCTTGCCTCATGTCCAGGGATGAGGAATTTCCATTTTGGGGAGACATTCCCAAGGTGGAGAATGTTCGCTTTGGAGCAAAGAAGGATAACTGGAGATTTCCTGGGGCTGTTGGTCATGATGGGAGAAGAAGCGGTGGGAATGGGGAGATTAATGATCAGAAGAACCAATTGCCACTGACCAGAGTCAGTTACCTGAGGACAGGGATTGAAGTTCTTGAATGAAAAGCAGCACTTGTGCCCAATAAACACAGAGAATACTGCAGAAAGCCAACGGGTCGAGCAGCATCTATGGAAAGGGAAACAGAGCTGACGTTGTAAGTCTGATACGTTGTTTGTTCAGAACCCGAGTTTCCTGCATGGCAATCAATTCCCAGACATGAGAAAACGGGTCTTTATTGAGACGGGTTTTGTGAAGTTTGAGCGATAATGCAACCAACAGGAAGTCATTTAAAATCGCCAGCGAAGAAAGCATAGCCAGCAAGTTACCACCCTGGGCGGGGAGCCCCAAATGATCTCTACGCCAACACCTTAAGTGTTCGGCCACAACTACACGCCCAAAGTTGTGGTCTAAACTTTCTCATGGAATAGTTCTAACAGGAAAGGTGAGTATTGGGATTGTCCTGTCCGCGCCATAGCCCCAACGTTTCCTGTTCCCCTGGATTTGATCAGGACAGAGGAGGCTGATGGGAGATCGAATTGAACTACACACATTGATGAGAGATAGAGCGGCTGGGAAGGATCCATTCCCATGCGGAGAGAGATTAATAATCAGCGCCGAAAATAAGGAGCCACTTCAAGAAATTTGCGGTTCATTCAGCAAAGCTAAGGTGAAAGTGTTCACAGAAAATTGTGATGAAAGTCTCTCGAGTTATTTTGATGAGAAGTGTTGATGATGCTAATACAATCGATAGGATGAACGTAGATTGGTAAATGTATTTGGTGACAGTTCTGTTCTAGCCCTGTGAGCGAAATCTGGATCTGAAGGAGTAGAAGGGACATTAACAACATCGATCTGAAATTGGACACGTGACAAGAAACAGAGCCATCATGAACAGTTGGCTTTTCAACTGGAGAAGGTTTCTTGTGAAATTCGCTTGAGGCTTGAGGGATGTAAGGTCAAGATAATTTAGGTAAAATACGGAAACGCTATCCTCATTACCAGACAGTGAAAGGATTACAAGACACAAATTAAACATTTTCGACAAGTGATACAGGGGACTGGGAAGATAAGTATTATAAACTGTGAACAGCAAAGTTCTGGAGCACAACACTTACATTCAAAGACCGAAAACATCCAGGTCCTGATTAATCAGATTGTATTGTGGTGATTTTTTGCAAAACATCCACTTGCAATGTCCTACAAAAGAGTGACAAAACCCATCCCTGTCAGCCCAGGATAGAAAATCCGAAGGGATGAACGTTTGCTGATTTTCTGAAGATTCACAGAGCTTAGACTGGGTTTTGGTGATTGTTTCTTTTCCACTGCCAGGAGCCGCAGTGGTTGAGGCGTTGAGTTGGGGAGAATAAAATGTGCCCGTGAGCAGCATGTGGGGCTATTTCAGCTTCCCCTCATCTGACTGCGCTGTGAGTTGACTCCGATGTTCTCAGGGACATTTACTGACGCGAGACAGTGAAAGGATTCTCATTCCCGCAGATCGGGAATTCAAACCGTATGCCGTCTTCAGGACAATGAGAAAGATTAATTGGTGTGTGTGAAGAAGCTGTGAGCTGCATTTCAAACAGGTCGGTGGAGTCAGATGCATCATCCATTGCGTCCCGGCCCTGTGCGTGTCTAATGCCACCATGCTGCAGAGCTCTGACGTTAACACGGACATGCGCAGCAATGGGTTCATTCACAAGGTGAACAACCAAAGATAATCACCGTCACTGATTCCCTTCCACAGGCCCAACTTTGTGAAGCAGTATCTTTCACTGGCAAAGGAAACACCCTTGTCCTCAGGTGCCTGCTTCATTTCGATCACGATTTCAAGCCCCTCACTCTTCTAGTCTCATTTCCAAACACTTTGCTCATAGCCTCAAAAGAAGCTCTGCGGTTATCGGCTTGCTCCACCCGAACAGGCAGTGGGTTGCCGATTCCCACCAGTCCCAATTTGAGTGAAATATTTCTCCCCCTCCACTGATTTGAATCTTAAAGAAGAAGCCGGGGAGCAAGCTCCCTTTGTTTTCGACGACATTTCTCATTTTGTACTCGGAAGGGTTCACACCTGCGTGGGGAAACCGCAATGGATTTCAAGTCCATCGCATTAACCACTCGGCCCACGAATAGAGAACCACACTGACAGCTTGACTTCCCAGGTCTGTCTGCCTATGGAGCTGAGAAAGAGTGAATCATCGCAGAGTTTGTTTGAATCCAATCACTTCACAGTGATTCGAAAGGGTTAAATATCGGCACATGGTGTTTGCAGATATTTAGGTGTTTCACCCCAAAAGATGAAATGAACTTTCAGTTAGACATTGCAGGAGGAACTCAGCTGGTCAGGCAACATCTGTGGAAAGAGAATCAGAGGCAACATTTCAAAATTATGTTTTCACCGACAGGTACTGTCAAACCTGCCGAGTTTCTCTATTGGTCTCGCCTTCTCAGCACACGAAGTCCCTAACGTGAGACATTAATTCAATCCCGAAACCCCTTTGTGGAGAAGAATTCCGTTTGGGGAACATTTTCCTGACCCCATTAAAAGTGCACAGCTTCGAAGCCAAAGAAGGACTGCGAACACACCACCCCTGGGTGGGCTCGAACCACCAACCTGTCGGTTAACAGCGGAACGCGCTGACCAATTGCGCCACAGAGACAGGCGCTGGCGTGGGCTGCACCATCGCTTAGTGATTTTATAATTCAGCCTCCCCGCCTAGAATTACAATTGTCGTCTACAAGTTTTACTTTTCCATCATCAAGCCTGGGAGATGTGTTGTGGAGATACCGGGGACAGTCTGCAGACACATCCATGTCACGAGGAACTAGCTTTCTCACTCCGGGGCCGGCGCCCTTCCAGACTTTCAGTGTTTTGCCTGTTCCCGAGTTCTCTCATTGGCTCGCAGGGGAGAAGAGGTTTGAATTCCTGATGTGCAGGAACGACAATTCTTTCAATGTCTCAGATCAGTTCATGTGCCGAGAACATCAGAGTCAACCTCCCGGCCTCTTCAACAAGGGGACGGTGTCTGGACTGTCTCTGCTCAATCGGACAGGTCATCTTTCATTCTCCTCTAAATCCGCTTCCCAAAGGTTCACAAAGCTGGAGACTGGGATTTCTGTTTTGCTTCATGAACATTTGAACATTTTTCCATTTCCTAACTGACAATATTTTGCCAAAATCTCTTCCAATTGTACGCCTTGCCTCATGTCCAGGGATGAGGAATTTCCATTTTGGGGAGACATTCCCAAGGTGGAGAATGTTCGCTTTGGAGCAAAGAAGGATAACTGGAGATTTCCTGGGGCTGTTGGTCATGATGGGAGAAGAAGCGGTGGGAATGGGGAGATTAATGATCAGAAGAACCAATTGCCACTGACCAGAGTCAGTTACCTGAGGACAGGGATTGAAGTTCTTGAATGAAAAGCAGCACTTGTGCCCAATAAACACAGAGAATACTGCAGAAAGCCAACGGGTCGAGCAGCATCTATGGAAAGGGAAACAGAGCTGACGTTGTAAGTCTGATACGTTGTTTGTTCAGAACCCGAGTTTCCTGCATGGCAATCAATTCCCAGACATGAGAAAACGGGTCTTTATTGAGACGGGTTTTGTGAAGTTTGAGCGATAATGCAACCAACAGGAAGTCATTTAAAATCGCCAGCGAAGAAAGCATAGCCAGCAAGTTACCACCCTGGGCGGGGAGCCCCAAATGATCTCTACGCCAACACCTTAAGTGTTCGGCCACAACTACACGCCCAAAGTTGTGGTCTAAACTTTCTCATGGAATAGTTCTAACAGGAAAGGTGAGTATTGGGATTGTCCTGTCCGCGCCATAGCCCCAACGTTTCCTGTTCCCCTGGATTTGATCAGGACAGAGGAGGCTGATGGGAGATCGAATTGAACTACACACATTGATGAGAGATAGAGCGGCTGGGAAGGATCCATTCCCATGCGGAGAGAGATTAATAATCAGCGGCGAAAATAAGGAGCCACTTCAAGAAATTTGCGGTTCATTCAGCAAAGCTAAGGTGAAAGTGTTCACAGAAAATTGTGATGAAAGTCTCTCGAGTTATTTTGATGAGAAGTGTTGATGATGCTAATACAATCGATAGGATGAACGTAGATTGGTAAATGTATTTGGTGACAGTTCTGTTCTAGCCCTGTGAGCGAAATCTGGATCTGAAGGAGTAGAAGGGACATTAACAACATCGATCTGAAATTGGACACGTGACAAGAAACAGAGCCATCATGAACAGTTGGCTTTTCAACTGGAGAAGGTTTCTTGTGAAATTCGCTTGAGGCTTGAGGGATGTAAGGTCAAGATAATTTAGGTAAAATACGGAAACGCTATCCTCATTACCAGACAGTGAAAGGATTACAAGACACAAATTAAACATTTTCGACAAGTGATACAGGGGACTGGGAAGATAAGTATTATAAACTGTGAACAGCAAAGTTCTGGAGCACAACACTTACATTCAAAGACCGAAAACATCCAGGTCCTGATTAATCAGATTGTATTGTGGTGATTTTTTGCAAAACATCCACTTGCAATGTCCTACAAAAGAGTGACAAAACCCATCCCTGTCAGCCCAGGATAGAAAATCCGAAGGGATGAACGTTTGCTGATTTTCTGAAGATTCACAGAGCTTAGACTGGGTTTTGGTGATTGTTTCTTTTCCACTGCCAGGAGCCGCAGTGGTTGAGGCGTTGAGTTGGGGAGAATAAAATGTGCCCGTGAGCAGCATGTGGGGCTATTTCAGCTTCCCCTCATCTGACTGCGCTGTGAGTTGACTCCGATGTTCTCAGGGACATTTACTGACGCGAGACAGTGAAAGGATTCTCATTCCCGCAGATCGGGAATTCAAACCGTATGCCGTCTTCAGGACAATGAGAAAGATTAATTGGTGTGTGTGAAGAAGCTGTGAGCTGCATTTCAAACAGGTCGGTGGAGTCAGATGCATCATCCATTGCGTCCCGGCCCTGTGCGTGTCTAATGCCACCATGCTGCAGAGCTCTGACGTTAACACGGACATGCGCAGCAATGGGTTCATTCACAAGGTGAACAACCAAAGATAATCACCGTCACTGATTCCCTTCCACAGGCCCAACTTTGTGAAGCAGTATCTTTCACTGGCAAAGGAAACACCCTTGTCCTCAGGTGCCTGCTTCATTTCGATCACGATTTCAAGCCCCTCACTCTTCTAGTCTCATTTCCAAACACTTTGCTCATAGCCTCAAAAGAAGCTCTGCGGTTATCGGCTTGCTCCACCCGAACAGGCAGTGGGTTGCCGATTCCCACCAGTCCCAATTTGAGTGAAATATTTCTCCCCCTCCACTGATTTGAATCTTAAAGAAGAAGCCGGGGAGCAAGCTCCCTTTGTTTTCGACGACATTTCTCATTTTGTACTCGGAAGGGTTCACACCTGCGTGGGGAAACCGCAATGGATTTCAAGTCCATCGCATTAACCACTCGGCCCACGAATAGAGAACCACACTGACAGCTTGACTTCCCAGGTCTGTCTGCCTGTGGAGCTGAGAAAGAGTGAATCATCACAGAGTTTGTTTGAATCCAATCACTTCACAGTGATTCGAAAGGGTTAAATATCGACACATGGTGTTTGCAGATATTTAGGTGTTTCACCCCAAAAGATGAAATGAACTTTCAGTTAGAAATTGCAGGAGGAACTCAGCAGGTCAGGCAACATCTGTGGAAAGAGAATCAGAGGCAACATTTCAAAATTCTGTTTTCACCGACAGGTACTGTCAAACCTGCCGAGTTTCTCTTTTGGTCTCGTCTTCTCAGCATACGCAGTCCCTTACGTTAGACATTAATTCAATTCGAAACCCCTTTGTGGAGAAGATTTCCGTTTGGGGAACATTTTCCTGACCCCATGAAAAGCGCACAGCTTCGCGCCCATGGTCTGTGTGAATTTGTGGCGCAACGGTAGCGCGTCTGACTCGAATTCCCGACGTTGCATGTTCGAATCTCGATTGACTCCACTACGTCGACTCCTTATGTTTCAAATCACGAAAGGAGTTCGTTGACTCCGTATATCGGTTGAGTCAAATCTTGCCGTTTGCGTCTAATGAATCTGCCTCTTTGTCAGTTCGGGATTTACTGACCTCAACCACTCCCTGTACGAAAGTATTCTTCCTGTTGTCACTTTTGGTTCTTTTCCTCGTGACTTTTAAACTCTGCCGAATCGTTGCCGATCCTTTTAGGCGTGAGAACAATTTGACGACATTACTTTCTCTGTCTCGACTTCGCATGACTTGAAAAGCTTCAATCGGGCCAGATTTCAAACTTCCGTACTCCGAAGAGAGCTGTCCCAAATTTCCAATCGACCCTCATCGCTGACATCCCTCAAACACTGCACCACTCACGTCAACTTATTCAACGCTACCTCCAATCATTTCACTTCGCTGCTTTCTGTCCAATTGGTCCTCCAGGGAGCCCAACCTCGTTTTACGAAGGTGCTTTTTGATCAAATTAAATAGGCACTTTCACACAAGACATGAAACGCGGTCTCCTCCGGGCTTTGAACCCGCGATCTTTCAAACGCCTGCGTTAATGAGGATCCAAAGCGAGAATTACGCCCCGACACCAACGAGCCACACGGCTCGCCACACGGGCGCTCCTGCCCCCGCTCTACCTCTTGAACCAGCTGAGTCTTGCTCAGAGTAAAGTCCAGTTGACATTGAACAGGCTGGGGCTGTTTTCTCTGGAACGTCGGAGGTTGAAGGGTAACTTTATGGAGGTTTACAAAATTATGAGTGGCATGGATAGGATAAATAGCCAAAGTCTTTTCTCTGGGGTCGGGGAGTCAAGAACTAGAGGGCATAGGTTTAGCGTGAGAGGGGAAAGATATAAAAGAGATCCTAGGGGCAACTTTTTCACGCAGAGGGTGGTGCGTGTATGGAATGAGCTGCCAGAGAAAGTGGCAGAGGCTGGTACAATTGCAACATTTAAGAGGCGTTTGGATGGATATATGAATAGGAATGGTTTGGAGGGAAATGGGCCGGGTGCTGGCAGCTGGGATTAGATTGGGGTGGGATATCTGGTCGGCATGGACGGGTTGGACCGAAGGCTCTGTTTCTATGCTGTAAATCTCTATGACTGTATGAACAGCTGCTTCTCATTCTGTCTCTCTGCTGCCGTTTGCCCGTCCCCAGGAACCGGGCCCTCTCTACTGGCAGAAAATTAACCCGTTTTCTTTCTAAACTTTTCTCTGACACCGGAGTGACCGGTGACAAGTATTGCCCTCCTCAACATAGGGTACAGAGAACAGGAGAAGACCCCACAGACGTCCACGAGTGTGTCATCTCAACTCTGCATACTGGGCCTGTGTATCAATGTGAAATATTTACGTCGAAGTTTTTTGGGAAGCAGATGAGAAGGCGAGGTGCACAACAGTGCGCCGTTATCCGGGAAAGCTGCTAAACTCGACATTGAGTGAAGAGGGAAGATGGTTTCCCTTCTGGGTTATGCTCCCATCACCCACCGGCAGAATTATCGCCGACGAGCAAATATTAACTCTGTCTAAATTGCCACATTCTGTTTTTACGAACCGTGATTTCACTCAGAAGCACAATTTACCTGCTCCCTCCTGAATATCCTTCCAGGCTCGAACATACCTTCCAGGTGAAGCAGCACTTTATCTGCACATTTGCCGCAACCTAGTCTACTGCATTCGCTGCTCACAGCGTCGTTTCCCCAACGGAGCATGAAGTATAAACTGGATGACTGCTTCGCAGAACATCTCGGTTCTGCCCGCGAAAAAAGGCCCTGAGCTTTGTGCTTTCCTGCCACTTTAACACGCCACCATGTTCCCAGGCCAACATCTCTGTCTCAGGCTTACAGCAGTGTTCCAGCAAAGCTCAGCTCCAGATGAAAGTACAACGCCTCATATTCTACTTCAAAACCCTACAGCCCTCCGGTCTTCGAGATCGAGTTCCCTGACTTTAGGGCCTGAAATCCCCCATGTCCTTGACCCCTACCACACACATACGAGCCCTTGTTATCACATAGTTTGCTACGACACACTACTTATTGTTAGCCACTAACGGTCTCCATTAACAGTTATTCACCCTCCCACACGGATCGTTATTTACTCCTTTGTCCCTCCTATTGTTCTCTCTCTGAGCTGGCGGGAAAGAGAGCAATGTACACTGGAGACTCTGAGCCAGCTGAAACTTGCTCACTGTGAAATACATTCCACTTTGCTCCCAGAATTGCAAGCAGCAAAGAGTTTCCAGAACATCGGCTTGTCATTCTGTCCCCGGGATGCGGTTTCTGACATGCGAATCGTCTTGTCATTCACTTCGGAACGGTCTTGGCGAACTACTGCAGGGAAGGCACGAAACCACAAGGTACGCGTTTTCAATTTTATCAGCTCATTGGCATCTCAGAGAAGTGGTTTTGCGATTCAGCTCAGAGGAAACCTCCGAAGAACAGGAGAAGACCACTCAGACCTCCAAAAGCACACTGTGAGTTTCGATATGAACCGGAACACTCAGGAAGTCGTTTGAAAGGCAAGATGCTGAACAGAGTGACATCTCGAAGGAAAGAGGCTCAACGAGGCTCTGAACAATAGCAGATGGTGGTTTCGATCCATCGACCTCTGGGTTATGGGCCCAGCACGCTCCCCCTGTGCCACTCTACTCCTCCGCAGAGTGTGTCTTTCCACAGGTCCCTTCAGCCTTTCGTCTGGCGCGTGGCATGCACCTCAGAGACTGATGTCAAAGATCTTCACTGCTGTCGTCTTATATGGTGTTGCGCAGACGTCTGGAGGCTGTGTAAATATAAACTTTTTCTAACTTCCCACATTCTCTTGTGATTTCACTCTGAATAGACGCCATGCGGCCCACCTTCGCTCTGCTGGGTCGACACAGTAAGTAAACGTGGGTTTCTATTCGTATCATTCTCGTGCCTTCTCCATGTAATTCTGCACATTGTTACATTAAACATGATCACCGAATTCCCGTTTGCGTCTAATGAATCTGCCTCTTTGTCAGTGTCAGTTAGGGATTTACTGACCCCCAACCACTCCCTGTACGAAAGCATTCTTCCTAATGTCACTTTTGGTTCTTTTCCTCATGACTTTAAAACTCTGCCGAATCGTTGCCTATCCTTCCAGGCTCGAACATACTTTCCAGGTGAAGCAGCACTTTACCTGCACATTTGCCACAACCTAGTCTACAGCATTCGCTCGTCCTCGTGAGTTTAAATCTCTGCCGAATCACTATAGATCCTTTCAGGCATGGGAGCATTTTCACAGCATTATTTCCTGTTTCTAGGCCCCTACTGACTTGGAAAACTTCGGTTGTCTGAGGAGAGCTGGCCCAGTTTTTCAATCTACCTTGATTGATGACATTTTTACTTTATTCCTCAAACACCACACCACTTACATCAACCTGTTCAACGCGATCTCCAACCATTTCACTTCCCTGTTTTCTGCCTCATTCATACTCCAAGCAGCCCAACCTCGTTTCACGAAGGTGCTTTTTGAGAAAATTAATGGGGCATTTTTGCACAAATCAAGTTAAGCGACACAGCCTCGTCGCGCACAAGTCTGCACAGTTAAAGACTCTACGTGAGAATCATGCCCCGAAACCAACAAGCCAAACAGCGGCTATTTCCGCACCTCACACCTCTTAAGCCAGCTGAGACTTGCTTAGTGTGAAATACATTTGACATTGCTCTCAGAATTGCAAGTGACGAAGAGTTTCCAGAACAGCTGCTTCTCATTCTGTCTCCCTGCTGCTCGTTGTCCCGTCCCCAGGAACCGGGCTCCCTCCACTGTTTCAAAACTTTTCTCTGACACCCGAGTGTCCAGTGACAAGCATTGCCCTCCTCAACATAGGATACAGAGAACAGGAGACCACTCAGAGGTTGTCACCTCTGGGCCAGTATATCATTGTGAAATATTTATGGCGAAGCTTTTTTGGGAAGCAGATGAGAAGACAAGGTGCAGAACAGAGCGCCGTTATACGGGAAAGCTGCTAAAGACGACGTTGAATGAATAGGAGAGAATGGACTCCCTTTTGGGTTATGGTCCCAACACGCACACATTGTGCCATTCTCCTGCATTGCTCGGCAGTTTTTCCAGAGAAGTATTCAGCTTTTCATCTGGCGTGTGGCAGGCACGTTTGAGAATGACGTCAGAAGATCTTCACTGCTGTCGTGTCATATGCTGTTGTGCAGACATATCGTCGATGTGCAAAAATAAACTCTGTCTAAATTCCCACATTCTGTTTTTCGAACTATGATTTCGCTCAAAATCACTAATTTTCAAAACTCGCAATATTCAAACTTTAACAAATTGCTCATAGAAATGATTAGTGAACACCTGGAAGAAATTCTTCCAAACTTACCTGGGAATTTTCGCTTTGAGGGGTCTTGAACTTTGTGGAAGGAAGGGAAGTTTGCCTCGAGGCTGTTTAATGTGGAGATGCGTTTTCCATGTAAACTGGTCGGAGTTGACCATCCCAGTGCTTCCCGATGCAGGGCTGCCTGACCCCCAGGGAGGTTTACTTGGAGCAACTGGAGTGAATCCAGAGAGGGAGCAGATTCTGCAAAGGTGCTCAAATGCTTTCTATCTCTCCTTTCGGTCTTTTCCTTGTGTATTCCCTCAGTTTGGCACGTGTGCAGTTTGCACCCTGGAAAATGATTGCTTTTTTCCCCATGTTCACAATTAAAAGTGTAGTTTCTCATGGAACTGAGCCGCATTGACAGGATTGTCATATTGATATATATATATATATGTACACGTATTTAGTTTAAGATTAGATTATATTTGAATGAAGTTTTCCTCTAAACACACCTGAGCCTATCTGGCTGCATGAGGGATTTCAGGTTTCTGTGTGCTGGGTATTATGTGATCAGCAGGCATCTGGCAAACTACAGGAACTGCCACCGATGTTATGTTCGTTTCAGTGTACTGCCAATGATCACTTATTTTGTGATTTTTTTTTGCAGGAAGACGTGCCGAAAGAAATCTGAAAACAAATGATCCATCAACTTCTGACAGAGCCACTTGATTCATTGGTACTTGAATATCAGCAGCCATTCCAATCAAGAAGACATGGTTGCTTTTGTTTGCTTGAGAGATTTTGGACACTGGTGTGGCAGGAAGAACACTGAGACACCGAGTGAGGGAGATTCAGTGCACTGACTGTGAAACGTTCTTCACACCATTTACTCAGCTTGGGGGAATCAAAGTCTCACCCCTCACGGTGGGAAAGACGATGTCCCCGTTCTGATTGTAATTTCAAACCCAGACCAACACAAGGAAAGCTCTCCCAATGGGGAAACTGTGGAAATGTGGGGACTGAGGGAAAGGATTCCCTTTCCCATCCCTCCTGGAAACCCACAGATATATTCACAGCGGGGAGAGGCCATTCACCTGCTCGGTGTGCAGGAAGTGCTTCAGTCGGATCAGCCATCTGGAGACGCACGAGTGGGTCCACAAGTGAGAAAAGCCAATCACGTGCCCCATGTACGGGAGGGGGTTCACTCAGTCAGCTGCATTGCTGACCCACCAGTGGGTCCACACCGGAGAGAGGCCGTTCACCTGCTGTCGGAGCCGAAATGGCTTCACCTGCTCCTCCCACCTGCGGAGGCACCAGCGCGTTCACGTGCCATCGCAGGGGCGATGGGAGGAGCGATGGCCGAGCGCCGCTGATAACCCAGCTCTGGGGACTCTCAGGTTCGAATCCCATCGCGGCAGATGGCAGAATTGGGATTCGGTCAGTAATCTGGACTTCAGAATCTAAGGATGAAACCATTTTCAGAGGGCAAAAACCCATCTGATTCACTCATGTCCTTTTCAGTGATGGAAACTGCCGTTGCGGGAAAAGATTCACTCAGTCGTCCCAGCTGCATGCTTTACCCGGATTTACGAAGGATCCAGTTACAAAGGGACAACACACTGACCAATAATAAAGAAAGTGTGGTGGGAGGAGTGGGGGTGAGCGTGTGCACTTTGAGCTTGAGGTGCTTTTTTTTAAGAAAAGCAACTTTTTGTACGCCTTGTGATGTGGAGATCTGAAGCTGCAACAAAGTTGGGTCGCAGTAAAGGTTACCTGAACTTACCGTCAGGCTTAAACTCTCATTGAAAGCTGGGAGATCCTACAGCTTCTCATTTCTTTCAGCCACCAGCACCGAGTTTCCAATGTCGTGTCTCAGAAGGAACAGTGAATGAGTAGATGGTATTGTTCGAAATTGTAAATTTTTTAGGACTGCAGGCCTATTGTTTCATTGGCATTGCAAAGTTTACTGGCAACAGAGGGAGGTGCGGGCTGTATTCACTGGAAACAAAGTTTTAAAATGACACAAACACCAGGGTATAGTCCAACAGGTTTAGTTGGAAGCACTCGGTTTTGGAGCGCTGTTCCTTCATCAGGTTGCTGTTGAGTAGGATGGTAAGACACAGAATAAATATCAAGAGATTATAGTGTAAGTAATCTAAAAAAAAATTGAGGTAAGGTAGGGGGAGGGGAAATGAGGAAACTGATGAAGTCCACATTGATGGCCTGGGGTTGAATTTACCCCAAGCAGAAGATGAGACTTTCATCCTCCAGGCATCGGGTGGGGAGGGAGCGGCGATGGAGGAGGCCCAGGACCTGCATGTCCTCGGCAGAGTGGGAGGGGATTTGAAATGTTGAGCCAGAGGGCGATGGGATTGATTGGTGCGGGTGTCCTGGAGATGTTCCCTCAAGCGCTGTGACTTGACTCTGCGAGGAGTCTCCAGTCTCCCCAATGTCGAGGAGACTGCATCAGGTGCAATGGATACAAGAAATGACATTGTTGGATACACAGGTGAAAGCCTTCGACCGACCATGGCGTGGATTCCATTTCCGGGCAGGGAAGTAATTTTCAGTAGAGCTATCAAGCGGTGCTTGTATGTCCCTGGTGGTCTAGTGGTTAGGATTCGGCGCTCTCACCGCCGCGGCCCGGGTTCGATTCCCGGTCAGGGAATCTGTTTTCAGGGGGTTAATAGGCTCCCCGTTCTTCTTAAATGCTCTGTACAGTTATTTATTGATTTTCGTAGTTCCTGGGTGCTGCAGTGTGCCGTGGCTCGTTGAAATAGTGTCCTGATTCAGATATGTTTGTATGTGTAGGGGCGATTGCTTCTGTAGTTAAGTTCTTGGTTTGCGTGCGTTGTTTTCCTGTAGACGCTGTTTTGAATTTACCATTGACTGTTCGCTCTACTGTGACATCTAGAAATGGCACTTTGTTGTTGTTCTCCTTTTTTGTGAATTTTATGCCAGTAAGGAGATTGTTGATGGTGTTGTAGGTTTCCTCTAATTTGTTTCATTTTTTGATGACAAAAGTGTCATCGCTGTAGCGGACCCAAAGTTTGGGTTCGATCGTTGGAAGGGCTGTTTGTTCGAGTCTCTGCATTCTTGCTTCTGCTCGGAATCCTGATGCTGGAGGTTTCGTGCATATTTCGTTGATTTGTTTGTAGGGCTTGTTATTGAATTATGAAGTGGATGGTAAGGCACAGTTCCACGAGCTTGACAGTGCTATCTTTGCTGATGAAGTTGATGCTGCGTTTGTGTCTTTGGTTCTTCGAGTCGTGTCTTCAGTTTTCTTTGGCCACGTTGATGTTAATGGATGTGAACAGGACTGTTATGTCAAAGGACAACATTAATCCATCCTCTTCAATCTCAGTGTCTTTGGTGTTTGGGAATTCTTGGATGGAGTAAATGGAGTGGAGTGAATCTTCGACTCGGTGTTTTAGCCTTCAGTGGAGGCCTTTGACTAATCTGTATATTGGTGTTCCTAGTAGTGAGACTATGGTCTAAGGGGGGGCTCCTGGTTTGACGGGGAGGAGAACAACAACAAAGTGCCATTCCTTGATGTCACAGTAGAGCGAACAGTCAATGGGGAACTTCAAACTGGCATCTACAGAAAAACAACAGACCCAAACGAAATACTTAACTGCAGAAGCAATCATCCCAACACCTACAAACGAAGCTGCATCAGGAGATTATTTCAACGAGCCACTTCACACTGCAGCACAGAGAAACTACGAAGAGCACAAGAGAATTACAGATATAGTGTATTTTTAAGGAGAGCGGGTACCCAATAAACCCTCTCTGCCGATTTCTCATTGATATTTCAAGGTGACTCTCAAAAATTCGGTTTGACCCTCCATTCTTTCCTGTTTGTTTTTTGTGGGTTTTGAAAGCTTTCGCAATCCTCTGACTGAGTATTGGAGTTGGAAGGTTGTGTTGTGGTTGTACAGGACACATTTTAGACCACATTTGAAATATTGTGTACAATTCTAGTCTCCCTCCTATCAGACGGAATTTGTGAAATTTGAAATGGTTCCGAAGCACCAATGGGTCCACAGAGGGGAAGAGGCCCTTCTGCTGCCCTGAGTGTGGGAAGGCCTTCAGTGATTCCTCTGCCTTGCTGACGCACCAGTTGGTCCACACCAGGGAAGGCTGTTCTCTGGCCCCAAGTGCGAGATGGCCTTCAGCAGTTCTTCCCACCTGCTGAAACACCAGTGGGTCCATATTGAGGAGAGGCCGTTCTTCTGCCCCGAGTGCAGGAAGGGCTTTGCTCTTTCTTCCGACCTGCTGGCCCATTGGTGGGTCCACATGGGGGAGAGGTCGTTCAGTTGCCGAAGTGCAGGAAGGCTTTCATCAATTCCTCAGCCCTGCTGATGTCCCAGTCCGTCCAAACCGGGGAGATGCCATTCTCCTGCCCGAGTGTGGGAAGGGCTTTACCCGCTCCTCCACACTGCTGAAGTACCAGCTGGTCCACACGGGGGAATGGGGGGTGGAGAGGGGAGGCCTTTCTGCAGCCCTGAGTGCGGGAAGTCCTTCAGCAATTCCTCCGCCCTGCTGAAGCACCAGTGTGTCCACACGGGGGAGAGGCCCTTCAGCTGGCCCCAGTGTGGGAAGAGGTTCATGTTTTCCTGCAACTTGCGGAAGCACCAGCGGGGGCACCAACGCTCCCAGCAATCAGATCCCACCAGTGACGCTGCCTTCGGTCACCCCCCAGGACTGAATCTGGTGCCAGTTCTGACAGTGGGTGCAGTGGGAGAGTAGGTGGGCTGTTTTTGTTTTCTGATGGACTGCAATTGCCTGTCCCACCCCCTACAACTACAACCCCATGGTGGCTCAGGGTTAGCACTGCTGCCTCATGGCACCAGGAACCCAGGAATACTTCCACCCTTGGGGGTCTGTGTGCAATTTATGGAGGGTAGGAAAATGGATCTGAGTGGGTTACCCTTCGGAGAATCTGTGCAGATGTGTTGGGCTGAAGGACCTGTTTCCACACTGGAGGAGTTCAACCAACATATGAGCTTTGCTTTCATTGGAAACTGCTGCTCATTGAGCCAGGGACTGCACATTGCCAAATGAAATGATCCAGAGAAACGTAAGACCGCAAGACCATCGGAGCAGAAGTGAGCCCAGTCGGCCCATCGAGTCTACTCAGCAATACGTTAGTGACAAAAGTAGTGCAGATGAGATTAGCTACAGTGTGGAAACAGGCCATTTGTCCCAACAAGTCCACATCGACCCTCCGAAGAGTAACCCATCCAGACCCATTTCCCTCTGACTAATGTACCTAACTCGATGGGCAATTAAGCATGGCCAATCCACATGACTTGAACATCTTTGGACGATGGAAGAAAACAGGACCACGCAGACACTGGGAGAATATGAAAACTCCTCACACACAGCCACCCAAGGCTGGAATCAAACCTGGGTCCCCGGCACGGTGAGCCTGCAGTGGTAAACACTGAGCCACTACATATTGCAACCCGAAGTAGGCAAGCAGGAGGTTGGGAGAATGCAGCAAGCCAGGCAGCACCAGGATGTGGAGAAGTCAGCGGTTTGGGAATTAACCCTTCTTCATGATTGAAACGTTGACTTCTCTGTGAGAAAAGATTTACAGGAATGTTGCTGGGGGTTGGAGGATTTGAGCAACAGGGAGAGGCTGAATAGGCTGGGACTGTTTTCACTGGACCATCAGAGGCAGAGGAGTGACCTAATAGAGGTTACAAAATCATGAGGGGCATGGACAGGTTAATGGACAAGGAATTTTCCCTGGGATGGGGGAGTCCAGAACTAGAGGGCATGGGTGTAGGGTGAGAGGCGAAATATATTAAAGGGACAACCTCTTCATGCAGAGGTTGGTACTTATATGAAAGGAGCTGCCACAGGATTTGCCGTCAGGTGCTGTCAAATGGGACTAGATTAATTTAGGATATCAGGTCAGCATGGACAAGTTGGACGAAAGGGTCTCTTTCCATGCTGTATGTGACTCTGACTACTAGTCCTGATCTAAGTTTAAAATAGAGTCCAAGTAACTTTGAATACTTCAATCTTGTTGAGCTCACCTCCTGAAAAGTTTCACATGAATCCCTCTGAGCGATAATGTTTAAACGTGCTGAGTTGCACAAAGTATCCCATCAAGTTCAACACAAACCCAGAGTTGAAGAAGTCAGAAGTCAGAACATCAAGGGGACCAAAACTGATCATAATATTCCAGGTGCAGCCTCATCAACGTCCTGTATAACGACAACATAACTATATCTATACTCAATTCCCGAACTGATGAAGGTTAGTGTGCCTAAACCTTTCTTCACTGCCTTGTGTATCGATGTAATCAGAGATATAGGACCTACTTTAAACTGAACCACAATCCTGCTTCTGGGAACACAGCGACTAATAGGGAAGGCAAAAGGGAGATTGACCTTTAAATGGAGTATAAAAGTAGAGAGGTTATAGTGGAGGTTTTGATTGAAAGGGCTGTGAAGATTCAACCAGCTGACAGTGGATCTGAATCACATGTAGATCAGACCAGGTTCGGACAGCAGGAAACCAGATAAGTTTTTACAACAAACCACAACGAGGTCATCATTCGACTCTCAATTCCGGATTTATATTGAATTCAGATTCCACCATCTGCCGTGGCAGGTTTTGAACACAAGTCCCTAGAACATTACCTGGGTGAATAGTCTGGTGACAATAAAGTCGGCCATCGCCTCCCCTGAACACATTGGCTTATTGTGTTCAGAGGTAACAAAGGAGCAAGAGGTTTTAGCAGCTGCTAAGTTGTTGATATTACACAATGGAACATCAGCACTCTCAGTAATGGCACATACTGAAGTCAGTGTCCTGTATCAGAGGGAAGGGCTCGGGAACCATAAGAAATAGGAACAGGAATATGCCATTCAGCCCCTTGAGCCTGCTTCTCCATTCAGTAGGATTCTGGGTGATCTGGCATTCCCCACATTCACTTTCCTGCCCTTTTCCTGCAACTGTTCATTCCCCGACTCTTCACGAATCTATCGTTCCTAGTTTTAATGTGACATGAAGGCTGTCAACAGAGTTACTGGGGTGGGGGTGTGGCGGGGGGGGGACGGGGGGACGGGGGCTCAGGTCGAACTTGGGGACTAAAATAATGGCTTCACACTTTACAATATTTAACTAAGGGAATGTTTATGGTTATCCAATGCTGGAAATTGGACAGGCATTCAGATGAGATTATTGGAAAATTATGAATGACAGATGAGTCGGGAGAGAAGTGGTGTTCAGGCACAGTTGGATATCATCAGTATAGATGCCAACACCAGCAGCTACGGTAAAACAAATAAGAACGGAAGACGCTAAAATCATACCCTCCCAGAGGATAGAGTGATGCTGGAGAGGGTCAGTACTGTCATTAACCCTGATCAAGGCTGTCCGCAGGTCGACGAGGGAATGTTCATCCCTGTCACCTTTACAAGGGATGTCAAATATGACCTTGATATGAACTGTTTCAGGGGTAGAAACCAGACTCGAGGGCCTTAAACACAGAATTCTGGAAAAGATGGGAATGGCTAATTCAACAATGTTACATCCAAACCTACACTTCTATTCATGCGATAATAATAGAAGTGTTTTGGTTTTTATTTCGAAGATTCTCAGCAACACTGAGTAAGAAGCAACAAAATTAACACAAGAAATACTGCAATTGCTACAATGTGCCTGCTCCCAATAGGGGGCCATCGGTGTGAAATTAACTGTCTACAAGGGGCAATATTGGAAAGGAATTACCCAGTTCATAGCTATAAGAGGGGAGACACAGACTGCTTGATACAAACATATAATGGGCGGGAGTAGGCCACTCGGCACTTCGAGCCTGCTGCAACATTCAGTAAGATCATGGCTGATCTGAATTTAACCTCAACTCTACATTCCAATACATCCCCGACAATCTTTCATCCACTTGGTTATCAAGAACCGATCTACCTCTGCCTTAAAGATTTTGAATCCACTGCCTTTTGAAGAAGACACACAACCCTCAGAAAGAAAATCAATCATCCTCAGTTTTGTCTTCTACATTTAAACCATGACCCTGTACTTTCAGATATTAAGATAGGGACACATGCTGCATTCAAATAATACCTGTGGTACAGTTAACTATCTCAAAGTGCTTCACATGAACATTATGAGAATTCCTTTAAAAATCACAAGACCGGAGCACAGATGAGACAGGTGACCAAATACTTGGTCAAAGGGACAAGTTTAGGGCAATCTTTTAAACAGGTTCAATTTCCCAAACATCAGAGGACAAAGACGTGAACAACAAACACAAAATAGCAAAGAATGGGAAACAACAGTGTAGTCATAACGTCACAGGATGAGTAATCCAGGGAACATGAGTTCAAATCCCACTACAGCAAGACGTAAGATGTGAATAATTCAAATCATAAATGGGGAACACAAAGTAAGTCTCAGTATGGTATCGATGGCACTGACGTCAATTGTCCTAAAAACCCATTTTCACCTATGTCCTTTCAGGAGGGAAACTGCCATGCTTGCATGGTCAGTCTAACATGTGACTCCAGACCTACAGCAATGTGGTTGACTCTTAAACTGCCCTCTGAAATGGCACAAGCAAGACACCTTGCACTTAGGGATGGATAACAAATATCAAGCTTGTGAAAGTGTCAAAACAGAAATTGCTGGAGAAACTCAGCCAGTCTGGCAACACTGGTGGAGAGAGAGAGAAAGTAACAAAGACAATATCCTGGCTTGAGTCCAGAACAGTTTTGAAGAAGGGTCACAGCACTTGAAATGCTAACTCTGCTTCTCTATCGACATGTGCTGCCAGTCCTATTCAGTTTCTCCAGCATTTGATGCATTTTTGAGTTCCAGATCTCTATCATCTGCAGTTCTTCATTACACTGACTTAGGGAAGCTCAAATCCCATGAAAGGGTCGAGCAGAAGGGCTGGAATTACTCAGCAAGTCTGGCACCAGTTATGGAGATAAAAACAGTTCGTACTTCGGGTCATTGAATGATCTTACATCAGGGGCAAACTTTTGGGGAAGCTGCAAGAGTAAAAGGCACAGGTGTAACTTCAACATCTGGGAGAACTCTCTCAGCCTTGGAGGTCAGGCTGACTCAGCATTCTGGTCCTGTTCATTACCAGTTAAATTCTCCATTTGTTGTTCTTGTTATATTTCTACATGGTTGACACATTCCTATGTTTTAAAATGAAATTATAAACAGACAGGAATTTTCCATGTAAGTAATCATACATTAGAGGGTTTGGAACGTGAATGTAAACTTTTAAACAGAAAGTATTTATTCATGCATGGGATGTGGGCATCGCTGGCAATGCCAGCATTTATACCCATCCTTAACCACCCTGTGGTTGGTTGGAAAAGTGAATGAAGGTGTCTGAGATTGTCTTGATCAGCACAGCAATCTCAAAGATGGGCGTGCTCAGGTTTAAGTACCCTCCACTCCCACAGCCAAGTCTGCATTCACTTCAATTATAGATGCCATCTAAACCTCCCAGCACAAGGACAGCATGGGATGACAATCAGAATAAAGCTTCTTCTACTCTTCAATTGCAAGTGAAGCTACCTCAACACTGTCCCCAACAAACACTGCCAAGACAGAGACTGCATTGGGTTAGATACAGAGTAAAACTTCCTCTACACTTCCCCATTCATACAGTCCCAGGGGAAGGACAGCAAAGGGTTAAATAAACAGTCGAGCTTCTTCCAATCTGACTGACACTTAGTCCGTTCTATACCAATCCTCAAGGAAAATTCAGAACTGAGACTATTATCTGGTGCTGAATTCACACATCCTCATGGGAATGACAACAATAGAAAATCATGTCGTGACACACAGATAAAACACACACAATGTACAACAAAACTAGACTGTTATTGGGATCAAAGACATTTAAATGACAGGAGACATAGTCCCTGCAGTAATCCAAATGCGAGCTGAACAAATTTCACACTTGAACAATATTCTCTGGGAATGCAATGTCCACCTCACTGCTGTGTATTCAGTTCCTCTGCTCTCGTTCAGGGCTGAGTTGCGGCTGACCACATTGTGGCGTGGGGGTCAAGAGGTTGGACAGTTAAGGTCAACTTGGATTGAGGGCATCCTTTGTCATGCCAGTGAGGTCGAGGGTCGCTCATTTACTCAACTTATAATCGGGGAAAAAGGGATGTCAGGCTAGGCTTGATTCAGTTTGAGTTTAGAAGAAACAGATGATCCGATGGAGCTGTATAACATCTGGAGAGGACTTAATGTAAATGTAATGTCAACTCAATTCTAGCCAGAGACTAGTCTCTCATTTAAGATAGGAAAGTTTTGTTTTTCTCACAAGTGTTCTCGAGTCTTTGAAATTCACTTCTTTCGAGAGCAGCATGTGGTGGTGGGTAACGAACTGGGTCTGGGTTGGACGGTCAGTCAATGGTGACTCGATGGGCTGAATGGCCTACTTGCACGCAATTGGCCTATATCAATCAATTGTATGCACTTGCTTTATGGTTACCAACATCAAATTACATGAGTGGTTTTGGTTATTTCATCTCTTATTATCGTATTCAACCAACTACAGCATCTAGAAACTTGCTTAATTACAATATCCAATATCTGCTGAGTACTTTTTCTGTTTGTCACGACCAATTTCTTGAACTCTGACGTGTGACCTCTTCATTACTGTCAAAGTTCCTGATTTATCCCGATATTGTCATGGTTTTACTTTGTCGAATGTCTTCCTGGCATTTGCAGTTAAGACCCTATATTCTGCCCTTGTCAACATTTTCCCTTACAATTCTCTACTAAGGATTTCATGAAAAACCTCAGAGTGTGGTGAGACTGTGGAACTCACTACCATAGTGAATAGTTGGGGTGGAAGACACTACAACTAAGGGTAAGCAACCCAATACAAATGAATGTCACTGTCACCAGATTCACAACACAGTGAAATTTAAACATGCAATGTCCCTCAATTTCTCAACTGTCCCGAACCAGACTTGATGAAGAACAGATTTGCACATCAACATTATAATTTAAACAACAACCAAATTATAAATATGGCAAAATTTCTAGGGCAAAGTTAAAGAAGATAATCTAATTCATAGCAATGATTTAAACCCTTTGATCAAGCCCCCCACCATCTCAGAGACAGAGACTTAAGCGGCAATTTAAGAAAGAATTTTTTTTTAAACTTACCAATTCAAGCAAACAGTTTCCAATAATGGATTGCCAAGCCTTTGTGCAATCTTTGGACTATGACTGTTTCACAGACACGTAACTGTAAATCTAATTTAAAAGTCACTGCTGAATGTGAATAGACACCCCAGTATTCAGCCATTTCTTATAGGCTGGGACTCATTCCCAGAAAGAGCCAACAATTCTTTAACTGGACAGCTCCTGGTCTCAACGAGCAGCAGTGCCCAATGGAAGCAAAGTTGCAGGGGTGGGGGAGCACGACGGCATAAAACAAAAAAAACCGACCGACTCTCCCACTATAAGCACTGTCAGAATGTGCAGGGGTTCAGTCCTTTCAGTGACCCACAGCAGCTTCACCAGCAGAATCAGATTGTTGGGAGCACTGGTGCGCCTGCTGGTGCTTCTGCAAGGTGCGGAATGATGAGAACCTCCGCTTCCACTCGGGGCAGGTGAACGGCTTCTCCCCGGTATGGTCCCGCCTGTTCCTCAGCAGGTGGGAGGAATTGCTGAAGGCCTTCCCACACTCTGGGCAGGGGAAGGGCCTCTCCCCCGTATGGACCAGAAATTGGGATGCCTGGGTAAAGCCCTTCCCACACTTGAGGCAGGAGAACGGGCTCTCCCCGGTGTGGACCCGCTGGTGCCTCAGCAGGGCAGAGGTATCATTGAAGGCCTTCCCGTACTTGGAGCAGCTGAAGGGCTTCTCTAATATGTGGACCCCGAGGTGGATCAGTCGGACGGAGGAATAGCTGAAGGCCTTCCAGCATTCGGGGCAGGAGAATGGCCTCTCGCCTGTGTGGACCCCCTGGTGCCTCTGCAGTACAGAGGAATTGCTGAAGGTCTTCCCGCACTCAGAGCAGGAGAACAGTCTCACCCCGGTGTGACGGCGCCCATGAGTCTCCAGGTCAGATGGGAAACGGAAGCCTTTCCCACAGTCGCCACATTTTCATGGTTTCTCCACAGGACGGGATTCCTTGGGTTTCTCCATGACCGAAGCTTCAGCTGCACACAAACGCGTGTACAGCACCTCCCTGCCGTGAATTCCTTTTCCCAGTCTGTATAACTTTTACTGGCTCCACAATCAGAGTGCTGCAACAGTCGGGTCTCTCTTCCACTCTCACTGATGCTGAAAACGTACTGAAAGAGGAACCAAAAAGCTTGGTTCCTTCTCACAGAATCATAGTCGAAAATTGTTATAGTCCCGATGGATTCAGTGACTGCCAGACATTGACGTGAAATTGAGGACTGCAAATGCTGGAGAGTCAGAGTCAAAGCACAGCAGATCCGGCAGCATCTGAGGAGCAGCAGAGTCAATGTTTCAGGCAAAGCTCTTCATCTATTGATATTGAAGTGTCCATCTTCAAATCTTCAAATAATCTGTAAAAAGAGATTACAAAAGTCATTACTGTCAGTCCAGGTTAGAAATTCCCAACAAGCAATTCTACTTTCTGCAGAACATTCTTTTCTTTTTCCACAAAATTGAAAGCACTATCCCACCCCCTCACACCCCTCTATTCTCACTCCGCTCAAACTAATTCTCCCGACAGTACTTATTCAGGATCTTACAGAGACCGAAAAGTGAAAACATCAAGACAGTCACCTTAGAATTTTGGATACCTCCACCTGAAAGTTAGTATCTTTCACGACATCTAGGAGTGAGTAAGTCTGATTTTGAGATTCTTGAGAAAAACCCAGACACGAAATGGTTAACATCTGGGGAGGTGGAAGTGGGGAGATGGAGGAAATGAGATATCAGGTCATTGACACCGATACCAGACAGAAACTGAACATACAGACATTGCAAACATTACAGACAAGCCAGAGTCACACAGATACACAGCGCAGAAACAGGTCCTTCAGTCCAACTCATCCGTGCCGACCAGATAGCCAAAATTAATCTCGTCTCATTTACCAACACTTGGCCCATATCCCTCTGAACTCTTCCTATTCATATACCCATCCAGATGCCTTTTAAATGTTATAATTGGACCTACATCCACCACTTCCTCCGGCAGATCATTCCTTACACTTGCCTCCCTCACCCCAAACATATTATCCTCCTGTTCTGGACTTCTCCCATCCCAGGGAAATTACCTTGTCTATTTATCCTATCCATGCCTCTCATGATTCTATAAACGTCTGTAAGATCACCCCTCACCCTCTGGTATACCTGGGAAACAGTTCAAGCAATGCGTTTACTTTTAGCTTCACACTCACTGAACTTTACTCCCGTGTAAAACATTGTTTCCCTCCCCCACGCTGTCCATGGGAAAAGCCAAGAGTGCTGAGACTCTGGAGTTGGGGAAATGCCACGTAGAATTCCTGCAATGTGGAAACATGCCATTCAGCCCAACAAGTCCACACCGACCATCCAAAGCGTAACCTATGTGGACACTTTCCCCTATCCCATTCCACCAAACGTACTGCACACTATGGGCCCATTTAGTATGGCCACTTCTCCCGAAACTGCACATCATTAGATTTTGCGAGGAAACCAGAGCACTAGGAGGAAACCCAGCAGACACGGCAGGGAGAATGTGCAAACTCCACACAGACAGTCGCCCAAAGGCTGGAATTGAAAGCGGACCCCTGGCGCTGTAAGGCAGCAGTGAGAACCACTGATCCATCGGGCTGCCTCTGTGTGCAGAAAGAGGTGGGGGCTGGGAACTTTGTTAAATGTACCACACAGTGGATTGTTGAGTAAGGTTAAATCTCACGTGATCCAGGGAGAGCTAACCAACTGTGCACAAAATTTAGAAGCACGTTGTTGAAGATGCTGGAAGCTTTCCTGAAAACAAAAAATGCTGGAGATCACAGTGGGTCAGGCAGCGCTGTGCTACTCTATGCCTGGACAGTGTGGACGTGGAGATGATGTTTCCACTTGGAGAAGGGTTTGGGGATGCCAAGTTATTTAGGGCATTTAAGACAGAGATAGGTTCTTGATTAGTAAGGGGTCAAGAGTTATGAGGAGAGGGCAGCAGAATGGGATAGAGAAACATATCAGCCATGATCGACTGGTGGAGCAGACTCTATGGGCCAAATGGCCTCATCCTGCTCCTGTGTATTGTGGTCTTAAAGCTGGGCAGATGACTTAAGGGGTTCTCACAAACTATTTCAGAATCCCGAAGAGGAGTTGGTGGACTCGAAATTTTAACTCTGCTTTCTCTCCACAGATGCTTCCAGTCCTGCTGAGTTTTTCCCGTGTTCTCAGGTTTTGTTTCAGATTTCCAGCATCCGCAGTTCTTTGCCTTATTTATCAAATTCATTCCTTGCCCTTCCAAAGTGTCTGGAACTTCATCTCCCTGATCTCCAAACTGTTCACTTACCCTAGAAATGACCACTACCTCCTAATCAAAGTAGACCCCTTTGTTTCAAAATGATTGTCCAATTCTGTGACCAAAATAATTGCATTCGTAATTACTTTCACCAGGGACTCTCAATATCTTATGCCAGAACACAGCTAGATTGTTTCAGACAGTACATTTATGTGATTTGATACAATTCCCTATTCGCGACTTTACCAGCGTGTTGTTGGGAATGGAGGTTTTGAATGAAGAAGAAGCTGGGACATTTTTCCAATGGAGCCGAGGAAGTTGACAAATAACTTTATAGAGATTTTTAAAATCAGGAGGGGTATAGATAAGGTGTCATTTCCAGGAGGCTCAGAATATTTTATTGCTCCAGAAGGTGTAAAAGGGGTCAAAGTTTCAACAGAAATCAAACAGAGCTGAGAACAGACAACATTTAACTCTGTGGGAACAGGGAGATTAGAGGACAGAGAAATCAGGACCTGAAATCCGAGCTGATACCAGACTACCATGTTGTCAGTGCTTTGATAAGCAGTGCCCACCCTCTACCGTTACTGAGCTCCTCACTCGACTTGAATGCCACGTATCCCCTCGATATTCCGGATCCAATCCTTGTCATTCTGAAGCCATATCTCTGTAAGGAGTCTCAGATCATAATTATGCTCTTCAACGTGTGCAGTCAATTAATTCGCTTTTGTTACAATGCAGCACACATTCACATACTGAGCTTTTAGTTTTATTTTTTGCGATGGTTAGAATCGAGTTTTGATCGCTAGTACATTTATTCTCCTTGTCCCTTTCTATCATTCTCTGGTATTTGGTTTCCAAATCACTACATTGCTCACTGGCCTTGATTTGGATTGGCTGTGCTAAATTGCCCAGTGTTCAGGGATGTGCAGGTTAGATGGGTTGACCATGGGAAACGCAGGGTTATCGTTTCAAAGTAATAGAAGGAGTAGGCCATTTGGCCCATCGACCCTGCTCCGCCATTCATTAAAATCATGGCGGATCGATCAATCGTCTCAGCTCCTCCTAATTGTATTATCCCAACTTCCCGTAATACCCTTACCACGCAGAAAACCCATCCAACAGTGTCTTAATGAAGCTGCCTCTACTGCTTCCTTGAGCACAGAATTCCATTAATTTACCATTAACCACGTTGGTCCTGCCCTGAGTTGCCTCATCAAAATGCAACAGCTCATATTTGTCTACATTAAACTCCATCCACTACTCCTTGGCTCATCGGCTCATCTGATCAATTATAATTTATATTAAACTTTCTTTCCTGCCTTATTCCCTAAAAGCTGAAAATCTCCATCCCAAACTCTCGCCCTCCATTCTCACTTTGTTGAATCTAATCACGGATGTCCTCATCCTGAAGGGTTTGGTTCATGCTGATTAACAGGCCCACATTCAAGGGGGATCTAACTGAAACGTACAGAACATTGAACGGCCTGGACAGAGTGGACATTGGGAAGATGTTTTCATTGGGAGGAGAGACTAATACCCATGGGCATAGCCTCAGCATAAAGGGAGAATGGAGATTAGGAGCAATTTCTTTAGCCAGAGAGTGGTGAATCTATGGAATTCATTGTCACAGAAAACTGTGGAGGCCAGGTCACTGAGTATGTTGAACATTGTGATAGAGATGTAAAGCACAGAAACAGACTGTTTGGTCCAACTTGTCCATGCCGACCAACTATCCCAACCCAATCTAGTCCCACCTGACAGCACACGGCCCCATATCCCTCCAAACCATTCCTATTCATACACCTACCCAAATGCATTTTAAATGTTGCAATCGTACTAGCCTTCACCACTTCCTATGGCAGATCATTCAATAAACGTACCATCCTCTGCGTGAAAAAGTTGCCCCTTCGGTCTCTTTTGTATCTTTCCCCTCTAACACGAAACCCATGCCCTCTCGGTCTGGACTCACCCATCCCAGGAAAAGACTTTGTCTATTAATCCTATCCATGCCCCTCCTGATTTTATACATGTACAGTTACAACGTTTAAAAGACATTTGGATAAGTACATGAATACGAAAGTTTCGAAGGTTTATGGGCCAAACACTGGTAGGTGGGCCGAGTTTAGTTTGAGAACATACTCAGCACGGACGAGTTGGATGAAGGGTCTGTTCAGTGCTGTCTGACTCTGTGACTGACCTGTACTGGTCTTAAAACCATTTTCTTACCTCCACCGATAAGCATCCACTTCTTTGTTGTTCAAAACTCAGATGCACTTAGCCTTGAGTATGTTCAATGACCCCACTTCTGAACTCAATTCCTCTTCGTAATATACCACTTGCCTTGCTCATTGCCTGCTGCATCTGCCCGACAACTGGCATTGACTGGTGTGGAGGGACTCTGAGACCCCTTACTACATCCATACATCATTCCTGATGAAGGGCTTGTGCCCGAAACGTTCCCTGTCCTGCTCCTCAGATGCTGCCTGACCTGTTGTGCTTTAACAGTGCCACATTTTTCGACTTTCACCTCCAGTCCTCACTTTCTCCACATTCCAATATGTCACCATTTCAACAATGCACTGCTTTTTTTTTTAAACAGCAAAGGCTCTAACTTCACATTGCGGCACTGCACTTGCCATGTGTTTGCCAATTGAGACACAGACCTGGACCAACTTCGGGAAGAGGCAAAACACTGAGTTCTGAACAAAAACCGTAGCACGCTCAAAACGTCGGCTCTGTTTCCCTTTCCACAGATGCTGCTCGACCCGTTGGCTTTCAGCAGTATTCGCTGTGTTTGTTCGACGCAAATGCTGCTTTCCATTAAAGAACTGCAATCCCTGTCCTCTGGTAACTGACCCTAGTCAGTGGCAATAGGTTCTTCTGATCATTAAGGTAAAAACAATGACTGCAGATGCTGAAAACCAAATACTGGATGAGTGGTGCTGGAAGAGCACAGCAGTTCAGGCAGCATCCAACGAGCAGCGAAATCGACGTTTCGGGCAAAAGCCCTTCATCAGGAAGAAAGGCAGTGAGCCTGAAGCATGGAGAGATAAGCTAGAGGAGGGTGGGGGTGGGGAGAGAGTAGCATAGAGTGCAATGGGTGAGTGGGGGAGGAGATGAAGGTGATAGGTCAAGGAGGAGAGGGTGGAGTGGATAGGTGGAAAAGAAGATAGGCAGGTCGGACAAGTCAAGGAGACATAACTGAGCTGGAAGTTTGAAACTAGGCAAATGTGGCTGTGGTACCGAGTTTGTTTCACAACATGGTTGAAGAGCTTCAGAGCAGAGGAAATGACCTGGGAGTTGCAGTGGGAGAGGGACTCCCTGAGATTCTTGTCGAGAGAGGAGGAAAACTTCTTCAAGGCAGGCATCCTTGCAAGAGGATTCGCAGTAGGGTTAAAAACAACAAGGTAAAAACAATGACTGCAAATGCTGAAAACCAAAGACTGGATTAGTGGTGCTGGAAGAGCACAGCAGTTCAGGCAGCATCCAACGAGCAGCGAAAACACCACGTCTTCTCCCATCATTGACAAAAACCCCTGGAAATCTCCAGTTAACCTTCTTTGCTCCAACGAGAACATTCCCAAACTTGGGAATGTCTCCACAAAATGGAAATTGCTCATCCCTGGACATGATGCATGTGTGACAATGGGGAAGAGGTTTTGGCAAAATATTGTCAGTTAGCAGGTGGAAAAATGTTCAGGAAGTAAAACACAAATCCCAGTCTCCAGCTTTGTGAATCTTTAGAAACTCTTTGGGAAGTGAAATTAGAGGAGAATGAAGGATGAACTGTCCGACTGAGCAGAGACAGTCCAGACACCGTCCTCTTGTTTAAGAGGCTGATTGACTCTGATATTCTCGGGAGATGAACTGACCCGAGACATTGAAAAAATTCTCTGCACATCAGGAATTCAAACCCATTCTCGGCTTGGGGCCAGTGAGAAAATTCGGGAAGAGGCAAAACACTGAAAGGCTCGGAGGGCGATGGCCCCGGTGTAGGAGAGCTCGTTCCTCGTGACATGGATGTGCCTGCAGATGGTGGGATCAGACTGTCCCATGTCTCCATAATGAATGTCCAAGGCTTTATTATGGAAAAGTAAAACTGATAGAAGACATTGGTAATTTTGGGCGGGGCGGGTTGAATTATGAATTGAATAGTAGGTTCCTCAAAGACACTTTGGCGGCAGCGCGGGGGCCTGTCTCTGTGGCGCAATTGGTCAGCGCGTTCGGCTGTTAACCGAAAGGTTGGTGGTTCGAGACCACCCAGGGACGGAGTGTCTCTTGTTCCCGCTCCTACCGCTTTCTTGGCTGCGGAGATGCACGTTTTTAATGGTTTCAGGAAAATGTTTCCCAAACGGAGATCTTTTCCACTGAGGCAGTACAAAGGGGTTTCTGAATTTATTGAATTTCTAACGTAAAGGACTGCGGATGCTGAGAATCCGAGACAGAAAGAGAAACTGCTGGAAAAACTCAGCAGGTTTGGCTGTACTTGGATGAGGAAAAAAACGAGTTCTGAAATGTTGTCTCTGATTCTCTTTCCACAGATGCTGCCTGACCTGCTGAGTTGCTCCAGCAATTTCTGTTTTTAACTGAACGTCCATTTCATCTTTCGGGATGAAACACCCAGACTCGCCATTTGCAGATATTTAACCCTTTCGAAACCTGTGAAGTGATTGGATTCAAACAAACTCAGCAATGATTTACTCTTTCGCAGCTCCACAGGCAGAGAGACCTGGGAAATGCAGCTGTCAGTGTGGTTCTGTTTTGGTGGGCCGATTGGTGAATGCGATGGACATGAAATCCATTGCGGTTCCCCCACGCAGGTGTGAACCCTGCCGACTACAGTTGAGAAACGACATCAAAAGAAAAGGGAGATTGCTCCACGGTTTTTTTTTAAATGCAATCAGTGGAGGGGTTGAAATATTTCAATCACAGTGGGACTGGTCGGGAATCTGTAGCCCACTCCCTGTCAGGATGGAACAAGCAGATACCCACAGAGCTGCCATTGAGGCGATGAGCCAAGAGTTTGGAAATGAGACTAGAACAGTGTGGGGCGTGAAGTCGTGATCGAAGGTAAGCAGGCACCTGAGGACAAAGGTGTTTCATTTGCCTGTGAAAGATACTGCTTCACAAAGTTGGGACTATGGAAGGGAAGCAGTGACGGTGATTATCTTTGGTTGTTCACTTTGTGAATGAACCCATTGCTGCGCATGTCCGTATTAACGTCAGAACTCTGCAGCATGGTGGCGTCAGATACGCACAGGGCCGGGGCGCAATGGATGATGCATCTGACTCCACCTACCTGTTTGAAATGCAGCTCAAAGTTTCTTCACACACCCCAATTAATCTTCTCATTGTCCTGAAGCCGGCATACGGTTAGAATTCCCGAACTGCGGGAATGAGAAACCTTTCACTGTCTCGCGTCAGGAAATGTCCCTGAGAACATCAGAGTCAAGTCACAGCGCTGTCAGAGGAGGGGAAGCTGAAATAGCCCCACACGCTGCTCACGGGCACATTTCACTTTCCCCAACTCACCGTCCCAACTACTGCGGCTCTTGGGAGTGGAAAGGGAACAAACACCAAAACCCAGTCTCAGCTTTGTAAGTCTTCAGGAAATAAGAAAACTGTTCATCCCTTCGGATCTTCCATCCTGGGCTGACAGCCTTGATTTTAAATGGCTGTCCAGTCTGTGCCGATTCGTTTTGGCTGAAAAAAATCTTCCTTATCTCATCCCAGCATTTCTTGCCACAGAGACCTGTGTGGCAGAGTTCATGTATATATTTCCTTGTATGGTATTTTGTAAATAACATTCGTTTGCTGGTTGTTTGTATCGGGTATTTCAGGTTCATTAGCCGCTGTTTAAGTGTGTTGGGAGGTTTGTGGGCGACCATGATGCTGAGAGGGTTGAGTTGTCTGGACATCATTTCCCAGATGTCTTTAATGTAAAGTAATGTGCTAGGGTTTCTGTAGACGTTGTGTCTACTTGTGTCAGTTTGTTGATGTGAAATCGTCACACTGGGTTTATTGGTTAGGCAAAAGTGAGGACTGTAGATGCTGGAAACCAGAGTTTAGATCAGAGTGGTGCTGGAAAAGCACAGCAGGTCAGACAGCTTCCGAGGAGCAGGAAAATCGACGTTTCGGGTAAAAGCCCTACATCAGGAATAGAGGCAGGACGCTTCCAGGGTTGGCGAGATAAATTGGGGGCTGCTGGGCCAAAGGTAGCAAAGAGTACAATAGGTGAATGGGGGTGGGGACGGAGGTGACAGGTCAGAGAGGAGGGTGGAGCGGATAGGTGGGAAGAGAGATTGACAGGTCCTGAGGACAGCGCTCAGCTGGAAGGTTGGAACTGAGGTAAGGTGGGGGGAGGGGAAATGAGGAAACTGGTGCAGTCCACATCGATGTCCTGGGGTTGAATGTATCCGTGGCAGAAGTTGGGGCGTTCTTCCCACAGACATCGGGTGGGGAGGGAGGGGCGATGGAGGAGGCCCAGGTCCTGCATGTCCCTGGCAGAGTGGGAGGGGAGGTTGAAATGTTGGGCCACAGGGCGATGGGGTTGATTATTGCGGGTGTCCTGGAGATGTTCCCTCAAACGCTGTGACTTGACTCTGCGACGGGGCTCCAGTCTCCCCAATGTAGAGGAGACCGCATCGGGAGCAATGGATACAAGGAATTACATTGGTGGAAGCCTTCTAAATACCGTGACCCGGGTTCGATTTCCGGGCAGGGAAGCAATTTTCAGTAGAGCTGTCAAACTTCGCTGCCGTCTCCCTGGTGGTCTAGTGGTTAGGATTCGGCGCTTTCACCGCTGCGGCCCGGCTTCGATTCCCGGTCAGGGAAGCAATTTGCAGTGTGTTGGTTTGGCTGCCCATTCTCTTTAAATGCGCTGTAGAGTTACTTATTGGTCTTCGTAGTCACTGGGTGCTGCACTGTGTTGTGGTTCGTTGAAACAGTGCCCTCGTTCAGATTTGTTTGTATGTGTCGGGATGATTACTTCTGTAGCTAAGTACTTGGTTCGCGTGTGTTGCTTTCCTGCAGACGCTATTTTGAATTTACCATTGACTGTTCGGTCTCCTGTGACATCTAGAAATGGCACTTTGTTGTTGTTCTCCTCTTTTGTGAATGTTATGCCAGGAAGGAGATTGTTGATGGTGTTGTAGGTTTCCTCTAATTTGTTTCATTTTTTGATGACAGAAGTGTTTCATGGGCGTTTCGTTGATTTGTTTGTAGGGCTTGTTACTGAATATGAAGTGGGTGGTAAGGCACAGTTCCACGAGGTTGACAGTGTTATCTTTGCTGCTGAAGTTGGTTCTGTGTTTTTGTCTTTAGTTCTTCGAGTAGTGTCTTCAGTTTTCTTTGGCCACGTTGATGTTAATGGATGTGAACAGGCCTGTTATGTCAAAAGACAACATTATTCCATCCTCTTCTATCTCAGTGTCTTTGGTGTTCAGGAATTCTTGGATGGAGTAAATGGAGTGGCATGAATCTTCTACTCGGTGTTTTAGTCCTCAGTGGAGGCCTTTGACGAGTCTGTATATTGGTGTTCCAAGTAATGAGACTATGGCCTGACGGGGGCTCCTAGTTTGAAAAAGAGGAGAACAGCAATAAACTGCATTCTTAGATGTCACAGTAGAGCGAACAGTCAATGGGGAACTTCAAACTAGCATCTACAGAAAAACAACACACACAAACCAAATAACCACAGAAGCAATCATCCCAACACCCACAAACGAAGCTGCATCAGGACATTATTTCAACGAGCCACTACACACTGCAGCACAGAGAAACTACGAAGACCACAAGAGAAATACGTATATTGTGTATTTAAGGAGAACGGGTCCCCAATAAACCCATTCCGCCGGTTTGTCAGTGATGCTTCCAAGCTCACTCTCAAAACTTCGGTTTGTCCCTCCATTCTTTCCTGTTTGTTTTTTGTGGGTTTTGAAAGCGTTCCCAATCCTCTGACTGAGTATTGGAGTTGGGAAGGTAAAAACAATGACTGCAGATGCTGGAAACCAGATTCTGGATTAGTGGTGCTGGAAGAGCACAGCAGTTCAGGCAGCATCCAAGTAGCTTCGAAATCGACGTTTCGGGCAAAAGCCCTTCGTCAGGAATAAAGGCAGTGAGCCTGAAGCATGGAGAGATAAGCTTATCTGTCCATGCTTCAGGCTCACTGCCTTTATTCCTGACGAAGGGCTTTTGCCCGAAACGTCGATTTCGAAGCTGCTTGGATGCTGCCTGAATTGGAGTTGGGAAGTTATGTTGTGGCTGTACAGGACATTGGTGAGACCACTTTTAGAATATTGTGTGCAATTCTGGTGTCCCTCCAATCAGAAGGATATTATGAAATTTGAAAGGGGTTTGAAGCACCAATGGGTCCACAGAGGGGAAGAGGCCCTTCTGCTGCCCTGAGTGTGGGAAGGTCTTCAGTGATTCCTCTGCCCTGCTGACGCACCAGTTGGTCCACACCGGGGAAGGCTGTTCTCCGGCCCCAAGTGCGAGATGGCCTTCAGCAGTTCTTCCCACCTGTTGAGACACCAGTGGGTCCACACTGAGAGGCCGTTCTTCTGCCCCAACTGCAGGAGGGGCATTGCTCTTTCCTCCGACGTACTGGCCCATTGGTGTGTCTAAATGGTAGAGAGGTCGTTCAGTTGCCCTATGTGCAGGAAGGCCTTCAGCAGTTCCTCTGCCCTGCTGAGGCACCAGTCCATCCACACCGGGGAGAAGCCGTTCTCCTGCCCCGAATGTGGGATGGTCTTTACCTGCTCCTCCACACTGCTGAATCACCAGCTGGACCACACGGGGGTTTGGGGGGGGGGGGACAGTGGCGGAGGAGGCGAGGCCATTCTGCTGCCCTAAGTGCGGGAAGGCCTTTAGCAATTCCTCTGCCCTACTGAAGCACCAATGTGCCCACACCTGGGAGATGCCCTCCAGCTGGACCGAGTGTGGGAAGAGGTTCATGTTTTCCAACAACTTGCGGAAGCACCAGCGGGGGCACCAGCGCTCCCAGCAATCTGATGCTACCAGTGATGATGCCTTCAGTCACCTCCCAGGACTCAATCTCCTGCCAGTTCTGACAGTGGGTGCAGTGGGAGAGTAGGTGGGCTGTTATAGTCTTCTGCTGGACTGCAATTGCCTTCCCGACACCCCACAATCACAACTCCATGGTGGCTCAGGGTTAGCACTGCTGCCTCATGGCATCAGGAACCCAGGAATAATTCCACCCTTGGGGCTCTGTGTGCAAGTTATGGAGGGTAGGAAAATGGATCTGAGTGGGTTAGTTTTCGGAAGATCAGTGCAGATGTGTTCGGCTGAAGGACCTGTTTCCACATTGTGGGGGTTCTATGATTCTATAAGCTTTGCCTTCAGTGGACACTGTTGCTCATTGAGCCCAGGACTGCACATTGCCAATGAAATGATCCAGAGAAACCTAAGACCGCAAGACCATCGGAGAAGAAGTTTGGCCTACTCTGCCATTCGTTCGTAACAAAAGTATTGGATGAGATTAGCTACAGTGTGGAAACAGGCCATTTGTCCCAACAAGTCCACATCGACCCTCCGAAGAGTAACCCATCCAGACCCATTTCCCTCTGACTAATGTACCTAACTCTATGGGCAATTAAGCATGGCCCATCCACATGACCTGCACATCTTTGGTTTATGGAAGAAAACAGGACCACCCAGAGAAAACTCACTCAGACATTGGGGGAAAGTGCAAATTCCTCACAGACAGCCACCCTAGGCTGGAATCAAATCTGGGTCCCCGGCACTGGGAGGCTGCAGTGGTAATCACTGAGCCACTACATATTGCAACCCGAAGTTGGCAAGCCGGGGGTTGGGAGAATACAGCAAGCCAGGCAGCACCAGGATGTGGAGTAGTCAGTATTTTGGGTATTAACCCTTCTTCATGACTGAAAGAGTGACTTATCTATGAGAAAAGATTTACATGAATGTTGCTGGGGGTTGGAGGGTTTGAGCTGCAGGGAGCGGCTGAATAGCGTGGGGTTGTTTTCACTGGAGCATCGGAGGCACAGAAGTGACCTAATACCGGTTATAAAATCATGAGGGGCATGGACAGGGTAATAGACAAGGTCTTTTCCCTGGGCTGGGGGAGTCAAGAACTAGAGGGCATAGGTTTAGGGTGAGAGGCGAAACAAATTAAAGGGACAACTTCTTCATGCAGAGGGTGGTACATATATGAAATGAGCTGCCAGAGTATATGGGTCAGGTGCTGTCAAATGGGAGTAGATTAATTTAGGATATCAGGTCAGCATGGACAAGTTGGACCGAAGGGTCTGTTTCCATGCTGTACGTGTCTCTGACTACTGGTCCTGATGTAAGTTTAAAATAGAGTCCAAGTAACTTTGAATAGTTCAATCTTGTTGAGCTCACCTCCTGAAAAGTTTCAGATGAATCCCTCTGAGAGATACTGTTTAAACATGCTGAGTTGGACAAAGTATCCCATCAAGTTCAACACAAACCCAGAGTTGAAGAAGTCAGAAGTCAGAACACCAAAGGGACCAAAACTGATCACAATATTTCAGGTGCGGCCTCATCAACGTCCTGTATAACTACAACATAACTTGCCAACATCTATACTCAATTCCCTAACTGATGAAGGCCAGTGTGCTGAAACCTTTCTTCACTGCCTTGTGTACCGATGTAATCAGAGATATAGGACCTACTTTAAACTGATCCATGATCCAGCTGCTGGGAGCACAGAAGTAGAGTAGTGCTGCGTGAGTGTGCTGGGTAGATAACCCAGAGGTCGATGGGTAAAAACCATGTGATTCTATGGCTCAATGTCTCTGTAAGCTGCTTTCATATGCAAAGGATCTCTGTTCTGCATCTTGCCTTTGCATCTGCTTCCCGAAGCTTCTTCAGTGGAGGCGTGGCCGCTGGAGCCCAGGAGTTCAACAACCCCCTGGCGCTGGAGGAAGGTCCAAGCTCCAAGAAGCGAGGTGGGGGGTGGGGGGTGGGGTGGTAAGGCTGGAAGCTGGATTTGCTCAATGCTTGTATTTTTAACTCATTTAAATGGTACCTACTGTATGGGGCTATGGTTTACATTAAAACCGAAGGATCATATCAGAGTGTGTATATTTAGCAGTGGTAGTTGGTAAAATGCACACTCTGGGGGAGCACTTTCTATGATGCTGCATTTCTCGCCTTCTGCCCTTCCCCCATTTCTTATCTCCCATCTTGATTTTATATTTCTTTGGTCAAATTTAATTTCAGATTAATCAGACTTGCAATTCACTGTGTGATATTAATTTGTTTGTTCGAATAGTTCAAGTCAAAATTAATGCTGTAATTTAATTTCTGATGTCAGAGTTTGACATTGAATGTGCAGATGTGAATACCAGTAAGTTGTGAAAATAAATCAAGAACTTGTGGTTTTAACAAAAAGAGCAGTTCACTGATATTCATGGCATCGTCTCATTTGGGAGTGATGATTCAAATCTGACCAACAAACCGTTTCATGCAGTCATCCAATTGAATAAAAATTTTAATTCTGGCAGGCTAAGACTTATGCAATCTATTTATAAGATTATGTCCATTGCTCGCAATATGGTCTCAACCACATTGGGGAAACTGGATGCCAACTAACCGAATATTTCAGGTAACAACTCTTGGACTCTAATTCTAACCGACACACCGCCCTGTGGCTGAACACTTTATCCCACCCTCCTCTAGCTTATCTCTCCACGCTTCAGGCTCACTGCCTTATTCCTGATGAAGGGCTTTTGCCCGAAACGTCGATTTCGCTGCTCGTTGGATGCTGCCTGAACTGCTGTGCTCTTCCAGCACGACTATTCCAGTATTTGGTTTTCAGCATATGCAGTCATTGTTTTTCCACTTAAACTCCCCCTCCCATTCCACCAAGGACATGCAAGTCCTGGGCCTCCTCCACTGCCAACCTCTTGCTCCCCGAGACTTGTAGGAAAAACAACTCAACTTCTGCTTTAGGACCCTCCAACTTCATGGTATCAATGTAGATTTCATCAGTTTCCTTATTTCCTCTCCCCCACCTTGTCTCAAATCCAACCTTCCAATTCTACACCAACCTCTTGACCTGTCATACCTGTCCACCTTGCTTCTCACCTATTTACTTCACCCTCATCTCTGATCTATCGCCATCAATCCCTACCTCCATCTACCTATTGCACTCCCAGCTGGCTTCCCTACAGCTCCACTTCCTTCCCATTTATCTCTCAGCCCCCTTGGGCCATCCTTTATTCCTGATGAAGAGCTTCTGCTCTAAACCAAGACTGAGATGAAGCAACATCCTCAACAAATAGGAAATCGCTCCCAAGTCAGATTTCATCCCCTCTTCTGTTTCCCAGTTCTTTCAGAAATAAGGAATGTCTTTTTCTTCCACTAGAAAGTGGTCTTCCACTTTGTGCTGTCTGAAGTGTTATGCCACACCATTACTTCAGCCACCTTTTAAGAATCCTTTCAACCTGTTTTTCTAACAATTGTGGAGGTGACCAAAAGCAAACATTTCACTCCTCCTCAATGTCCCATTTCTCCTCCTAAGGGCCATTTTGTCATGTTGTCTATGTTACAAGCAGCCGAGTGCACTTGGTTTCTGAATTGAAATTTGGCCATTGAAGTGAACAGGATTAATATTTGTCGATGGCTAGCTGTGTTTGCACTAACTGTAATTATCCACCAATATGATGTCTTTTGTTCCACCAAAACTGGAAACAATGATCTGTGTTTATATTGCAGTCGGATGTAGAAAATCATCCCAGCGATCTTCACGTTATTATAGTTTACTGAGGCCAGAACATCATTACGTGGCAGTTTGATGTGACTAAAACCTGGATGGCAATCTCTAGATTATGTTGTAAAAATATCGGTATGTTATTCACACCGCGCTGTCACCAACTGAACGAAGCGGTTGGGTGTTTAAATCCGTGATGAACAGTTTGTGTTCGACTTCTCACATTGCGGGGAGCTGAGCATTTACCCAAACAATGGGCACACCACCTCCCCGACACAGTGTTCACAAATCAAACTGAAAGCAAAGATTCACGTGTGATCGAAAGTTTCCGCAAAGAACTTTCGATACAAGGAGCGAACGTACTCCTTTCTTCATTTGAAATGTTAGACGCTGATTGCAGTGAGCCTGACGTGATTTGAACACGCAACCTTCTGATCTGGAGTCAAACGCGCTACCGTTGCGCCACAAGCTCACGGAAGGCTGGTAGCCTCTATTCATGCTTAAGAGAAGTGATCGCACTACAATGATTTTACGTTCATGTCTGTTCTGTTTCTCCCCCTTCTCCTTCTGTCTCTCGAAACAATTTCCAACTCTCTCTCAATAAAAATCTGAAAGAACTGCGGATGCTGTATATCAGGAACAAAAAACAGGAGTTGCCGGTGACCCTTCCACAGAACTGATGGTGATTGGGAAAATGTCGTTTATATGCAGGAGATATTGTGGGAGGAAGGCGGAGATGAGGACGGAGCCCAAAGAGAAGGAAGAACTGTTGGACAGAAAAAGGAGTTGATAACGATCTGCGTGGAGTGGGGTGGCGGGGGGGGAAATAACTGTTAATGGACACTGTTCGTGTTTGAGGAGTGTGGAATGACAGACTATGTGATAACAGGGCTTGGCGTGTGCGGCAGGGACGAGGATACCATGGAGTTCAGGCCCTAGAATTATTGAATTCGATATTGGGACCGGAGGGATGCAATGTCCCCAAGTGTAATATTCGGTGCTCTTCGTTCTGCTGGTGCTGAGCTTGGCTGGAACACAACAGCAAACCTGAGACAGAGATGTTGGACAGGGAACAGGGTGGGGTGTGGAATTGGCAGGCAACTGGAAGCTCAGGGTCTTTTTTGCAGGCAGAACGTAGATGTTCTGTGCAGCAGTCACCCAGTTTACGGTTCGTTTTCCCCAATGTAGATGAGCCCATATTGTGAGCAGCAAATGCAGTAGACTGGGTTGTGGGTAGTGCAGGTAAAGTGCCCCTTCACCTGGAAAGTATGTTTGGCCCCTTGGATAGCGAGGAGGGAATAGGTAAATGGGCTGGTGTCACACATTCGGCACTTGCAGGGGAAAGTGCAATTCAACCTGCAAGTTTACTTTGAGAAAATCCTGGACTTGAACTCCCAAGTCTCTTTGCATTTCGGATTTCTGCATTTTCTCCCCATAATCTTCTGTCCCAACAATGACGATCTATGTCAGGGCAGCACCAGTGATTTCCTGACATATGGATTGTATTTGGGGATATCAAGGAACGTCAGGATCTGTGAGTATCTCAGGAGCAATCGTTATTCCTGGGGGAGGCAGAGAGGAATGTGGTGTGGTCCTGTAAAATCCAGAACTTTGATAACTTCATGAGTTAGCATTAACTCCTTCTGGACCAAGAAACGAAAGGGCCAATGAGAAACTGCTACAAGGGAGTTCACAAATAACATACATTAACTATCGCTGGGCAGGAGGAGGCAAAACAATGAGCTGTTCCTTTGGACAGATGAGATAATGGTGTTTAATAACTGTGTGACAGAAGGACAATTAATTCTGCCTGTAGAAGGAACGCCTTGGCGTGAAGGGGTTAATTGCAGGACAGGCTGTTTCAAACAGGTGGAAAACCCTCAAGGATAAGAAGGTAAGCTACAGACCTGAGGTCTCCAGAAGTGTGGGGAGGTGGTGTCAAAATCTAAAGCCTAGCACACTCACGCAGCATTACTCTGCTTCTGGGCTCTCAGCAGCTGGATTGTGTATCAGTTTAATGTAGGTCTTATATCTCTGACAACATCGGTACACAAGGCAGTGAAGAAAGGTTTCAGCACACTGACCTTCATTGGTTAGGGAATTGAGTACAGATGTTGGCAAGTTATGTTGTAGTTATACAGGACGTTGATGAGGCCGCACCTGGAATATTGTGATCAGTTTTGGTCCCCTTGGTGTTCTGACTTCTGACTTCTTCAACTCTGGGTTTGTGTTGAACTTGATGGGATACTTTGTCCAACTCAGCATGTTTAAACAGTTTCTCTCAGATGGATTCATCTGAAACTTTTCAGGAGGTGAGCTCAACAAGATTGAACTATTCAAAGTTACTTGGACTCTATTTTAAACTTACATCAGGACCAGTAGTCAGAGACACGTACAGCATGGAAACAGACCCTTCGGTCCAACTTGTCCATGCTGACCTGATATCCTAAATTAATCTACTCCCATTTGACAACACCTGACCCATATACTCTGGCAGCTCATTTCATATATGTACCACCCTCTGCATGAAGAAGTTGTCCCTTTTTATATATTTCGCCTCTTACCCTAAACCTATGCCCTCGAGTTCTAGACTCCCCCAGCCCAGGGAAAAGACCTTGTCTATTACCCTGTCCATGCCCCTCATGATTTTGTCACCTCAATTAGATCACTCCGCTGCCTCCGATGCTCCAGTGAAAACAGCCCCAGCCTATTCAGCCTCTCCCTGTAGCTCAAATCCTCCAACCCCCAGCAACATTCCCGTAAATCGTTTCTCACAGAGAAGTCAACGTTTCAGTCCTGAAGAAGGGTTAATACCCAAAACGCTGACTACTCCACACCCTGGTGCTGCCTGGCTTGCTGGCTCCCAGCCTCCTGCTTGCCTACCTCGGTTGCAATATGTAGTGACTCAGTGGTTACACCTACAGCCTCACAGCGCCAGGGAACCAGATTTGATTCCAGCCTTGGGTGGTTGTCTGTGAGAAGTTTGCACATTCTCCCAGTGTCTGCGTGGGTTTTCACTGGATGATCCTGTTTTCTTCCATAAACCAAAGATGTGCAGGCCATGTGGATGGGCCATGCTTAATTGCCGATAGAGTTAGGTACATTAGTCAGAGGGAAATGGGTCTGGATGGGTTACTCTTTGGAGGGTCGATGTGGACTTGTTGGGATGAATGGCCTGTTTCCACACTGTAGCTAATCTCATCTGCACTACTTTTGTCTCTAACTAATGGCAGAGTAGACTCGTCCGGCCCATTGGCCTAACATCTGCTCTGATGGTCTTGCGGTCTTAGGTTTCTCTGGATCATTTCATTGGTAATGTGCAGTCCCGGGCTCAATGAGAAGCAGTGTCCACTGAAAGCAAAGCTCATAGGATCGTAGAACTCCTATAACGTGGAAAAACAGGTCCTTCAGCCGATCACATCTGCACTGATCTTCCGAAGACTAACCCACTCAGATCCATTTTTCTACCCTTCATAAATTGCACACAGACCCCCAAGGGTGGAATTATTCCTGACTTCCTGGTGCCATTAGGCAGCAGTGCTAACCCTGAGCTACCATGTTGTTGGGTTTGTGGGGTGTAAGGGGGGCAATTGCATTCTAGCAGAAAACAATAACAGCCCAACTACTCTCCCACTGCACCCACTGTCAGAACTGGCAGCAGATTCAGTCCTGGGGGGTGACCGAAGGCAGCGTCACTGGTGGGATCTGATTGCTGGGAGTGCTGGTGCCCCCGCTGGTGCTTCCGCAAGTTGCAGGAAAACATGAACCTCTTCCCACACTCGGGCCAGCTGAAGGGTCTCTCCCCAGTGTGGACACACTGGTGCTCCAGCAGGGTGGAGGAATTGCTGAAGGCCTTCCCGCACTCAGGGCAGCAGAATGGCCTCCCCCTCCCCCACCCGTGTGGACCAGCTGGTGCTTCAGCAGTGTGGAGGAGCGGGTAAAGCACTTCCCACACTCGGACAGGAGAACGTCTTCTCCCCGGTGTGAACGGACTGGTACCTCAGCATGGCTGAGGAATTGCTGAAGGCCTTCCAGCACTTCGGGCAACTGAACGACACCTCCCCCATGTGGACCCACCAATGGTAGATTTACTTAGATATAACTGCGTGACTTTACATATTAAGATATCCCTTTGAATGTGCCCACATCCCTTTGAAATGTAATCTCGTCCATTTAAACGTCTTTATTTGCAGAAATACCCATTAAAATGTCCACGTCCGTTTAAAATGCAGATTGCCCCCTTTAGATATGACGCCGTTCCGTTATATGTCGGAATATCTGTTTAAATTGAGCCGTGAGCTTTCCCAATGTAGACAGGCTCCTCGAAACGTGGCAGTGTCCCCCCTGCAGCTGTAGAGCGAGACAGGAGAGTTTGTTTTTGTGAATGAGCAGTTGGAGCGCGAGGTGGCTGTTGCTTGGTGACGGTGAGGCTCCCCCGGCCCCGCCCATCCCCCTGAGCTGACGTCACGCGGGAGTGAAGGCGGTTGGGAGGAGAAGTCGCTCGAGCGGGGAAGGGGCGGCCCGGGGCAGACACCCGTCTCTGGGCACCGCCGCCTTCCAGGCGCAGCTGCTGTGTCACGGCCACACCGCCCGGCTGTACAGCAGGCAGGAGCCGGTGACCATTCTGGAGGCGGATGGTGTTAAGGGCCTGTTTGGGAACCCGTCGGCCGCCTGGGTGGTGGAGTTCTACTGGTCGTGGGGCGGCCCCTGTGTCAACTAGGGGCCACCTGGAAGGTACTGGGCCCGGGAGGTGAAAGGTGAGGCAGGTTGGGGGGGGGACGGAGGGGAAGGAATGTGGGGCCTGACCTGTCATAGTCACATTTTACACTCACTTTCCATCTGCTTTTACTGGGGTTGGTGCTGTTTACCCCTCACTGTTTGTTTAATCCTTGTGCTGTTTACTCTTTGCTGTTACTTGTGCAATTGCTGAGGGTAGTGGTTAAGTTCTAGTGAAGGAGATTATGCACCAGCATGTATATGTTCCTCAGTCATTGAAGGGGCAGGACCTGTTGAGAATGGTTGGTCAAGTGTGTGGTGTACTAAACCTTGTTAATATGGATATAGTTATGATTTGGAGATGCTGGTTTTGGACTGGGGTGTACAAAGTTAAAAATCACACAACACCAGTTTATAGTCCAACACGTTTAATCACCTGATGAAGGAGTGTCGCTCTGAAAGCTAGTGTGCTTCCAATTAAACCTGTTGGACTATAACCTGGTGTTGTGATTTTTAACTGGGTATAGTTTGTTATTTGGTAAAATATACTTTTTATTATTTAGAGTCATAGACATGTACAGCACGGAAACAGGCCCATTCAGTCCAACCTGTCCATGCCAACCAGATATCCTAAATTAATCTTGTCGCATTTGTCAGTACTTGGCTCATATCCCTCTAAACCTTTCCTATTCATATACCCATCCAGATGCCTTTTAAATGCTGTAATTATACCGGCTTCCACTACTTCCTCTGGCAGCTCATTCCATACATGCACCACCCTCTGCATGGAAATGTTGCCCCTTAGGTACCTTTTATATCTTTCTGCTCTTACCCTAAACCTATGCCCTCTAGTTGTGAATCTCACCCCAACACTGCGAAAAAGACATAAAAACATTGAGCAGCCACACAAATGCAAAAGCAATAAAATATCAAGCCACATGGGGAAAATAATTATGGCTCTACCCTTTTTGTTCTCCGATAGACATTTAAGATCTGTCAATAACACCAGGATCGCCACAGAGCATATTGTGTAAACTCCTCAATGTCAACAAGCAGGGCACCAGTGTCACCAAAACATTGGGCATGTTCCTCATTGTCGGCAGAAAAGGGGCAAAACCTACTTTTGTTGGACAAATAAGGAGCACTGGAGGACCAGAAGGAGACTTGTCCTCCTGCCATTCAGAGCACCCCTATTGGTGAATGCGGACGTTGGGCCATGAGGTTCTGAAGCTCCTGCTCCTCCTCTCTCTCAATGAAGATTGAGCTTCACCTCAGACTGCAACTTCCTTCCTCTGTCCAAAATCTGTGAGTACGGCACTCTTTTCTCACCCCCTTTTCCATTTACGTTTCATTCTAGGGAACAATTGTTGACTTGGAGCAACTGAAAGCAATAGGAGTGAATCCAGCGATGGGACAGACTTGGAAAAGTTAGTCTAGGCCTTTGTCTCAATTGGCAAAATAGATAGGCAGGAGATTGGAAGAATGCAGCAAGCCAGGCAGTATCAGGAGGTGGAGAAGTCGAGGTATCTGGTGCACCCCTTGTTCAGGATCGGGGGTGGGTATAGGGAGAGCTGTGGAACAAGTGTGTGCTGGGAGGAGGGTGATGAAGTGGGGATAGTTGGAGACAGGTAGAGGGTACGACCTGGTTGGTGAATGGGAGAAAGGAATCTCGTTGGTGTCAGGGAGGAGTTAGAAAGGAGGGGGAGGGCCTGGGAAGGGAGTTTGTGATGGAAAGGGGGGTTATTTGAAACTGAACAACTAAGTGTTGAGTTCTCCGGGCTGTGGACTGCTCGGACGGAAGATAAGGTCTTGTTTCTCCAATTTGTGGTTGGTTTGTTGTGGTAATGGAGGAAGCCAAAGATGGTTATGTCAGAAAGGGAGTGGGAAAGGACTTTAAAATGGGTTGAGACTGGGAAGTCCACTTGGCCTTTTATGGATGTTTACGAGGAAGGCAAGAAAATGGTTATAAGACTAGTATAGGACCGAGTTACAGAGCCATACAGCACAGAAACAGACCCTTCAGTCCAACTAGTCCATACTGACTGTGTTCTCAAACTAAACCAGTCCCACCTGCCAGTGTTTGGCCCATATCCCTCCAAACCTTTCCTATTCATGAACTTATCCAAATGTCTTTTAAACGTTGTTACTGTACCTGCATCCACCACTTCCTCTGGACATTCAGTCCACACGTGAACCACTCTGTCTAAAAAAATTGTGCCCATCGACCTTTTTTTTGAAAATCTCTTTCTCCTCTCTCACCGTCAAAAATTTGCTCCCTAATCTTGAAACCCCCACCCTCGGGGAAGGACACCCACTGTTCTCCTCATCTCTCCCCTTGTGATTTTATAAACCTTGATAAGGTTACCTCTCCACTTCCGATGGTCCAGTGAAATAGTCCCAGCATATCTGCCCAGATGAAGGTAGATCCATATCCAGTCATTATCTGTTCAATGCTAGTCCCAATTCTCAGTATCCAGGACAGCAACAGACCACACAAGACGAAGGAGCAGAAATTAGGCCATTCAGCCCATCAGGTCTGCTCATTCCATTCATTCGTGGCTGATCAGTTTCTCAATCCCGTTCTTCCGCTTTCAGTAAAGTGAAAATGGAGGGAGAGAGTGTGGGATGGAGATTTTCAGCTTCCAGGGAATAAGAGAGGAAAGAGTTCACTATAATTTTGAATACACGGGCTCGGCTGATGAGCCAAAGAGAGTCAATTGGAGTTTAATTTAGAGAAATCAGAGGTTTACATTTTGGTCAAGCAATCCAGGCAGGACTGACACAGTTAAGGGAAGTGTTGCAGAATAGAGAGACCTTGGAGTGCAGGTTCATAGTTCCTTGAAAGTGGAGTCTCAGGTGGACACAATAGTGAAGAAGGCGTTTAGTTTGCTTTCCTTGAATCCTCAGAGCATTGAGTTCAGGAGTTGGGAGGTCATGTTATACACCCTTCACTCTCCAGTGTGTTACCTAACTGCTTCATTGTTTTTAGTGAATATAGCCCACACCTCCCGCTGCTGCCATAACGTGGTTTGTTTGGAAGCACTAACTTTCGGAGTGATTAGATTTATTTTAGATTTTATTACTTAGAGTGTGGAACAGGACCTTCAGCCCAACAAGTCCACACCGACCCTCCCAGCAATCCACCCAGACCCATTCCCCTACATTTACCCTTGCAGCTAACACTACGGGCAATTTAGCATGGTCAGTTCACCTAACCTGCACATCTTTGGACGGTGGGAGGAAACTGGAGCACTCGGAGGAAACCCACACAGACACGGGGAGAATGTGCAAAACACACATTGACAGTTGCCCGAGGCGGGAATTGAATCTGGGTCTCTTCACTGTGAGATAGCGGTGCTGCCGAGTGCTGCTCCTTAATCAGGTGGTTGTGGAGAATAAGATCATGATTAGACTAAAGGAGTCCAGTGTCATGGAGATGTGATACATTAAACAATTTAAATTAAATCTTCCAACTTTTTTAGAATTGGGTTCTGTTCTTTGGTACGTTAATCCCAGAACCTGTTTCAAGTAACTTTCTCAAGAACGTAATTTAAATGCAGAGCTTTTCTATCAGAAATGTCAGGCTGACTTGACATTGGGACACAGACAGAATTCACACCTATTGAAGGGTAGGCTGGGACTTTTTTCACTGGAGCACAGGAGGTTGAAAGGTGAAGGTGTCGGGTGCCTCATTAGCAAGTTTGCAGATGACACTCAGATTGATGGACTATCAGATAGTGAAGGGGACTGTCAGACGATACAGCAGAATATAGATTGGAGAGTTGGGAAGAGGAGGAGGTTGGGGGGGAGGGGGTACTTGATTGAGGCCTATAAAACCATGAGGGTTGTAAATAGGGGTGGATAGGAAGAATTTTTTTCCCCCAGAGGGGAAGACTTAATTACTAGGGGTCACGAGTTCAAAGTAAGAGGGGAAAGGTTTGAGGGAGATATACATGGAAAATCCTTCACACAGAGGGTGGTGGGCGCCTCGAATGCATCGCCAGCGGAGGCAGTAGGGGTGGGATCAATAGCGCATTTAAGATGTATCTAGACAGAGACATGAATGGGCAGGGAGCAGAGGGATAGAGATCCTTAGAAAATAGGCGGCAGGTTTAGAGGATCTCGATCAGCATAGCCTTGGAGGGCTGAAAGGCCTGTTCCTGTGCTGTAAGGTTCTTTGTTCTCTTTATAGAGGTTAACAAAACTATGAGGGGCAAAGATAAGGTGAATGGCATGTGTCATTTCAAGACTAGAGAGCAAATTAAGGTGAGAGGAGAAAGATTTAAAAACATATGAGGAGCACCTTTTTTTAAGAGTGGTTTGTGTGTGGAATGAATGTCCAGAGGAAATGGTGGATGCAGGTTGAGTAACAACGTTTAAAAGACATTTGGATAAGTACATGAATAGGAAAGGTTCAGAGGAATATGGGCCAAACACAAGCAGGTGGGACTAGTTTAGTTTGTGAATATAGTCAGCATGGGCTAGTTGGGCTGAAGGCTCTGTTTCTGTGCTGTATGACTCTGTAACTGTTCTGTACTGGTCTTAAAATCATTTTATTTGCCTTCCCCCATAAACATCTACTTCTTTGTTGTTCTAAAATCAGATGAACTCAGCCTTGAATAGATTCAATGACCCCCTAACTGCAGGAAGAGTTCTGAACTCAATTCCTCTCACTAATACACCTCTTGCCTTGCTGATTACTTGCTGCATCCGTCTGACAACTGGCGGTGACTGGTGTGGAAGGATGCTGAGGCCACTTTTTACATCCACACATCATTCCTGATACTGGGCTTATGCCTGAAACGTCGATTCTCCTGCTCCTTGGATGCTGTCTGACCTCCTGCGCTTTTCCAGTGCCACACTTTTCAACTCTGATCTCCAGGATCTGCAGTCCTGACTTTCTCCACATCCCAATATATCACCATTTAAACAACACACCTCCTTTCGGCAGTTATTTTTTCATAACCGAGACTATAACTTCACACTGTGGGACTGCGTTTGCCAAATGAGATACAGACCTGGACCAACGTTTCCCGACTCTGTCCCCTCCCTGGGTTCAGTTGCTTTCTTTTCATTTGCTGCAAGTCAACAATTTAACCCCAGAATG